>NC_051261.2:15601904-15910313 GCF_015237465.2 Chelonia mydas | reverse complement strand
CTCATATTAGAGCTGGTTGAAAGTGTTTGCATGAAAAGTTTATCCAAGATTATTTTCCTCCCAAGAGGCTTTTCCCCACCCCACAAATTTACTTAATCATATTTTAGAAATTGTTTTCAAAAGTCTCTCGTACCAAAGTCTTCGATCTGGGTTTTTGGTAAGATTCAAACGTGATTAAGTATAAACATTAATAAAATCTTCAATAAGTTATTTTGGTAGAACTATCATGGACAATTTCACACACAAGAGAGACATCCTATGGGTCAGTTTCAAACCCTGCCAAATGGAAACAATTTTGAAATGTTGATTTTTGTAAAACTGTTTTCCCTCCGTTATTGACCAGTTTCTGATGGATTGTTTAAGTGGGCTGTAGGGCTCTTCCTGGGCCTCTGCACATGGGTGCATTTCACCCTTGTTTGATGAAAATAAGCTGGTTGTATTTTATATGCCTTTTAACCCCGCAGAGCCAAAGTGGCTGTTGATGCATGAGCTGTATTCTGTCCTGGCTCGCACACCATCAAGAGAATTATTAACTATAGCTGATTAAATAATCCACAATGGACTACACTAGTCAATGTATCTTATTTCCCCCCCTCCCATTTTAAGACTCTCCCAATTATTCATTATCAGAAAGTATTTGCACATTTCTGCCATGAATAATTCCTTGTCTACAGATACAGGTTGACTGTTCATGAATTGTGTGTCGTTTTTGGTAGTTACATCTCATTCAATGAGGGAACAGAAACAATCCCTCTGGCTTTGTGGCACTAAGCTGTATATTCAATATTAGTCACAGGGAGCAATTTGTTCAGTCTGCCCTGTCCGTTTTAGACGGTGAGCTTTTTCAGGGCAGGAATTCTCTTCCTTTGTATGTGCAGCACCTACCATAACAAGGCCCCCGTCCTAACTAGTGTCTTGGGCACTACTACAATGTAAACAATTAATAATATTCATTCATGTACGTTGGCAGAATAACGCAGCAGAAGCCAGCACAGGCTTTCCCTGCGGGGATAATGTTTATAACCAGAAATCAAAAGACTTTACCATAAGAAAGAGAACTACAGAAAGATTCCCCAGCATGGGAGCCACACCAGTTCTATGGCCCTTGGGGGTGGAATCTTCCCCCAAAGCATCCTCCCAAATCACCAGTATATAGCCCTTTCCCCTCCGTGATCAGCGGGGCTAAAGGAGGGGGAAGCAGAGCTAAGTAACAAGTACCTTGTTCAGTGGGGACCAGGTACTCTGACACAGGGAGCCACTTCAGTGTGTGACTTTCAGTTCCCTAATTGGGTGTCTGGTGTAACTAGCCATCCCAGGGGCGCGCGGGGTGGGGCAGGGGGAGGAGGAGAAGAATCACAGATTTTACAATCACATGAGCAATTCCAAGTGACTCATTGATTTCAAGCCCAGAAGGGCACATTATGCTGATGTAGTTTGACTTCCTGCATCACACAAGCTAGAGAACCTCATCCATCAAGCCCCAAACTTCTGTTTGAAGTGTGTTCCTCCCCTCCCCCAATAATACATCTACTCCAGCAGCACTATTATCCCCATTGTACAGATGGGGAACTGAGTCACAGAGCGACTAAGAGGCAGATTTGTAAAGGTATTTACCTACTTAACTCCCATTGAAATCAATGACATTTCAGTGGGCGTTGGGTGCCTAAATACCTTTACAAACCCATGACAAGATGGGGGAGGCAGGATCTTTTGTTCGACCAGTTCCATTGGTGAAAGAGACCAGCTCTGCAGCATACACAGACCTCGGTTATGGTTGTGAGTTGTGTTGTGCTAGCTTCTAGAAGTCTCCACACCAGGAGACCAGCCCCAGGGTGCGGGGTGCTGGGCAGACCCAGAGCCAGCACAGTCTGCTCCCAGTTACACCTTTGCGAGCGGACCCCCTGCAGGAGCGCTCAGGACAGTGGCTCCGCTCTCTAGCCCAGGGGGAGCTTGTGGGGAGTTAGAAACCGAGCTGCAAGTAAACAGAGCCGATTAGAGCCACGGTGGCTGGGGTGCAGTGAATACAGGACTCCTTTACAGCCTGTTTAGAGTCACTTTCCAGAGCAGAACTGCTCCCTCCACCTTCGCTGCACAGCTCACTTCTCCGGGGGGTGTTGCATTAGGGTCCCTCTCTCCCCTTTCAGCTGCTGCTCGCAGGAACAGTTCGTACCGTGGGGGTGCTGAGAGCCACTGAACCAAACTGCAAAGCCAGGATCTACTGGAAACCTCGTCAAGCCAGGGGCTGCAAGAGCACCCCTAGTTCCGGCAGCACAGATGGCTGCTTGTCCTTTTGAAGCTCGAGAGCCCTCTAGGCTCTGCAGGGCTGGCTTTGCCCTACCCAGCTTGAAGTCACACCGGCTACGCTCCTTCCCTGCCAGCGAGCACGGCCCCCTCTGCATCCCCACCCGTCCCCAGCTGCCACCCTGCCTTCCCCCGAGCCCACCCCCCCGGAAAGCGGTAACCATTAAACCACAGCGCCTACCTGGAGAGCGCAGACCAGTTCTTCCTGTTCAAAGACATCCCGGCTTCCCCTGGCTTTCAAAGAAGGGGGGAACTTCCCCAGACATCGAGACGGGTTCAAGCCCCACTCTGCACAGATCCCCCGAGCCAGCAGGACGCGGATTTGAGGCGCCCGGAGGACGTGGAAAGGGAGCCCCGGCCTCTGCCCCGCGCACCTTCACCCTGCCTGCAGCCTGCTCGCGGCCGGGGCGCGTCACATGGTCTCTTATCTACCTGGACAGGCGCGGAGAGCGGTAATTTGCCTATTAGCCGCACCTCCCAAAAGGCAGCCGGCGCGGGCGGGAGCCGGCGTCTGCCCCAGCTTGGCCGGCCGCTTGCTCTGGGTTCAGCCCCCTGCGCTCGCTGCACCAAGTTGCCCTGGTTTTCAGGGGCGACTCCCTGCTCAGAAGCCTGTTCTACCAGCCTCTCGTTCTCCGGCCTCCGCTCCCCCTCTGGGCTGAGTGGCTGGGAATCAGTCACCTGGCTCCCCACCCGCCTACCCAGGACAGGCAGCCTCCAAGGCAGGGGCTTTCAGAGGATGCAGTTAAAGGGGCTCCCATCAGTTTCGAAAGCTGAGCTCAGACCCCTTGCAGGGGCTGCCCATGTGTGTGGTTTACCAGTCACACCTGCCTATTACCAGCAGGAGAGTGGGGTGGGAGGAGGTATTGTTTCATGGTGTCTGTGTATATAATAATGTCTTCTGCAATTTCCACAGTATGCATCCGATGAAGTGAGCTGTAGCTCACGAAAGCTCATGCTCAAATAAATTGGTTAGTCTCTAAGGTGCCACAAGTCCTCCTTTTCTTTTTTCAGTCATACCTGCCTATCGTTTAGGGGGTTTGCTCCCCTGTGATTGTATAAAACCCCCCAGGAACAGCAGAGAAACTAACTCAGCAGCTATGCAGGAGAAGCAGTGAAGCTGAGGATACACAAGGACACAAAGGATTTGACTTTATTAATAGTCCACCCAGTCCAGTATCCTGTCTCTGATAGTGGCCAGTAGGAGCTGCTTCAGGGGGACACTCAAGGAATCCCAATCTTGGACAGTCATGGAATAACCAGCCCTCAGGGGAAATTGCAGATAGGCCCAGATGCAGAGGTATTTAGGCACCTAACTCCCATTGGGAATTTCCAACGAGCTCAGCTTCCACTTTGACAGCTGAATAAAATGGCCACATTTCAAAAAGTACCAAGCAGCTCACATTATTCTCAATAGGAGTGGGGCATGTTCTCTAGTGTTCTCAGTGTGAGTGTGGAGAGCCTCAGCGGATGCTGGTCTCTATTGAAAATCTGGCCCTCTGTGGTTGATTTATTCCCAGAGGCATCAGGATTTACATTACTTATATATTTTTATCCTGTCTACAATAACTTGCACTTGTTATCCATATCCATGTCTATTCTCTTTGGAATCCACTTGGCCTCGGTGGCATCTTGCAGCAGTGCGTCGCACAGTTTAACTATGCATGGAGGGGAAAAGTAAATATAATAAATAAAAGTAAATAAATATTTCAGTCCCTTTCAAATCTGCAGCTTTTGGATTATCAGAACCAAACTGTCTAAGCCCCTTGGGTTTGCAATCAGGGTGCTGGGCTCCTGAATACAGGTGTTTTCTCCTTCAGACTTGCAGAATACCTGTCTCCCAGCCGGAGGAGAGCAACGTTGGGATTGTGGCCCGCATGCTGGCCTGTGACTTGTGGGACCTAGGTTCAAATCCTAGTTCTGCTACAAACTCCCTGTAGGACCTTTGGCAAGTCACTTATGTTAGGATTTTCAAGGGGAACCCTAGGAAATTAGACCCAAATCCTGACAGGTATTTAGACACCTAACTTCCATTGAAATCTGGGCCTTACTGTCCAAAGCTCCTAGGAATTCAATGGTAATTAGGTACCTAAATCCTGTCGACACATCAAAAATCTTTCAGCTCCCCCATCTGTAAAATGGGGACAATAGCCCTTCTATATCTTTCAGGGTGGCTGTGGACATCAGTTCACGAACGTTTGCAAAGTGCTGAGATGCTACACTGTGCTGTGCATTCGTATCCAGCACAGCTTGGTGTGGGAGCTGCAGGAACCTTTCCACAGTATGCATCCAATGAAGTGAGCTGTAGCTCACGAAAGCTTATACTCAAATAAATTTGTTAGTCTCTAAGGTGCCACAAGTCCTCCTTTTCTGTTCTGAGGTGTCTCTCAATAATTGCAGATCTCCCTTCTGTAGCACCTGGGCTGCTATTGCCAACTTTTCCCCCTTCCTACATTTCATTCCCATCTCCAACCAACCTGACTTGGGTTAGTTTGCTTGTTTCCGACCACATGTGCTGCATGCAATCTCCTGCCCCACACGGTGAGTGGAAGGTGAATTAACTTGCTTTTGACAGGTGGATATAGATAGTTAACGTAGCATCACTGAGATGAGGGGTTTCTGATTGTAATTATGGTTTTAAAAGATAAACCTGTCAAAAGACCATCCCCTCCAAGCAAGGCTCGCCCTCAGTTTTTCTTTCTATCTCTGTCATCCACTGTCTTTTAAATAATTTTTTATATACGTGTAGAAAATGCAACAGGTTTCAGAGTAAGAAAGAAAACCTGAAATATTCTGGAGAACAGCAAACTTGTCACTCGCAAATGCGAGGTAGTGTCCCCAAGTCTCAGCAGCAGCAAAGAGAGCACAATACACCCTTCAGTTTTATCTACAATGAACTATGGAACCTGATGCCAAAGGATTTTATTGAGGCGAAGAGCTTACTAGGATTTCAGAAAGGCTTAGGCATTTGTATTGATAATAGGAACACCGATGGCTAGAAGGGATGTAAAACCTCGCTGCTTCCGGGATTAAGAAAAACAAGCAGCAGCAGCTCTGGCCCATCATTAACTACCTGCGGTTAGGAAATCAAAGATATTTTGGCACCTTACTCCCTCTGAAATCGATGGGAGTTAGGCACCTAAATAGCGCTGAGGATTTGGGACAAATAGCCTTGGAAGTATCTGCTAAAGGCACCAAGAGAGACAGCTACTGGACCAGACAGGCCAACAGTATGATCCGGCCAGTGCTCCAATGTTATTTTTATATATGCAGGACCGAATTCTGGTGTCTTTCCCAACTATTCACTTCAGCGCCAGTCGCACCAAGTGGCTGAGGCTAACAGAATTCAGCCCAAAATGTTTGCAGGACCGCAGAAAGAAGCATCAGTTCACCAAACACGGTCCCTCAACCAGGTCAGGGCCAGATTTCCAATTAGGCACAGTAGGCACGTGCCTAGGGGCGTCCTCATTCTAGGAGTGCCTAAAAGTTAAAAGTTTTATTTTTTATGGAAAACAAGAAGGTCAGCTCTAGGCGGGGGGGGGGGGGGGGGGGGGGGGGGGGGGCGTACAGAAGGTGCTGTGCCTAGGGACATGTAAGGTGTAAATCCAGCCCTGACCCAGGTTAATGGAGAGATGTGAGCTTGGGGAATTCAGTGAGGTGTCTGGTTCTGTACAGATGAGGAGAAGTCAAATTGGCTGAGTTGTTCTAACCCATTTCCCAGCATCTTATTCTGTTTTATGGTCTGCAGGGGGATCTGGGATTTCTGCCTTGCCATGCTCATGGAGAAGAACCTATGGGGGAGATGCTCAGTGGGTATGAACTGACACACATCCATTGAAGCACTACACCCATTTCCCCCAATGGAGGGTCTGAACTGGCATTTGATTTTTCCCATCGGGTCTGACAAACACCGTGGGGCAAATTCTGTTTATCTCAGTTACATGGTGCGACTGGCAGAGGCCGATTTGTTCCTTTGCAATAATGTGTTGCATTAACAAACCCTGGTTTGCATTTGTCCAACTGGGCCAAATTCTGCTCTCAGTTACACTTGTCCATCCAAATTGGCTTCAACGAGGCCTGCATCCATGTGAGAGCATCCGTGTGAGAGCAGGTTTTCCCCATGGCTGGCTGGGGTGGGTCATGGCCAGATGGACTCCAGCCCCACCTCACTAGAGTGATGAAATCACCAGTGGCAGCCACGCTGCAGGATAATGTGGGGGCCCCAGGCTCCCACATGGGCCAGGATCCCGGCCCCCACTCCAACATGCAGCTGCTGTCTCGGAGCCTGGCAGCCACAGGGCAAATGTGGAGAAGGGCAGTATTCTTCAACCAGGGTCTCGTGGAAACCTTCCCAGAGGGGTGAAACCACCCAGCACCACCCAAGCCCTGGAAGGCTGTGCAAAGGGGCTCGGGTGAGATGCCCATGGGTCAATTCCACCCACTGCTGCTACCAAGAGCTGATGAGTGCTAGCAGCTCTCCAATCCCCTCCCTTGGGTCAATCCTAGTTTCTACCCCTCAGTGTTTTATCTAGGCCCATCCCATGCCTGTGTCATTCTCCTTATAACAGCACGAACAGCTTGCATTGAACACTGCAGTTATTGCTCTAAGGGTGGGTGGTTATTCTCTGGAACAGCCTTCCAAAGGAGGTTGGGGAATTTCTGCCCCTGGAGGTTTTGAAGAACAGGTTGGGATGGTCTCCAGGTTTAATTGGCCTTGCCTCAGCACAGGGCTGGACTTGATGTCCTCTTGAGGTCCCCTCCAGCCCAGCATTTCTACGATACTATTTAAACACTGCACACAAATGTAATATAAGAACACAAGAATGGCCAATGGCCCATCTAGCCCAGTATCCCGTCTTCCGACAGTGGCCAGTGCCAGGTGCCCCAGAGGGAATGAACAGAACAGGGAATCGTCAAATGATCCATCCCCTGTAGCCCATTCCCAGCTTCTGGCAAACAGAGGCTAGGGACACCCAGAGTAAGGATTTTCATCCCTGACCATCTTGGCTAACAGCCATTGATGGACATAACAGCCACCCAGGCCAGATGCTCCCTGCAGTTCTAAGCCCCGCGTCCCGAAAGGGACAATGACCTTTGCCTCTGCAGCCACATCCCGAACCATCACACATGCTCCTCATAGCATCTGGCCACCACATCACTGGGGGGCGTCACGCACACATGTAGGGGACATCAGCCTCCTTAGGGCTTTCCTTTCATCAGGACCCCCAGCTCCTTCCCCTCCCTCCTTTGAGCCTTTTTTATTGTTCTGCTTTCCATGAAACAAACCATGCAATTTCCACAACCCGTGATACCATCAGGGCAGATCAGAGCAATTACCCTAATCTCTCTTAAACAAGAGACCTGACACAGATAGGGACTTTTATGGCTTAGCTCCTGAGTGAGCCCTTGACAAAGAGATCTTTGTTCCATTCTCCCAGGAGGCCTTTCGCTTTCCCTAGAGGGAAGTTTATTGGGGCTAGGGTGCCAGCTTCAGGCCTGTGATTTCTGGTCTAAAATCCCCCAGGCTTTTAAGGCACCTGAGGGAGGATTAGAATAGAGCTGGAAAATGACTCTGCAGTGATATATGCGGCATCTCTGTTGACAAAGTTGCCATGTCCAGGAAACTGAAAAGAAGTGAGTCTGGTATCAGAGGGGGAGCCGTGTTAGTCTGGATCTGTAAAAGTGGAAAAGAGTCCTGTGGCACCTTATAGACTAACAGACCTATTGGAGCATAAGCTTTCGTGGGAGAATACCCACTTCATCGGATGCATGTAGTGGAAATTTACCTGCCTCTGGAAATTTCCACTACATGCATCTGACGAAGTGGGTATTCTCCCACGAAAGCTTATGCTCCAATACGTCTGTTAGTCTATAAGGTGCCACAGGACTCTTTGCTGCTTTTAAAGTGTGTCTGTTTACTTTTGTAAAATACCCAATGATTGAGGCACTGGGAACACCAGGTTATTTCCAAGCCTTAACAGCTGGTCCAAAAATGGGCTTCTTTGCCGTGGAAAATTTAAACTTTTTATTGAAAAATTGGACACCACAATATTCTGAAACACGTTGATTTAGAAATGCTGCCATGGTGCTTCATGGGAATTGTAGTTCACGTGCCTCATACTCTTCTTTGGGTCAGGTTCCCTGGCTGGGCTACATCTCCCACGATATACCGCCATCTCCCCTCATAATGATGGGAAGCAGTTACATCACGGGAGTCCCTGGCCATGGTGCATCATGGGAGATGTTGTCCCGCTGGGGGTCCCAGCTCATAGAGGAGAACTGGGAAGAAGGGGCATCTGAACTACAGCTCCCGAGGGGCACTGTGCCAGGATCTCCAAATCAAGGTATTTTGGAGAAGACTAACATGAGAATTCCCCTCGGCACGGAGAAGCATGTTGAGTTCGCCACCTGGAAGCTCACCACATCTGACTGCTACTAGTCAGTAGCTAGCCGGTTTGGTGTTGGTAGATCAGCTGTCTCACCCTTGTGTCAGGGTTTGCTCGGCTGTAAGGAGGATGCTGCCATGCGAGTTCATATAGCTTGGCAGCACATAAGAGCTTGTTGATGGCTTTGCATGGAGGGGCTCCCCGAACTGCAGAGAGTCTATTGATGGGACACATGTGCCTATTCTTTGCCTCTCACACTAGACCAAAGACTTTATTAACAGGAAGGGGCATTGCTCCTTGAGGCTACAAGGCCCAGTTAGTCAATCTAGAAAGGATCACCAGTTGTGACCATGCCTCGGTGGGTCACAACTGAGGATGCCAAATTCAGGACGAACTGCTGAGAAATAGGCCAGATAAACCCCAAGACTGGTGGCTAATTCCCCACAGGATATACCAAACCAGCAACAAAAGTAAACTTCTGTTTCACCACACCGGCTAACAAGAAGTCATAAAAGCTGTTTCATAGTCCTTGTATTACCATCCAAAACACTGGATTTAAAGGTGAGTGGTTCTTTACAACCAGTCTCATTAAATAAATGGTTCTTCTGATCCCAAAGGACGAGCCACACACCCAGGTCAATGTGTAACTTAGATCTTACCCAAAAATCATGCTGATGCCAATCCTTTAGCCTCTAAAATCTAAAGGTTTAATTGAAAGAAAGAAAGAAAGAAAGAAAGAAAGAAAGAAAGAAAGAAAGAAAGAAAGAAATTAAAATTGGTTAAAGGAATCAAATACATACAGTAATGGCAAAGTTCATGGTTTAGGCTTGTAGCAGTGATGGAATAAACTGCTGGCTTAAGTCAAGTCTCTGGTTGCTTCCAAATCATTGGAAGATCCTCGATCCCTTGGTTAGAATGCATTAGTATAAATCCATATTCCAGAGGCTTGGGCAGGATAGAGGCTGGAGCAGGATAGAGGCAAAATGGAGGTGTTTCCAGGGCCTTTTATCTCTTCTGCCATGCGGAGGGACACCCATTGTTCTTACTGTGGAAAATTACAGCAACAAGATGGAGTTTGGAGTCACATGGGCAAGCCCCCTGTCCAGGCATTTTACCTAGTCACAGCAGGACATTCCATTAAATGTAGAGGGGCATCTCCCATGGTGCATTGTTAGTTAAATGTTCTTTCGATGGGCCACTCAATTTGAATAGTCCTGCCAAGATGTGCTGGCTAGCTACCTTTTGGGTGTTACCCCAAGAGCAAACATTTGAAATCCAGGTATAGAGCCAATACTTATAACTTCAAATACAAAAATGATACATGTATTCAGATAACATAACCATACCCAGCAAATCATAACCTTTCCAGAGACACCTCACTTGACAACCTTTGTACAAGATTTGGTGCAAATATATAACAGTGGTTGCAACACTGATCTATATGGTAATATTTTAATCAGATAATATCCCACCAGTATTAACAAGGGGGTCATCCAGAAAGATCCCACGTGGGTATCTAGAAACTCAGGCCTGTTGAGTGTTCCCCAGAATACGGTCGACCTTAGTGCAGTCATGAGTAAGGCTAAGATTTAGTCACGGAGGTTGCAGAAGTCACAGAATCCATGACTCGCAGCAACCTCCGTGACTTCAGCCTGCTGGGACAGGGAGCTGCAGGGTTCCCCTGCCACTTCTGGTGGCCCTGCAGCTCCCGGCCACTGTGGGGGGTGGGTGAACCCCCAAGCTTGTGGGTGGTGGGAGAACCCCCTAGCGCTGGGCCACTGCGGGCAGTGGGGGAACCCCCAAGCTGCCAGCCACTGTGGCTCCCACAGCGGCTGACAGGAGGGGTACCCTGCAGCGGACCCCCGGAGCTGCAGACAGGGGTACCCTGCAGTCCCCAACTGCTGCAGGTGGTTGCTAGCCCCTGCACAGCTGCCCCTCTTCAGGGCTGTGGGGACCCCCAGATCCCCATTTTGTCACAGATATTTTTAGTAAAAGTCACGGACAGGTCACGACTTCCCCAAATTTTTCTTTTTTGCCCCTGGCCCTGTCCGTGACTTTTACTAAAAATATCTGTGGCAAAAGCTTAGCCTTAGTCATGAGTCATCCCATCATTTGGTTGGACAGGAGAAAGCAGCAACCCAGCGACAGCCTGGGTAGGTGGGGATCGGTCCTGCTCTGAGCAGGGGGTTGGACTCGATGACCTCCTGAGGTCGCTTCCAACCCTGAGAGTTGATGATTCTCTGATGATTCTAGGTGCAGGTCAGTGGAGGGCACTTTTGGAAGGCTGAAGGGGGCGGGGGGCTTTATGACAGGGCGGAGGCTTCGCTGCATTAGGTGCCTCGTGTGCCGGCTGTATTTTGGTGTGAGAGCAAGGGAGAGAGCCCGGAGGCTGGGCAGGAGTGGGACGTGGAGAGACTTCTGAACATGATGGATAGGCGGAGTGGGTTCCTCTGCAACATGCCCCAAGTGCTCAAGGAAACACGGTCAGGGGTGGGGAGGGGCTCTCGCTTTGAGGCCAGGGGATGTTGTGGGTGATGAATATTCTGTACCCCGGGGGGAAATCTGGTTTTGTTTAATTTTTATCAGGAACTGATCGGGGGGGGGGGGGAATAATCCATTTATGGGTTGAGTTGTACCTCGGTGATAATCTTCAGATAAGCTGCACCAAAATGAATGTGAGTTAACAAAAATCCTAGGTAACGCGTTGCCCTCTTGTTGCTGTGCTGGATGTTGCAGCAAGCCTGGGTCCATTCCCCCCAGTCCTGCCAATCTAGGGGTTCCCTGTTATGACCTCAGTCTGGTCGTTAATATTCTCTCTCCTTCCAGGGCAGTAAAGAGCCTGGTGGATCAGGAGCCAGGCCCTGGGGGAACCTGATCCCTTTTTTCTAAAGTCCTTCCTATCCCCTCTGCTGTGGTAGAAGAACCCAGGTCCACCCACTCCGCTGGGTTCCAACCCAGGGACCCTTTCTGAAGTGGCTGAAACCGTTTTCTCCCAGTCTTTTGCTGCGTCCTACCTCACCTCTTCTGGGGGTTTCTCCCAAACCCACATTCTGATCCGCTCTGGAAATCCAACTTCCTGCCCAGCTCCTTGACAGTCTGTTGCAGGAGGGGTCTCTCTGGCCGCCACCTCTGTGCCCTGATCTGCCCAGCTCTTACAAGGCCAGCAATCAGCCCCAGCTGAGGAGCGAGTCTCCCTGTTAACCCCTTCGGGTACATCTCCACTGCAGCTGGAGGTGGAATTTCCAGCTCAAGTGGATGGCCATGCTTTGATTGAGCTAGCGTGCTAAAAAAGAGCCCTGGTGGTGTGGGCAGGTGGCTTGGACTGTCCCAGTGCAATCCCATTCAAGATCCTCGCTACGTACTCAGGACAGCTAGCCCATCCGGCCTCAGCTACACGGCTGGTTTCAGTGTGCCAGCTCAATCAAAGCTAACACGGGTAGATCTACCCTCGGAGGAAATTATGCTTTTGACACGGTCTCCCACAGTATTCTTGTCAGCAAGTTAAAGAAGTATGGGCTGGATGAATGCACTATAAGGTGGGTAGAAAGTTGGCTAGATTGTCGGGCTCAGCGGGTAGTGATCAATGGCTCCATGTCTAGTTGGCAGCCGGTGTCAAGTGGAGTGCCCCAGGGGTCGGTCCTGGGGCCGGTTTTGTTCAATATCTTCATAAATGATCTGGAGGATGGTGTGGATTGCACTCTCAGCAAATTTGCGGATGATACTAAACTGGGAGGAGTGGTAGATACGCTGGAGGGCAGGGATAGGATACAGAGGGACCTAGACAAATTGGAGGATTTGGCCAAAAGAAACCTGATGCGGTTCAATAAGGATAAGTGCAGGGTCCTGCACTTAGGATGGAAGAACCCAATGCACAGCTACAGACTAGGGACCGAATGGCTAGGCAGCAGTTCTGCGGAAAAAGACCTAGGGGTTACAGTGAACGAGAAGCTGGATATGAGTCAGCAGTGTGCCCTTGTTGCCAAGAAGGCCAATGGCATTTTGGGATGTATAAGTAGGGGCATAGCGAGCAGATCGAGGGACGTGATCGTTTCCCTCTATTCGACATTGGTGAGGCCTCATCTGGAGTACTGTGTCCAGTTTTGGGTCCCACACTACAAGAAGGACGTGGATAAATTGGAGAGAGTCCAGCGAAGGGCAACAAAAATGATTAGGGGTCTGGAACACATGACTTATGAGGAGAGGCTGAGGGAACTGGGATTGTTTAATCTGCAGAAGAGAAGAATGAGGGGGGATTTGATAGCTGCTTTCAACTACCTGAGAGGTGGTTCCAGAGAGGATGGTTCTAGACTATTCTCAGTGGTAGAAGACAGGACAAGGAGTAATAGTCTCAAGTTGCAGTGGGGGAGGTTTAGGTTGGATATTAGGAAAAACTTTTTCATTAGGAGGGTGGTGAAACACTGGAATGCGTTACCTAGGGAGGTGGTAGAATCTCCTTCCTTGGAAGTTTTTAAGGTCAGGCTTGACAAAGCCTTGGCTGGGATGATTTGATTGGGGATTGGTCCTGCTTTGAGCAGGGGGTTGGACTAGATGCCCTCCTGAGGTCCCTTCCAACCCTGATATTCTATGATTCTATGATTCTATGCCTCCAGCTCCGGTGTAGACCTACCTTTTGTGGCTTCAGTAGCATGCGGACTTTACACCCCATGAAAAGTACATAACGCTGAATGGCAGAGCTCCTGCTGCTCCTGCAGCAGGTTTAGGCAGGCTGCTGGTAGAGGTTGGTTGTCTGTATGGGATTCTTGTGTCATGTCCATATCTGCTGGGTCCTACCGTCCTTGGCTCCTTTGGTCGGAGCCCATGGCCTATTGTGGGGTCAAGGGAGCTTTCGGTGGGTTTTGGGAGCTTGCCGTATTCTCGTGGCGGCTTGCTGTGTTGTCTGGGGTGCTTCGTGGATAACTATCCACCGCGTCATTCTCTGATTCGGTGGCGACATCCCTTGCCAAAATGTGGTCCATTGGGCAGGTTTTGGGCAGGTTGTGAACATCACTGGGGCAGTCCTGTTCTGGTCCCTTGTTCTCAGGTCCCTCTGCCAGAGATCCAGGGGTTTGACTCAGTGGTGGGACCAGTGCAGGGAGTGCCCCATCACCTGGCTTTGCTCCAACAGTGCCTTGTAGATGTCTGCATTCTGGAGACTCTGCTCCAGATGGGACAGGATGTGCAGCTATGCGAAGAGGACAGTCCAGTCTGGGAGCTTTGCAAGGGTCCATGTGGGAGCACAGGGTGGAGACCTATCGCTGCTATTATGAGTGGATGAACTCCTCACTACCTGGTATCAGAAAGGGGCCCTCCTGGCTGCCCACCAGCATTTAAACAGAGTGGTGACAGCCAGTCAAGATGTCCCTGGCGCCGTGGAGTGCACAGCGGTAGATGGACAGGCTGATCCGGTGTGTGAAGCAATGCAGCGTGGGACAGTCATTGGAGGACTGCCAGCGGCAGACTAGCTGGGAAGGTGTCCACCCAAACCTTCAAGAGAACAAGCACACTGCAAAGTGCTGTTACACCTCTCCGGAGGAGCATTACTTATTGCAACCTGAGAGGCCAAATAATTGGGTTTCAACACCGGTGGTGTGTGGATGCAAAGGCAGTTGCAGGTGACCTAACTTTAATTATTCCAGTGAAGCCACCCCATGTAGACAAGCCACTGGTGGTGAACAAGAACGTGCTACTCCAGGCAGGGATTCAAGAAATGACAGGCCCTGCTCCATGAATCTGCCTGTATCAATACATCCCAAAGAAACCATATCCCCCAGCCTGGAGAGCTCTTGTGGGAATCGCATCCTGATTCCCACAAGCTGAGATGAACTAGCATGCTTCTAAAAACTGCTAAATCAAACTACTAAAATGACCTGGGGAAATTAGCCCCATACAACGAATTGCATGTGGGGCTATCAGAGCCGAGAGGACACACGCTTGGCCATACATTGGTTTTATTACCTGGGAGCGCAGCCCGAGGCTGCAGCATCCTGAATGTATGACAGCGCTGGGTGCCGCTATAGGGTTCACCTCCCCCTTCCAGTGAGACCCAAATCCAACCCCTTTTCAGCAAAGCAAGGGCCACCGAGCCAGATCCAGATGCCCTTGCACATATGGGGCAGCATCTTATGGCTCCAGGAGTGGTCCCACTGATTTCAGCAGGGCTGCTTGATCAAAATCTGGCCCGTTGTTCAAATACAGACCTGTGCCTATGGAGGAGAGGTGGGGGTGGGGGGCTACCTGCCTCCCAGTCTGTGTAACGAGGGAGGGGGAAGGGAGCAGCCTCCAGGAGACTGCCACTCTCCCTCCCCACACAGGTGGGAGGGTCAGGATCAAGCAGTGGAGGGGGACTGAGCTGTGCGTAAGAATGACCCGCTCCCCTGGCCTTAGGTGGGGAGGGGCTGGAGCATGGGGTGTCTCAGCCAGAACTCACCCCCACACCCGTCCCGGCAGCCCCTGGATGGGCTGATCATCCGGCATGCCCAAGGCTTATTGGTGTCCCTGCTGCAGTGGGCTGAGTGGGGCGTGAGTGGAAGGTGAGGGGAGACTTTTCCTCGGGGGGGGGCGGTCTGTGGAGGGCTGTGGGGTCGAGGTCACGTCAAGCCCCCAGGGGACTGGAGCGGGGTTTCTGCTAGCAGCAGACGTGCTGGCACATTGTCGTTTACTGAGCCCCGGCAGCACCTTCCAAGGCCAGACGGGACCATGGGGCTCACCTAGTCTGACCCCCTGTATGTCACAGGCCGGAGGGCGTCCCCCACAGAATCCTGTCGGTGCGCGGCTGTGACATTTACATTTCCTGGGCCCTCTGCTGCCCCCTCCCACGCCGGGGAGCTCGCCTCCACGGGCGCCCCCGCGCCGAGGGGGTGAGGATGGGAACAGATTGTGTCATGGTCTCCTGTTAGACACACGCACTGACCGCCCAAGTCAGCCCACCTGGCTGGCCCTGAGCAGGGAAGGAGCTTCAGGCGGACTCTGGAGTGAAGCCAAGCCAAGGAGGGCAGTTCAGCCCCGCGCTCCAAAGATCTGACCAGTGGGGCTCATTGACACTGATGTAAATCCAGAATAACTCCACTGCCGTCGGTGCAGTTGCTCTGGGTTTACACGGGTGAAACCAAGATCAGAATCCAGCCCTGATGCCTTTTGACTGCATTGTTTGTTAGCAGACTGCAAAGTTTAATCACCCAAAGCCTTGTCTGCCTGCTCCAAACAGGGCATGGGCAGGCTCTGCGGGGGGCCCCGGGGAGGTAATATTTAACTTTGAGCTCTGTTCAGAGGCTGGGCACTCCAGCCTGGCATTAACCAGTGCAAAGCAGCAGAGTGTTTCCACATACTTTGACCCAAGCACTAGAGGTGAAGTAAACCTTACCCCTTTCCTGCCTGCTCCGTGACCCCCCCATGCCTGTTAACCCCCTCACTATCACTGATGGCAAGGCAAACTGCCAGCCAGCAGCTGAGCTGGGGCAAATATTTGGACATCTGTTATAATGGCCCCACCCAGGCATTGATTTGGCTGTTCAGCTGTGGCCCAGCACGTCTACATTGCAATTACACACCTGCAGCTGGCCTGTGCTGGCTGACTTGGGCCCATGGGGCTTGGGTGTTTAATTGCAGTGTGGACATCTGGGCGTGGGCTGCAGCCCAGACTCTAGGACCCTGTTTTTAGTTGCTGTGTAGACACAGGAGAACAAGCGAGAGGCTTGTAAATGACATAAAGGAATGTTCCTGGAGAGACAGCCTCAGGTTTCATTCTCTTGATCTCCCTTGTTTCTAACATACAGATTAGAGCTGGTTGAAAATTGGCCACCAAAATGTTGGGGTTTTTTTCCAGCGGAGAACAACTTTTTGACAGAAACAATGTCCCTTTCTGTCAGAAAGCGTTGGGGGGTTTGGCAGCTGAAAGTCTGACAGGTTTGTGTGGTTGCTGAAAAGTGAACAATGGGGGTGGGGGGCGGGAAGGGTGATGAAAGCCCAAAACATCTTGAAGGAAATGTAGACAACCAAACCAAAAAATCATTTCGGGGGGGGGGGGGGGGGAATGGGGAGGAGGTGGAATCAGCTCTGACACAAAAGCTTTACTGTCCTCCAACATCTTCCATCTGAGGCTCTCAAAGCCCTTCACAGACATTAAGGGAGCTTTGCACACCACATTATAGTAGGCACCTATAGTTATCCCCATTTTACAGCTGGAAAAAGTGAGGCACACCGGGAAAGTGACTTCCCCATCACCACCCAGCAGGTCAGTGGCAGAGCTAGGAATACACCCCGAGACCCCAGGTTCGCTGCTCCAACCAAAGACGCACGCCCCTTAGAAACATCTGCATCGCACTTCTTTCCCCTAACGATTGTCTGGTTTAAGCATCACATTTTCCTCGCTGCGTTTCTAACAAAGCTGCAATTTACAAGTGTCTGTGCAGTTATTTTGTATGTCCCTGGACCACTGAGGCCCACACGAGTTAAATACTGGACTGGAGTTGATAAAGGGAGTAAATAACACTGGTTTGGTGTAGGTCCTACAGAAATGGCACATCTGGGGACACAAAAGAGAGGATTTTCAGTGTCAGGACAGGTCAGTTATTGGTGTTAAATAGCTCATATTGTCTGCCCAGTGTCATTTCCAAATGTCTCAACTGCGAAGCTGTTTGTAGTCGTCAGTCCCATATAGCGGTTGCCACGTAAAGCACAATTCAGTTCTCTATGGTCACTCTGTGTATTTATAAGGTGTTGCTTTGACTCAGGGCCAAAATATACTACTGACCATTCAGACTATTATGTTCTTAGGCGTAATCTGTCACCTGACTGTGACAGCTACCCATTATTTCTGAGATTTGTCACAAGCGGTCTAGGGCAGGGACAGCTGCTCGTGTAACACCGACAGACCTGGGTCGTTGGGATCGAACCTGGGACCTCTGGAGCTTAGTGCAGGAGTCTCTACGGCATGAGCTAAAAGCCACCGGCCTGTTAGCTCAGGCTGCAGAACAGACTCATTTTATCTCTCTCTCTCAGTGGTCTCAGTGCCACTAGCTGGGACAGAACCCCACACCCAGGCGGCGTGTGGGTTACACACCCAGGCGGTGTGTGGGTTACACACCCAGGCGGCGTGTGGGTTACACACCCAGGCGGTGTGTGGGTTACACTAGCATGTAGCTATCCCAGCTCAGTCTGTGAACTCGGTAGCTTGGCCAGCAGTGAAAATCCTCAAAACGCCGCATGAAGTATTACCGGTTGTTCAAGGCGTGGCGCTCTTCCCGCAGGCTCAGTAATGAACGTGTCGTGAAGTCTGTGCTGCTGGTTTACATATCGGATGAAATGGGGGCACTGACCGTCTGGGGCATGGTTTTTAAGAGACAAGTGTTAATTCTGGTGTCCTGACTAAATTCCATCTCAGGTGATTACATTCCATCTCCCTAAAATCACCTGTGAGGTTAAATCATACAGAGAAATCGTCTTCACTTCCTGTCCTAAGCTGCCAGGCAATGTGCTGTTGAACAGCTGCTGCATTTCAGTGGCAGTTCAAATGATTCCTGTGTGTTGGTGGAGTCCTCCCTGGAGAGCTAGGAACAGTGCTGGAGATTACCTAAGACTTCCCATGTTTTGAAAGACCCTATTTTGAAAGTTGCTTGGAACTTTCGGAAATATTAGCCTTCCTGTCGGAAAGTTCCCAGGCTTGGTCTCTGCTCAAGAGGGAATAGATTGGGAAGGCCTGAGCAAAAATGCTTCAGCCACTTTTGAGAATGAGGAAAGTGGAGAGAAAAAAACAATTTCCATGATGAAAAAAGGAAAAAATGAAGTCACCTTTCTACCTGAGGTACTGCTAGGGCCCCTATAACCACAGTAGCTGAGCACTAAACCATGGGACACAGGAACAGCTGTTATCCTCCTGTTACAGATGGGCCACTGAAATACTAAGAGACTTGGCCAAGGTCACACCGGCAGGCGGTGGTAGAGCTGGAAACCAAATCTGGTTCTCACAGTTCCAGGCCAGGGTTCTAATCGCTGGGCCACCTGATCCACACGCGTCTAGCACCCACATTGGTTAGACTAGAAAGGTCAAGCAGGGAATTAGCCACAGAGGAGACGTGGCTTTGATTATTTGGCCAGGTGAGATGGGCTTGTGGGTTGCAGCTGACCCATGGGCTGAGTACAGGGGCTGTCGCTTACTATGTCTATGTGAAGCACCAAACCTCATCTTGGTCTGGATCGCTAGGTGCTGCCGTAATACACAGAATACTCACGAAAACTTTAATCTAATCTTGGTTTGCTTGGCTGGTAACTGAAAACCAAACAGGCTCTGGGCTGGAGCTATTACAGCGTATGCGAGCTCCTCCTCGTCCAAGGATGGGCACTTCCGTCCTCAGACACATCCAGCTCGGCGGCAGGCAGTTTCTCCCAGCAGGCTCCCATTTCACCCTCACCACCAGCCGAGTGGAGTGGCCCTGCACTTTGCTCTCTAGTAAACTGGGTTTACAGCTGCCTGTATCTTTTCCCGTCCCCATTAAACAGGCAGGGGTGTAACTAGCTCCTTTGCGTGTGTGTGTACACCAGGTCAGAGCAGACGCAGTGGGACATGCAGGCTGAACTTCCAGCTTCGTTTTTTCCAGCTACCAGGTCTCGGAGGGGAAATAAAGGGGAAATCAAGAAATTCAGGCGCTCCTGCTAGAACTTGTTTGGAGTCACCGGTGCACGTCCCCCTCGGGAGCGGCAGGACTGGCTACTCTACAAACCCAGGGGCTTGCAGCGGCTGTAAAGCAGAAGTAACTATTTATTGCGACGTCCCCTCTGGAGACTGGCCGTGAAACCTTTCTCTCCTCTCCCCACGGCTGCTTGTCCTTCCCTCCTCCCTGAGTGGGACAGAGCCCCTCCTGGGACTCCCCCATCCCCAGCCGTGGGGTGGGGGGGTGCCACTCACTGCAATGCGCTCAATGGCATTGCTGTTTGGGCTGATCTAATCCTTGTCCCAGAGACACACAGGCAGTGCCCCTCCCCACAGGTCGCCCTCGTAACACTGCCTGTGTGTCTGGTGGGGAGTGATGCCAATACAGGAGGAAGGAGATAGAAGGATCCTGCAGGGCCAGACCAGCCGCCACTGCCCTGGGCAGCCTCAGCCCTGGAGGCAGGGCTGGGACCTGTGAATCAAGCTGGGTGAAAGGGTCCTAAGGCCCGAGCCTGCCCCCAGCTAAATCAATGGCCAACCAGCTGTGGCCCGTTCCACGGTGGACCTGTGGCCACAGATGTGGCTGCAAGGCCACCTAGTGGCGAAGATCAGAACTGTGGGGGCTACCACGGTGCGGCGGACGGGCCAGGCCATAGCGCCGTGTGGATGGGGCTGGCACGGAGGCACGTTGCATTGCGCCACCATGCTGACGCCTCAGGTTGCTGGGGCAGTAAATGTGATGGGGGGTGGGGTGAGGGAGGCTGCAGCCTGTGATCTGATCCCACTGAAGGAGGGATGGGCCAATGGGAATTGGGAGGAGCGTCCACCGTTTCTAGAAATGCACCTGAGGTTGGATCGGGTGGGTGCATTGTCCTAGAAGTTCCAGTGAGCTGGGAGGGAGGGATTTGATATCACAGCTACGGCACAGCAATCGTGGCTGTGTGAGCAGATACTCAGAGTGCAGACTCACGGATGAGGCATTTTCAGAGCTGTGGGGGAGCTCAGGGCTGGAATTGCAGGGGGCTTCCGAGATCTGAGTGCATGGGGCCCAGCAAGGGGACCGCACGGATGGTGCAGGTCACGAATTGCACTAGCAGAGCCATGGGGGCACCCCCGGCTGGAATTGCACAGCTGCTGGGGGGCAGGAGGGAGCTGTGGTGGGAGCCCAGGGCTGGAACAGAAGGGGCTGCTGCAGGTTAGGACGGTGGCTTGTTAGAGTGTGGAGAGCCAGGACTGGGAGCGCTGCACAGCTGAGGGGAGTGCTCTGGAAATCAGGGGGTGAAGTGGTTGGAGGCTGAGGTCCCTTTCAGAGCCGGAGGGAGCCCGTGCAGTGACACCCCCACTAGCTAGGGCTTTAGGCACCCTGCTTTCATCAGCTGCAAAATACATGCACATAATGAGCGTAAAGTGAAGAGCAGATTCTGCAGCTCTGTCCTAAACAGTCTTTTAATGAACACAGAGACACAGCAGTTACTTCCCATGTACTGTACATATCAGAGCTGGATGGTGAGAGCAGGACCAGTGGGTTCATCCCCGGGCTGTCTGCAGTGGCTGGTGGAGAAGGACAGACCAAGAGTCCCAAGCCGCATCCTGAAGTTACAAGCATGCCTGAGACCCCATGGGGTTACCTGCATGTAGCCATTGGTGCGTGGCACGGGCACTGCCTTTCTGCAGGGCATGGGACTCCTGCAGGATGGCTGGCAAGGCTCTCACCCTTGCCAGCTAATGGGATCAGCACCTTAGGCCACAATGGTGATCGGTCTTCATGCAGAAGCACCACTGTGGCAGTCCAACGGGTTGGTGCCCTGCGCCGGGACCTACAGGAGACAGCTGGGGTGCCACGCTGGGGCAATTAATTGGCTGCATCACGTGAAGCTATGGCTGTTGTCATGGAAGCCGGGGGCGGAGGGGGGCTGATTTAAGCACAGAGGCTGGATGAGCTTCCCAAAGAGCTTTCCGCAAATGCGCTGGCTCGAGAGCGAAGGCAGGAAGAGGCACACGCGGGGCAGCGTGAAGGGGCGGCAGGGGCGAAGCTGCGGGCAGCCGGGTGACTCTTCGACCCTCCCGGCAGCACCTAGGAACCGGAGCGGCAACTTCAGACAGCGCGAAGGGACGGGCTGGAGTCTGCGCCTGGTGGGACGGGTGCCACGGCGCAGCCGAGCCAGCAGCCCAGTGCGGGGGCTGCCTTAGGGCATGACACGTCTGCAGAGAAATCCCAGCAAGTCGCCACAAGACAAAGACAACAAAGAGAGCAGCTCCCCTGATATCCCATCTCAGGGCACGGTGTCCGCAGGCCCGGGCCCCGCCAAAGAGCGAGTCGAGGCAGAGCACGGCGCCCGGCAGCCCGGGCAGGAGGTGCTGTCGCACCTGGAGCCCAGCCCTCAAGATGCGTCGAGGGAGGAGGCAGGCGCCTGGCACTGAGGCTCAGAGGGCACCAGCTGCCATAATTCAGATCCTCCTGCAGCGTAGGCAAACCCAGCCCGCTGTAATGTGCCAGCTGGCGGCACTGGGTCATTGACCAGTCCAGAGGGAATGGGCCCCAGGCCGGCGTGTGATACAGACACTTGGACTGCGAAGGTTATTCACAGACGCTGACTGCCTCCTGCTTCATGTAAAGGGGCATCAGGGACTGCGGGAAGGGGCTGTCGGGGCAAAGGGAGGAGTGGCAGAGCACCGTACCTTTCACTGGCCTGTCGGAGATTTGGCAGCATCAAACATCTTCTTCCTGCCCTCCATGCCCGACATGGCCTCCACGTTCTTGCGCCAGTCACCCACTTCCACAGGGCGCTCCTGCAGGGAGACGCAGGGGTCAGGGGTCCCGGCAGCACAGAGCCCCGGGATTCTCGGGACGGCGCATCTGAGCAGCGCTCGGTGAGACAGACTCTCCATGTGTGGGTGTGTCCGTGCGTATACCTGAGTGTGCTGGCACACGTGTGTGCATCTGCATGACCATGTGTGTGTACATGCAGGGGTTTGTCTGGGTAGGTCCGTGTATACATGTGCCATGTATGAATGTGGGGCGGGGTGCATGAGTGTACGGGAGGGGGTGTTTTCATGGGTGGACGCAGGAAAGGGAAGCATGGGTTCATGCATGTATGACTCCATATGACGGAAGGTTTATTTTGTCCTTTATTTCTGTCCTGGCTGACTCAGAAGCTGCTCCTTGCCTGAGTGTAGTTAAATCCCTATGGGCCTTCCAATGTGCCACATTCCCCCACACCCAGAACAACCGTTCCAGCAGTGACCCCAGGTGCAACCTCGCCCAGGGCATCTCCCTGGATCCCATTGCACTCGCCCTGTGGAGCTGCGGGATGACCTGCCGTGTTATTATACAGACAGACGGACGCAGACATGTGTCTCCAATACCCCTACACTAAATAGCCTGTAAGTTTGGGGTCCTTGACTGCTGGGACAAAGGCAGCACCGGGGTGGGCGGGGGAGAGAAATGTGATATGTCAGGAGATCCCTTTTCCCTGTGAGTCAATTAGGGACCATTGTGTCCCTGTAGCTGCTCTGTGTGAAGCTGGATTATAGCCCCAGCGGGTCGGGGTCGGCTGTCTATGGTTTTAAAACCCCAGGATGCCCCCTAGAGTCAGTATAGAATGGAGACAGCTGAGAAAGCAGTGAGAAAGGGCCCCGACCCTGCTATGTACAGAGCCCCTTGAGTGGGAGGGGAGGGCATGCGGCGCCTGGTGTGAGCAGCCCTGCCCTCTGCCGCACCCAACCCACAGTGTCCATCAGACCCTGCCCGTATATTCCTTCCCCCACAGAGCAGGTGGCAATGCAGGACCTCGCCCGCGGCTGGAGTTAAAAGGACTGGCTGATCTTATGAGCAATAATAATGAGACAGACAAGGATCAAGGATCACCAGACCTCCTGGCTCAGGGCATAAGCCGATCACCACAGGAGTCAGGAGGGGAATATATCCTCCCTGCGCAATTGGCCAGGTGCAGCGTGGGTTGGTTTCCTGTCTCTGGTGCATCCTGCATTGGTCTCTGCCGTAGGGAGGGCGCTGGACTTGGAGTCTGATCCAATATACAAACCCCAGGCCTGGCTCTCTGTCCATTTACCCCCATGTAAATCAGGAGTACCCACATGGAGCTCCCTGGAGCTACCCCAGTAATCCAGACCCTAAAATCCCAGGAGGCCTCGTTCAAAGCAAGAGAGCATCTGTGGGAAGTGAACTCCATGGAGATACTCAGAGTTACACCAGCATACCTGTGAGCAGAACTGGGCCCTTGAACTAAATGCATCCCCTGTCCAAAGGGCCCAACACAAGGCGTACGCCCCAGGTGAAGTCCCACATCAGCCTCGTGTGGACCCTTTGCACAGGGGTGAATTTCCCCACCCACCTTCTCCGTGTCCTCCTTCTTGACAGATTTCAGGTTGGCTCTCAGATCCATGGAGACTTTGTGCTTGGAGCCGAGCAGGGCCCGCAGCATGGCGTCAGCGGAGACGCGGACACGGCGCAGCGGGGGGCGCTTGAACTTCCCCCGCAGGTCGAGCACTTTCAGCTTCAGGTTTTTGATCTGTGGGATGAGGGAAAAAAGGAGGAATCGCCAGGCGGCGGGGAGTACGGCACAGCTGCATTGCACCAGGGGGAGGCCCCCGACCCTGCTTCAAACCAGCCTGCAGTGAGCACCTCTGTCTGCTCCTGGCACCAAGGTAGTCAGCTCCCCCATCCCCTGGGGGTGCCCGGATCCTCACAGGCAGCCCATCCTGACCACACCAGGGGTGATTCTCCCCCATGGCACCCAGCCCCAACCCCAACCCCAAATGAAACATTAACCCCAAGCCCAAGCCATGTCCCTTCTCCCAGCTCCAGACATCACTCGCAGCGATAACGGGTCAGAGTCCCATGCAGACTCCAGTCGCAGGCTCCACGGTGGCCCCAGCTTCAGGGACAGTGCCGTGCACCAGCGAGCGGCTGGCCATCGGAGCTCCTGACAGATGGGCACCAGCTGGGATGCTGCACATGTTGGCTTCCAGCCATCACGGCATCCCCACGAAATGCTGAGCAGCTGGTGAAGGAGAGCGGAGAGGCTGACGTGCCTCTGAAACCCAAGTCCGGGGCACCTCTGGCTGGATGGCCCCAGAGTGGCGCCATCCAGAGCCAGTGGCTACTGCTGGTAATCTGGCTGAAGGGCTTTTGTTTGAATAGGCTGGGGGAGCCTTGCAGGTGGCTTCTTTCCCACTAAACTACCTAGGTGTGAATTTTTCAATGATCAGAGGGCAGCAGGAGGTGGCATGATCTTGGGGATGGGGCCATGGAGGCCTGTTCCTAGCTCTACACACCTGATGCTTCCCCTCTTTGTGCCTCAGTTTCCCATCCTGCCCTGTGTCCACCTTGTCCATTTAGGCTGTGAGCTATTTGGGGCAGGGATTCTCTTACTGTATCTGGGCAGCGCCTGGCACCATGGGTCCCTGGTCTTGGTTTTAGGGTTGCCAACTTTCTACTTGCACAAAACCAAACACCTTTGCCCCACCCCCTGCCCCGCCCCTCATCAGAAGCCCTGCCCATCCCCACCCCTTCTCTGGGGCCCACCCCCGCTCATTCCACGCATACTCCTCCCTCTGTCGCTCGCTCTCCCCACCCTCAGTCACTCGCTCATTTTCACCAGGCTGGGGCGGGGTTCCCAGCCAGTGGGAGCTGCAGAGTCAGCACTTGGGGTGGGGGCAGTGTGTGGAGCCCCCTGGCTGCCCCTACGCCTAGGAGCCAGAGTGGGGACATGCTGCTGCTTCCGGGAGCCACGCAGAGCCAAGGCAGGCAGGGAGCCTGCCTTAGCCCCGCTGCACCGCTGACTGGACTTTTAACGGCTCGGTCAGTGGTGCTGACCAGAGTCACCAGGGTCCCTTTTTGACCGGGCATTCTAGTAAAAAAACAGACACCTGGCAACCCTACTTGGTTTGGGGACCTCTAGGTGCGACTGTAATGCAAATAACGCTAATAACCTAGGTGAGGTGCATAGCAGGTATCAAAACAAATAACCAGTTAATTAAGAAATAAACTGCAAGCCAGTGCACAAGGCACCCTCCTACCTCTCTGGTGTTGTGGATGCATTTTGCTTCGATGTCGTACCGCTCCTCATCCACGATTTCTACCTTCTCGTGCAGCTCCCTGCACAGATCCTGCAAGGAGAGGTCACAAAGGCCAAGCTGGGAGCTCTCTTCACCGCTCCATCTGCTGAGCCTCCCAACCGTGGCCCTGTCTTGTCACAGCAGGTACTGTGTTAAGAGCTAGGCCTTTAGCAGGCAGCATGTTCGTGGTGCCTCCTAGAGGTGGTGTTGAGTCTCCATCAGTCACCAGCCCTGAAATCCCAGGGGCCAGCATGTCCCTGACTGAGTTCCCTGGGAAACCACCTTCCCCCTCTATCACAGTACATGCTGGGCAGATTCACCTTCCAGAGCCTCTGGACCCTGCCCAGAGGGACCCATTCACGAGTGACAGGAGGGGCCCTGCCTCAGCCATAACAAACAGGGTGGAGACCTGAGCTGTTGTCAGACCCCTGCGCAGGTCCCCGGTGGCCCTCCTGACTCCCACTCAAGCCTACCTGCAGCTGGCTGAAGGACAGCCCGCTGGTCCGCAGTTGTGTGATCCGCTCAGCCAGGTATCTCTCCTTCTCCGCTTGCTTGTCCACTTGATCTTGTTCCCATGCTTCCTTGGCTTTGGCTAGCATCAAACTCTGGAGCACACAGCAAACAACAGCCTGAGTAGATGCACTGTGCCATGAGCCCCCCACCCCACCCCCAGCTATCACCTCAGGCCAGGGGCACAAGGCAGGGAGCAACCAAAGAGCATGGAGATGTTGAGCTCAGTGCATTTGTGGTGAAGGACAGAGAAACTGCTTGTTCCTCAAACCCATATGGAAGGGTCTTCAGGGCCTTGTCCTCAGTCCAGTGGGGTGAGGTGCTGGCGCTGGTACAACTAAAAGCATTTCCCCATGGTGTGCGATAAACTGGGCGCGGGGGGAGCTGCAGGAAGGAGGGTGAGAGGCTGCAGAATCTGTGTCTGATTCAGAGACTTCCTTGCTTTCCTTGGGGCTACGACTCCTGACTGACATTGGCATCACCTGACTCTCTGCAAGCATGTGTTTTCCCCCGTAAGCAAAAACGTTTCCCCAGAACCATGTCCTGTCTGTGTGGTGCCCAGTGCACTGTTGGCACTAAACAAATTATTGGTATTAATTATTATTATTAACAAAGGATGTAGGCAGCAGCCCCTGCCACCCAATTGTACATTTAATGCACCTTGCCCCAGGAAACTCAGTGTGTGTCCCTGCATATGTTTAGGCTTGGAAGGATTCAATTTTTATCAGTAAATGTCGATTTCACCGCACACTCACAGACCGGCGAAAAATATTTCCAGCGATAATCATCCAAGTTTTACAGCTAGGCAAAGTCAGACAGAGGCTGCCTGAGAGCTTATTGGAGCGTGATTTTAGGTGATTTACTTTGTATATTTTGATGCGACGTTGACAAATTTGTGTTTTAACAGCAGTTAGAAAACTTGACCTTTTTGAATCTCAGGTGTCTACTGTCCTTAAATCAGAGGTTTTTAAGGTCAGGCTTGACAAAGCCCTGGCTGGGATGATTTAATTGGGGAATGGTCCTGCTTTGAGCAGGGGGGTTGGACTAGATACCTCCTGAGGTCCCTTCCAACCCTGATATTCTATGATTCTATGATTACTGACATAGCCCCTCCCTATTGTCTGACACCCCTCCAATTTTCCCCCACTGTGAACATTTAAATTGATCAAAACAGAACAAAAAAATGCTTACAAAATAAACATTGATATTATCCATCAAAATTATAGAAAGATAAAAATCAAATTCTGCCAAGTCTATATATGTGACACACTGGCTAATCATGCCCCTTCCACCCAGCGGCTAACAGCCTACTGGTACTGATGGAATTACTTCTGCACCACACGTGGGATAGATGCCTGCATTTTTAGTGCTGAAGGTCCCAGGTTCAATCCATGCTGATAACTTGGGGGACAGGCGTGTGTTACATTTCCAACTATGAAGTTCTGAGCGGCTGAGGGATTGTTCCGGGTTCTAGGGATCATGGAGGTGGGAACAGGGCTGGCTTCTTCAGAGACCCAGGATCTTACCTGTACCCAGAGGAAAGCTGAGTTTTTCTTTCCATAAACACTGTGGCTAGTCATGGAAATGGTCATACCATGTTTCCACAATGATGCTTTTAACCTTGACTTGCTATCTCAGCTGGGATAGACCCAAAGGGACTCACCTTCAACAGGAGTTTGCGCGAGGCTGTGATCTTGGACTTTCTCTACAGAGGGAAAGAACAAAACAAAAGACATTTTAAATGCAAATTCATAACAGAAAATGTATGTTAATGTCTAGATCTCTTAAGGGGAAAAAAAAAATCCAGGAACACTTACCTCCCTGCAGTTGTTCATTCAGACAGAAGAAACAAAGAGGGGAAAAAACAGAACAAACGATCAATAGACAGAATGCATGAAACATCTGGAGGACTGATGCAACTAAAGGTTACAGGTGGACTCTTTGCTACTGCATGCAAAATGTGCCACAGACCACAAGTGTTTCTTTGGACCAGATCCTCAGTAGGTGTAAGTTGATGGAGCGACACCAGTTTACGTCAGTTGAAGATCCAACTCTTAGATATTAAGGCAGTAAATATGCATTATTAGTAGAATTGTAAAGTGATGGTAAAGGTCTCCATGTGTATGAAGACTTTAATTCAAGGAACGCACAGCAATTATAGGTATTAATTAAGCAAACCTCACAATGCCCACATAAGGTAGGTGACATTAGAGCCATTTTACATGTAGGGAAACTGAGGCATGGGGAAGTTAAACAACTTGCTCTAAATTACACCGCAAATCGGAGGCAGAGTGGTGGGATAAGACCAAGGAGTCCTGACTTCTAGTAAGGCACTTCTCTAATCACTAGATCACACATAGTTCATGTACAAATAAATGCCATTATCTGAGCTGTGTGTACAAGTGCCAGGCTGTGTCAATGCACGTGCAGTTTCAGTACACAAGGGTTGGATCTGGCTCTGTACAGTATTCAGATTCCTGGAGGCTAGTGGCTGGGAAGTGTGTGGCAGTGTGAAGATAGTCACTGCTCTGAGCAATTTGACAGATCCAGATACTGCACCAAAGAGCATGGAAATTCCTTGTGTGCGGACATTTTGCAATTTGAGTACCTGCTCTTTGCTGGGATGAAGTTTTGAATATGGCCTGTGGAAATTCAAAACTTGGAAAAGTGTGAAAATGCTGGGGGCTGGAAATGGGACCATTGCTGAGTGTAAAGGGATGGCATTGCACCAAGACTCGAGCCACTCTGTGAGCAAAGATCTCAACATTTCACAAGTTTCCCCCCCAGATTGGAACATTTTCACAAAAGCCAAAGCAAACATGAGATTCTCCTGTTGTGGTAGCAGAGCTTGGAAATCTGCCTCCCTCTGGTGGCTGATCCACAGAAGGCTGTTCTCATTCTGCAACTGCTTTGAGTTGCTTCACCCAGTCCTTTAGCTCCAGTGCTAAGGGCGTGAGCTTTCCGTGCTGAATGGTTTGCACTCAAACCCTGCTGTTGGTCAGAGCAGAGTCAGGTCTCTCGCACAGCTCTCCTGAGAAGCCGGAAGCTTAGGGGAGTTCAGCAAAAGGCAAAGGGCGGTGCCTACTTACGGTTCTGGCATTGTGCTGTCCAATTCTGCACCTAGAATCACCCCAAAGCAAAATGATCAATAGCAAGGAATCCAAACGTGAGCTGGTAGCCACCCAGTCCCACACAGCAGGGTATAAGTCACAGTCTGTGCTTACCAAAGAGCCAGAGCTGAGGTGCTTTGACAGAGCTGGGGCTCATGACCGGGATGGAAGGGGGCTGCAGGCTGGGACTACGGCACATATGTGGGGAGCCCAGGGCTGGGATAGCAGAGGGCTGCAGGTCAGGACTGAGGCACATGGACAGAGCTGGGTGTATGGAAAGCCCAGGGCTAGCAGAGGGCTGTGGGTAGAGCCTGAGGGGCACTGGCAGAGCTGGGGCAGGGGGGACCCCAGGGCTGGGATAGCAGGGGGCTGCAGATCAGGACTGAGGTGCATATACAGAGCTGTGTGCGGGGAGTCCGGGGCTAGCAGGGGGCTGTGGATCGGGATTGTGTTGTACTGACAGTTATGCAAAGGTCCCTAAGCTGAAGTAACGTGCCTCCTGACAGCCCACCTTGTTTTCATGGGCACCACCTGTGTTTCCAGCTGAGCTGCCATCTCCAATGCCCCAGCCGGTCTCAGGGTCTGTATTCAAGTTCTACACTCCAGGAACCCAGCCAGGACTCCACTGCTCAGCAAACCCCACTGGAGAGACCCTCGCCTGCATCTCAGCAGGCCACAAACCTCTCATTGGACGAGACCTTCACTGTGAACAGCACCAGAACTAGCCCTGAGCTAAACAGGACCCTTGTGCTTCCCATGCGGGGCTGCACCGCTCCCCGCTGCCCTTCACCCCTCCTCACTGCCTGCGTGGAGAGAGCCCCTGTGCCTGCCTTTTAACCTGACTGCATGATGGCTTTGTGTAGTCTCTTCCAGCGCAGCCACATCAAACGCCTTGCTCCGCTCGGGGGAGTTGGCTTCAATCCTGCTTCATACCTCTGGAGGAACTTTGCTACACTGAAGCTTTGAACCAAGGACCCCTCCCAGCTGTGGATGTTCTCCAGAGACTTGATTTGAACCTGCAGCCTATTCCATCCCTGCTACAAGCCTGAACCAAGGACTTTGCCATTACTGTGTGTCATTGATTCCATTTAACCAGTTCTCGCTCTCATCTCTTTTTCCTGTTATGAATAAACCTTTAGATTTTAGATTCTAAAGGATTGGCAACAGCGTGATTTGTGGGTAAGATCTGATTTGTTTATTGACCTGGGTCTGGGGCTTGGTCCTTTGGGATCGAGGGAACCTTTTTTCTTTTACTGGGGTATTGGTTTTCATAACCATTGGTCCGCATAACGAGTGGCACTGGTGGGGATACTGGGAAACTGGAGTGTCTAAGGGAATTGCTTGTGTGATTTGTGGTTAGCCAGTGGGGTGAGACCAAAGTCTGCTCTTGGGCTGTAACTGCCCTGCTTGAAGCAGTTTGTCCTGAACTGGCACTCTCAGTTGGGTGCCGCCAGAACCAGCATCGTGACAGCGGCCATCAGCTGTGCCGTCAGGCCACTGAACAAAGGGCTGGTGGGGATAAACAACTTGCTCTCAGATAAGATCACATTTTCCGAACAGTTCTGGGAGGGTGTAAGTTTCCAGCCTCACCCCTGCCAGGAGCTGCTCAGGAGAAAAGACACCCCCACCCTGGTGCTTTTCCTGGCTTCTTTCGAGACCGCCCTACTCATGCTGCTTCCCAGACTGCAGAGCCCCAGCCCCAGTGGAGGTGTCTGAGTGCAAAGGAGACACAGAAGCTAACCAGAAACTGAGCAGCCTGGCAGGCAGACACCTGATAAAGAGGGCGGTGGTGCATTTCCCCACGTCTTTGAGAGCAATTGCACTTTTATTAATGGGCACAGCAGCACCAGCTCCATTAGCAAAGTATCTCTTGGATAAAGGCAGGGCTGAAAGAAGGGGGGCTGTAGAGGAGCGGGCTGGGTAAAACTGGGTGAACAGTTCCTAATGTCTCATCTGCCTTTTTTCCCCGATTGCAGATCATCCATAAACAGCTCGGCCTTTCCCCCAAGCGTATCTGTTATTCAGAACTATTTCTGCAGCTCATTCTCAGCTGATAGCTTCATTGCAACTCTTTCATATTCCCAATACTAAATGCCAGCTGTTTGGGCTGGACGTATAAGCCATGGACCCTTTGAATCAGGTTCCCAGGGAAGAATAGTCCTGATTATGAATTTGAAATTGTCTTGCCACAAATATTCTCTGACATCTGCTGAAAAAGGGGCTCCTTCCATTAAATTCCTACCTCGCTCACTAGACTATTACCAAGGGAGAAATTCACCCCGTCCAGAGCAACAGCAAAATGGCCTCCTCAAAACTCTCCTTTGCTGTGATGCCTACAAAAAACTTGACAACAGTTAGGCTGGTGGTGTGCAGAAACCAATGCCTATGCTTTGAACTACACTGTCTCATTGTCTGCAGGCCCCCATCCATCTATATCTACCTGTTATCTCCTGTCTTATACTTAGATTGTAAGCTCCTTGGGGCAGGGGCTGTCGTTTTGCTCTGGTCCATGGCAGTAAGGTAATACAAATAATAACCAAAAATAACAATCATAAATGCTGTGCACACAGGTAGGCACCACTTAAGCCCCAGGACTAGAGCAGATCAAAGTTCCCCATAGTTTTTTCACTTAAAAACCCCCATATTTTCTGCAGCAAAATGTTGATCTTCCTCACACTTTTTCAGTTCTCCAATATAGAGGAGGGAAACAAACCCCCCTGTTTTTAATTGATATTTTAAAAGAAAGCAATTTTTGTCTTCGGAAGTGTCAAATCATTTCATTTCGATTGAAGATGTAAGCGTTTTCGGTTCCCATTCAAAACGTTCTGGAATTTTTGTTTCAAGAACATTTTCGATGGTTCTGTTTTTTTGTTCTAATCCGGGAAATCCTTTTGAAGTGTCCAGCTTTGTTTTTCCAATCGCTCTGCACAGGACCTGGTGATTGTCCTCTGCTTAGGGGGGATTTCACTCAGAAATCAAGCACAAGGAGGGACGTCATGACCGCAAAGGAAGCGGATTTGTGAACAGATGGGAAAGAATGTTTGTGAATCAATTTAATTCTGCATTATAGTGAGTCACTATTAATATTGCAACAGCACCTAGGGACCCCACTGCGCCATGCACTGTGGATAGGCAGTCTCTGGCCCAAAGAGATTGCAATCGAAATAGGCAAGATAGACAAAGGGGGTAGGGAGGGGAAAGAGAAAAGAAGTGACATGACCAAGTCACACCGCAGGTCAGTGGCAAAGCCAGGAATAGAGTCCAGATCTCCTGACTCTCCGGCATTAGACCCTCCACCCACACAATGATATAACAGCTGTAATCATGGGAATCTTTCCATCCTCTGGTAAACGTGTTATTATTATTTGCCTGTTCATCCAAAACGTGAGCTCCTTTAGGTCAGATCTAACCCTGGTTTAAATGAGCACAACATCCACTGACTTCAGTGCAAGGCTGCATTAGGTCCACCTTTGTTTAGAACTTTTACACCGAAGAGAAGCTTTCCCTTGACACAACGAAAGATCCAGACCTCAGCCCCTTCTGCCCAGCCCTCGGGCAAGATCTGGAGAAGACAGACAAGTCTCTTGGGGGTTTTAAAACATCACTCACCCTACCATTCTCTGAACCAAAGTACAAGAGTTAAATCTGTGCTCATCGCTGATTGATAGGTGTCAGCTTATTAGAGTCCTACCACATCATGAAAGCCTATGGGCCTCTCACTCCAGTTTGACATCCGTGGAATGTCATTGGCTTCAATGCAGTTCCCCCGGATTTTCACCAGAGTGAGTGAGAGGGGAATCAGGCCCTGTAGATCCCCATACCCACTGGATTCAGGCAGAAGCCCAAGCCTGCAGAAGGCGCTGACCCAGGGGCTTTGGGTTAATCAACCTTTAGGGTCAGATTTTTCTGAATCTCCGAAGCCTCACATTTGGCAGCTGGAAATCAGGTTCTTTATCATGCAAACTGCACCCGCGGTTGCACAGGCCATAACATGCAGCCGGAGCCAGGAGCCTGCCAGCACCGCTGCAGGGGCACATTCAGGTGGGCTCAGGAATCCAGGTTTGGTTCCGCTCCAGAGGTGCGCTCCACCTATCTGATGGGGACACAAGGACCGGTGCCTGGTAAATTCTGGCCTGGATTTCCATGCCCACTGGAATGGATTCCCGATATATCCCAGATGCTGCTATGGAAATCATGAAACGAAATAGCTCCTCAAATTCCGTTTTTGCAGGAGAATTCAGCCTGGGAAAGGTCTAGGAAACTGAAAACTCTTAGCCCTACCCAGCTGGAAACACACACACAGAGACACCAAACAAGCACAATACAAACACAAACATTCTCACCACACACACACACACACACACAGAGCTTAGTGTGACCGATATCCCTTTCAAAGGTGCATCTCGTAGCAATTCCAGCTTCAAGTAGGGGGCACTTGGAAGAGACACCTCAAACGAAGAGCTTGGCAGGCCACCAGTGCCTGGTGGGGACCAACCTGCTCTGTGATACACTGGCTGGGCAGGCAGACACACTTTGGCCAAGTCAGCACTGATAAACAGAGAGACAGGTGGTTTTAGTACCAGGTCTCCAACCCCTCTACTGCTCACAGAGCTTGACCGCAGCCTTTCCAGTTACTGCAATGGATCAGCCTGTAGGTAGGCAGCGGGAAATACCTGCCGCCTAGGGACCAGACAGCAAAGGGGCAGCTAAAGTGGCATTTTCTTACAAAACCCACAATGCCTTAGCTAACTAGCCCTTTCAACAGAGCCAGTCTGGAGCCAGAGCCTAGCCTTACACCTGGAGCAACATTCCCGTTGTCAAAAGCGACTTGGACATGAGGGGGTCTCATTGAAAGTCCATGGGGCTCAGGCTCCGATGCCATTCAGGGGCTGAGGAACATTGCCCCTCACCTCGATCCCCATGGCACCTGTGAGCTAGAGCAGCGAGCACCGGGTTTGGCAGGAGGGGCAGAAGCTGGTTTGCTTTTCACCAACATAGATTCCCCAAGAGTGGATAGAATGCTGTTGAAACAAAATGCCTAGCCTGAAGTGCCTAGTCTGGAGCTCCCAACACCCTAGTCTCCGATTAGATAGACAGAGAGAGAGCTGGAGAGAGAGAGAGAACTAATCTATAGGCATTTCTAGGGTACCTACCATCTTGGGTCTAAATGGAACCTAAAATTTCATAGGAGGTGACACAGTTCAGGCCCCAGCTCCTTGCCCACCAGCACACTGGCTACCATTACAATCAGCCTGGCTAAAGCTAGTAGAATCAGGTAAAATCTCGCCTCCCTGGCCCCAGCTGCCAAGGCAGCCAATGAAAGAACCAATCCCTGGGGCTGGTGAATGTGCCAGGCTAACCTGGCAAGGTAGCGTCTTACCTAGTGCAGTCCAGGCAGAGGGGAGGTGGTGGCTGGAGGCTGGAGGGCTGCAGACTGCAAGGGGATGGGGAAGAGACAAGAGTATTAAATCCAAGCCAGCCTGCAACTGGTCGGTAAAAATAGAACAGGCAGATATACCCCTTTTATACGCACATGCTCACTACACACACACACACACACACGTGCTACCCATGGACTGTGCACACTCATGCACACCCACACCACACCGCACACACCACAGACACGTGTGCATGCTACACACCACGCACAGATGCGCACTGCACACATATGCATAGTTCACCGCACACTCTACACACACGCACATCACCGACGCTTTACACATGTATGGTATAAAAACACACACATAAGCACTCACGCACTTCCACCACATATGCACATTACACATTCACATTAAACACAGGTGCGCCTCACTGACACTGTACACACACACACATACACTCACTGACACACTCATGTGCTCGTACACGGACACACACTATGCATATGACTCTCAACACATTGGGCCAGGTTCTCAGCTCCTGCAAATTGGCACAGGTCTGCTGACTCCTACTGATTTACACCAGTTGATGACCTTGCCCACTAGACACAAACGGTACACACACGCCATAAGCACTATAGACACGCACGCAAACACACTGAACCAGATTCCCCACTGTGCCAATCCGTTGATGGAATGACACCCATGTGCAACTGACGCAGCAGAGTGGTGAATCCGGCCCACGGATCTCAGACCCACGGTCTGGTTCTGCAGAGCCCTGCAGCTGAGAAACCCCCTGGACCTGCCGCAACAGATTATTGTTACTTAGAGGAACACAATGCGGTTCACTGGAGCGCCTCCTGCAGGGCAGAAAATCTCCAGCAGCACAGGAGCATTATAAGACTCCAGGACACATGCTCAAAAACCTACCAGTGCTACATGTGCACAGACTATACTTACACAAACACACATGCAGACTGTACACTTACATAGACACACACACGGACAATACACACTCATAGGCATATACACATGCGCACACACGGGATACATCTATAGATACACACCATACACATTGACATATCTATATGACAGGGCACTTGTGTTTGCGTGTAGACAGACAGCCTATAGACAGACAGCTCTGATGAATGAACAAGCTGGACAGACGGATAATTAGATACTAACCAGTCCTTGTCACGAGCCCATCCTCTTGACATTTCAGTTAGGGAGCAGCCAGGGCTGGGAAAGCCAGGGGCTGAGGGTTGGGATGAGGGGCGTTTCTGTGTGGGGAGCCCAGGGCTGGGAAAGCCGGGGGCTGCGGGTTGGGATGAGGGGCGTTTCTGTGTGGGGAGCCCAGGGCGGGGAAAGCCAGGGGCTGCGGGTTGGGATGAGGGGCGTTTCTGTGTGGGGAGCCCAGGGCTGGGAAAGCCGGGGGCTGTGGGTTGGGATGAGGGGTGTCGGCAGGGCTGTGTGGGGAGTAGCCAGGGCTGGGACAGCTGGGGGCTGCGGGTGGGAATGAGGGGTGTCGGCAGGGCTGTGTGGGGAGCCCAGGTCTGGGATAGCCGGTGGCTGCGGGTTGGGATGAGATTCGCGGCTAGAGCAGAGCAGACTGCCAGGCTAACTCTCATCCCAACTCTTTTTACTATCAAATTCACGGAAAAATGAAGACAAACCAAAGGGCGGCGGGTGCCTGGGCTGCCCTTAGTGAAGGCTCGGCTGCCCCCTCCATAAAAGCCTGCGCTCCTGTCTCTGAAGAGGCCTGGGGCTCTGGGAGGCCAGGCCTGCACCTGTTGGCCTGTGTATTTTTAGGGCAGACCTTATGAGCGAACAATGCACAGACTATTGCCCAGCAAGGACAATGCCTGCTATGTTAATCCCCGCGGCTATTATGGTCACGGCAGGGCACTGGCCAGGCTGTGCAGATCCTCAGGGGAGGAAGGGGAGCAGCTGGTAGTGAAGGGAACCCGCCCCCTTCCCTGCACTGGGCACAGATCACTGGGCTAGGGGGTGAATTCACCAGCCCACAGCTCAATAACTCATCTCCCCTCCCCCCTGCCCATCCCATTCCTAGTGAGTCCTTGGTCTCGCTGCGGGCCCCAAGGACCTGGGTCAGATCCTCAGCTGGTGTAAATGGACTGGCCTGTGGTGAATGCCAGCTGGGGACTCGGTACTACATTCACAGCAATGGACCTGGAGGGGCTGGGGTGGGGGTTCTCCTTTTCCCCGGGGTCCAGGGGACATGCTTTGCACCAGCCCCTCCCTCCTCGCCCACGGTGCTGCCCAGTGAGGTGGATCCCGTCAGAGCTGCAGCCCAGTTGCCTTTAGCCCCACCACTAGGCTGGGAAGGGGGCGGGAGAGGCTCAGGGCAGCCCCGGTGAACCAACCCTGCCCCAGCTCTCACAGGAAACGGGGCCCTGGAGCCAGTGGGTCTACTGTGGACTAACTCCACCGGTGCCGGCGTCAGGGTGAAGCCCTTGGTTCGGCTCTGACCCCATCCCCCCGGGCGATAGCAGAACCGTGGGCTGGATGGAGGCAGTGCAGGCAGAGTGTCACTGACACCCTGGCATGGTGGCTCCCAGCCTTTGGGGTTGGCATGGCAACTGGCAGCCCCGCCGCCACCCTTCCCTGTGGCTCTGGGCACCCTCCCCTGTTCACTTGCCACCATGTCTCCTTTCTCCCTCGCTCCATTTTCCTCTCCTCCTTTCCTGTCTCTGCTTTTTCTTTTATTTTTTTCATTCTTCCCCCTTCCCGTCCCCATCCCTCCCCGCCCATCCAAGACAGTGTCCCCATCTTGAACCCTCCCAGAAGCCCGAGGGGGAGGTACATTGAGGCTGGGATTTCCCAAGGGGCAGAAGGAACAGCAATGGGCTTCTTTGGAAATTCCCAGCCCCAAAGCCTAGGACACAGCTTGTGAGCCTGACTGTGGAACACGCACCAAGGCCTGTTTGTCGTTAGAGCCCAGGGCCAGATCTGGGTGTTTCCAGAGCCTTCCACCCAAGCCAGCGAGAACGACCAACCCACACGTCACTCGCAAGCAGAGCTGCCACGAACCTGCCAGGGGTGAAGAGCAGAACCCAGGGTGAGAGGAGCAGGAGCTGGTTGCTAATGACATAATAGTAGAGATCGTCTGCTGCACGTAAATACTATGGAGGCAGGCGCTCCGGAAATGAGGCAGATAGCTAGGTGGCTGATTGGTGGGCTAAGATCTAGGAGGGTGGAGAGATAACAGAGATTTGCTGTCTAGGGTTTCTTTATGCAGACTGACTTTGGATCACCAAGGCCAGGGCATCATCATCGCAGCAAATCCAAAAGGGACGAAGCCTCCTTGCAGAGCGAGCGCCACCTGGGTTGATCTCTAGCTAGGTCCTAGGTGGTCTGGCTGGATGTCCAGTCTACCATCAGTGACTTGATCATGCCTCCAAAGCTGTTAGCACCCACTTGATCACCGGCCGTGCAGCAACGTTCCTTGAGAGACATGCTCCATAATTCGTTGGCCTTCCATCCTAATACATCCATCCTGGAGCCAACCATCTTCACCATTCTGGTCAATTGTTCTGGAAGCCGAAATGGCCTAGAGCTTGTCTCTTCCACTGAGGCAAACATAACGAATGGCACCTTGTCAAAGGACCATCCCGCTCTCTTGTGGGTCAGTGGCAAACGAAAAGCCCCCGGGCAGATGATCTGCAAAGGAAACTCATTTATTTTGCCCTTCCCTGGCCGGCTGCTCGGCACAGACATTCCGGTTCCCAGTTCATAGAATAGAATCATAGAATGATGGAAGATTAGGGTTGGAAGAGACCTCAGGAGGTCATCTAGTCCAACGCCCTGCTCAAAGCAGGACCAACACCAACTAAATCATCCCAGCCAGGGCTTTGTCAAGCTGGGCCTTAAAAACCTCTAAGGATGGAGATTCCACCACCTCCCTAGGGAACCCATTCCAGTGCTTCACCACCCTCCCAGTGAAATAGTGTTTCCTAATATCCAACCTGGACCTCCCCCACTGCAACTTGAGACCATTGCTTCTTGTTCTGTCATCTGCCACCACCGAGAACAGTTGTGTGTGTTGTTGCCGTGTTTCAGCTTTCCCATGAGACCCCCCCTCCCCCGCCAATGTCTCACTCAACCCCTGCCCCAACGTGTGGAAACCATCTCAGTGCTCCCTGGAGGGCGTTGTGGCTGTCTGCTGCCCCCTGCAGCGGGCTCTGTGCTGCAGCTCTGGCCCCAGGCTCCCGAAAACACGGCAAGGATCTTGCCAGTGTTCCCCTGCGAAACACGGGATCCAACACCAAAGAACAAAACCCTTCCCACCCAGTTTGTGAGGGGCCTCTATGCACCATGCGCGGGTGGCTGAAGGCACAGCAAGGCACCGTGGGTTGCCCAGTTGCCCCCTATCAAAAGCTCCTCCATAAAGAGTTTGGCCCAATGCAACAAATTTGCTTAGCCCCCATCCCAGTCCTTTGCATGTGGCTATGGAGCAGGGTGCTTTAAAACAGGCCCAGTTAAACCTTTATAAGGCCAAAAGATCTGGTCTGGACTGTGTCTTAATCACAGTCTCTGATCAGAGGGGATGTTGGAGGGAGGCAACACAAACCATGCCTGTTATGGATCATGGATCATTAATATTATGGGATTTCTCTTAAGATACGATCCCAGTCCTGTCATTGCTGTATTTGCTGGCACAATCCCAAGTTCCTCACCAGGCTCTTCTTACAGATGACTCTGTGGGTGGTGAGCAGGTTCCCTGTCTCCCTTAACTTCTCTGACTCGAAGCAGGGGCATGTGCTTTGATCTGCAGCAGAAGGGAGATGGATGTGAAAAAGGCCAGACTCCTTGCTATAATAATAACAATAACAGAGCTCAGCTTGTCATTCCTGGACTTTGGAGTGCTTTACAAAGGAGGGGCGGTACCACAATCCCCATTTTACAAAGTTGGGGAAACTGAGGCACAGAGCAGGGAATGGGCTGGTAGGGGCAGCACACTCGGCCTATGACTGGACTGGACAGTGAAGGGGCTGCGTGGTGGGGCACGTTGCTCAGTCGGAAAGATGGTGGCTGTGATGCACGGTCTCAGACGCTGGTGTTAAGAGCAAGAGGGAGGCTCAGGGTTGTGTCAGCAACGGTGACCCACCCACCCCAGACAGGAATAAGAGCAACCCAGTTATGGGCCCTGTCACCTATTTTCACCACACTCCCTAATCATACTCAGAGGATTTGCCAGGGTGGAATGGATTAATCGATCCATCTAGCCCAGTATCCTGCCTTCTTTAGCCTAGGCAATATAGCACCAGGTTTTCCAAAGCACTCGGCTTCCATTTAGGTGTCTAAATAAGTGTCCAGATTATCCAAGTTTGGCACATTGGGTGCACGTTGGGTACTCAGCACTTCAGCAAATCTTATTTTGGTGCTTACCTGGGCGCTAAACTCTTGCCCCTTACATTAGCTAGACCCATATACTGAGATCTAGATGGATTAGGCCAGTATACCAAGGTCTAGAAGAAGGACAGGTAGGTTGAAGCTGTAAAACTCAGATCCAGATCTCAATCTGGACTTGGAGAACCCCACTTCTCTGGGCTGTCTCTAGCTCCTGAGCATTGCTGGGATGATCAGGGAATAAACAGGGAAATCTCAAGTAGGAAGAGAGAGGTTATTTTCCCTCTGTATTTGGCATTGGTGCAACTGCTGCTGGGATCCTTTGTCCAGTTCTGGTGCCCACAATTCAAGAAGGATGTTGATAAATTGGAGAGGGTTCAGAGAAGAGCTGCAAGAATGATTAAAGGATGAGAAAACCTGCCTTAGAGTGATAAAGAGTCAAGGAGCTCAATCTTTTTAGTTTAACAGAAGGTTAAGGGGTCACATGATGACAGTCTACAAGCACCTACATGGGGATCAAATATTTAATAATGGGCTCTTCAGTCTAGCAGAGAAAAGTCGAACATTATCAGTGGCTGGAAGTTGAAGCTAGACGAATTCAGGCTGGAAATAAAGTGTACATTTTTAACAAATTAAATAATTAACCATTGTGCCAAATGTACCAAGAGCCCATCCTGATTGGTCACCTCACTTCTGCTCTCTGATTGGACAAATGAGATGTTGACAAACCCATAATGTGCTTTCCAGAGCAACTCTTTGGACAAATCATCATTGGTCCAACATTGGTGAAACTGGGATTTGTGACCATTCTGGCCCATGCCTAGCAGCCGCCTGAATCCTGGGTTTCTCCGTCACTTACAATTTTAAAATCAAGATTGGATGTTTTTTTCTAAAAGCTCTGCTCTAGGAATTATTTGTGGGAAGTTCTCTGGCCTGTGCTATCCAGAGCAGACTAGATGATCCCAATGGTCCCTTCTGACCTTGAAATGTATGAAATCTGTTAACCTGAGATCCAGATCTCAGTCTGGACTCAGAAAACCCCAGTGCTTTGGGCTGTTTGGCTGTGGGGATTTGGTCTGGGCCTGTCTCTACTTCAGGAATAGAGCTCAGATGATCACCCAAAAGTTTGCGTCCCTTTGGCCCACGCTGTCTCTCCTCCCAATCTCTCGCCTGTAGATTTTGTGCTGCTTATCTGTGGGAGATGAATCAGCCGACTGGGTCTCTGAACCCCTCGGTGAACAGGCTGAGAGCCTGGACCCCACGTTCTGCCTCTTTGGAGAGGTACCTTCACCTAGGAGCCTCCTCTAACAAAAGGGGGGCATTTGGGAGTGTTGTCTAATCTCCCTTGACATTTCGGAGCTGGCTGTGAAAATAGCAGGGCCCTGGGGGTGGGGATGATGGGCGTATTGGAGGCATGCCCTCCAAGAGGCTATCTTTACAGACAACAAAAGCTCAGCTGTTGTTTCTAAGTCTGTCCCGGCACTTTGGGAAGCCGAGGTACCCTTGTAAAGGTCAGTGGGGACGGTTAAATGAGCCCTTTGTTGGCTCAGAGGTCTGGAAATGGGAGAGCCAGCCTCATACCGCTAAGTCACTGCCTCACATCTGCCCTGTGTCAGGCTGGGACTATCCGAGCAGCCTCAGGGATAGCTGGGTGCTAGTCGAATTTCACTGGGCATTTGGGTGCCTGACTCCTTCAGGAGCCCTTGAAAGCCCCGTCCATTGGTGTGCTCAGCGTCTCGCGCTTTGGTGGCCACGCCAGGCCACGTGCTGGGCAGGTGTCCAAAGACCAGCCCCAGGACACGCAAGCGCCTGGTTGGTCTCACGGGCCCGGAAGTCCGGAAATGCTAGTGGGGGAGGGAGTGCTCATGCAGAGAGTGACCAGGGGCCACTTGGAGCAGGGGGATTATAAAACCAGGGACTGCCCATAGCACTCCCATTGCTGGCAGCTTGGTGGGCTTCTCAGTGGTACTGGTGGAGCAGCATCATGGCGAGAGCAGTGCGGGGAGGATTTCAGCACATCCTCAGTGCAGGGAGTCTCAGGAGAGCCACGCTGAGCTCGGCTGAGATCTGAGGTTCCCCACCCAGCGGCGATGCCTGAGAAGGGCTGGATCTGATTCCCTGGGATTGCACTGGCTCTTGCTTGGCTGTAGGGACGTGGGTCTGTCCCCCCGAGAGACAACGGTCTCTGCCCTAAAAGGTCTCAGGCTGGAAAATTACCCGCCCTCCCGCTAATCTGTGGGCTCCCCTGCTCAACCCATCAGGGGAAGGGCTGGGAGGGAAAGAGAGGGGAGGGGACAGCAAATGGGATGGCACACAGATGAGGTGGGGTTTATCTGTCTGTCTGGGGGGGTGGGGGCGAGAAAGGGGGGCTTTGCACTGATGGATCTTAACACCCTGTGTGGGTGGGATGGGATGGGTATGCTGGGTAGGGACAGGCACCAAGGGATAGGTGTGGCTCTGGCCTCTCAGGGGCCAAACAAATGCAGGGCTGAGATCACATTGTGCTCAGAGTTCCCATGTGGCACAGAGGCCTGGGGGAGTCTCGATTCCCCCTTTCAAGCATTCAGGGGTAGGACCTGGCTCTGCTGTCTCTCTGATATTCTGGATGAGCTCTGGGGGAGGGGGCACTGCCAGAATCTGGAGGTGGGCTCCCCCCTCTCAGCCGGAGGTGGTGGTGGGGAAACCTCGCTCAGGAGGGGACACACCATCCATGTTTTACCCAGTCTCCAGCCTCCTGGAGATGAATTAATCGGGGATGAAACCAACTGGGTCCTATAGAAGTTCAATCAGCAACATGTAGTGCCCTCATTTGAGTGCTACTGCGCAGACTCCTGCATCATTCTGATGGATGCGCTCCAAGAAGAAAGAATATACAGGAAACAGGGCGCTACACTTGGAAGTGGAGGGTAAGAGAAGGGTTGGAGGGAAGACCCAACACTAGATGGAGGGGAGGGGTGTCATACCAAAGGATTTGGTTACCTGCAGAGTAGCCGAGGAACTGCTTCAAGACAGACGGGAATGGAGAAGAAGGATGCCAAGAGCTGACACCATACAGGTGGAACTAAGTCTGGAAAAAGAAGTTCAACCAGGCTCTATAGAAATGGCCCTGCAAACCGCCAGAGTCCATGGAGGATAGGCACCCACCGATAGCGAATTCTGTCCCTGCAGTGGGATTCTGTAGATGGTTATTAAATTTCTCTAGCACCATCATCAGTGTCTGTCCAGCTGTGCAAGCCTTTTCATTCGGAGCGGCACCAGGGGCCTGACACCGATCTACGGCTGTGGTTTCCTCTGTCTGGTAATGACCTGACATTTCTATCTCCCTAGAGAGGGGTACGAACCAAGCTCCCATCCAGACAGGTGTGCCTGTCCTAACAGCTCAGAAATGAGGGTAGGTCACCCTTCAAAGCCTGGAGGCACTCGCTACACTAGCTGAGTGAATGAGCTGGGTGAATGGTTTGTTGCTGATAATATTTGTTATCCCTTTCTTTGGCCGCTGAGCCAGCCTGCTATGACTCCATCCTGATGGGTCACCTCAGGGGGAGGGCATCATTCCTGCACTCTGATTGGATAAATGAGATGTGGACAAAGCGGAAGATACCCAAGAACATTCTTTCCAAAGCAACTCTTGGACCAGTCATCACTGGTGCGAACACAGGTGTAACTGCACATGTACAGGGGCTGCCTGGATCCTGGGAAACAGCAAATCATGTGGCCCCGCGCTTCCGGGAGGACTCCCACTGGCTATTGCAGATTGTGCCTCTTGCCTCTCTCTGAAACCGCACCCACCCCGGTATCGAGGGAGGGGTAAAGCCTTACAACATGACGGCTGCACCCAGAAGGCTCCAGGCTCCCATTGTGCCAGGTGCTGTACAGGTGCAGAGGGACTCACAGTCCCTGCCCTAGAGAGCCCAAAGCCCATTGAAGTCTGTGGAAATGCTCTCACTGACTTCAGTGCGCTCTGGATTAGGCCTTAAGAGATGGTATGGGGCATTCCTGGGGCCTGTAATATGCTCTTTTCCTCCCAAAGGGGCTGGAGCCGGCTAGGGTTGCACCACATCTCACCGCCCTGTCAGACAGGGCCCAGTGGGGGCAAGGGCTGTGTGTGTCTGTGAATTAAGGGGCTGTTAATGACTTCCTGTGATTAGAATCAACTTCCACTTTGTGCCTTGGAGGCAGGGACTTGCGGATTATACCGCATTCCCTGTGGGAATGGCCATGTCGATTCAGTGGACACGGGCTGGAGCTAATCATTGCCCGGGAAATGCTGTAATCACCCCCAATTTGCATGTTTCAAATAGCCTTACACATGTGTTCTCACAGTGGGGCTGTAGTCAGACCTAACCTCTTCCCGCTGGGCTCTGAGCATTCCCGTATGGCTTGACGAATTTACCAGTTTTCCCTTAGGAGAAAGTAAAACCCTCATCCTCGTCCCTCATCTCCTGGGGCTTCAGGTGTCAGTACAACAGCACTTTGCCTTGTGCATCATGAGTAATCTGAGACTGACATAATGCCTTTCCACCCACAGCCTTTCCCAGCATATGTACATACAGGACCATGATGCAGCCACCTCTGGGGTGGGGAGTCAGCAGCCAAAGTGGAGCTCAATTTATGGCACAGCAGAGTGGTGCGAGGAGGGAATTCCCAGTTAAAGGCAGTGACGTGTAAGGAAAAAAGCCAGATGGGGGTGGGCACAGCCAGGGGCCAGCTGGGACCTTGGTCTTCTGCAAAGGACTCGCACCCAGTTATGCTGCAGGGCAGCCCCAGCTTGCGTAGCATTTCCCAACAGATTCCCAGTTGGTGGATCACTAGGCGTTAGCTGAGTAGATCCCTTCCTTACTGCTAGTGTGACAGAGCTCGCATGTGTGGGATCTCCTCTGAGCTGCTTCCTAGAATCCTCACCCCGTCCTCTCCCGCAGCGTGAGCCACTGACAAAGGTACAGTTAACACAACACCTGCCTGCCCCCAGGTAGCACTTTGCCTTTGCTCAGAAAAGAGGCCCAGCCCTGCTCCGGTGCTGAGTGCTGGTGCCGGTCGGGAATTTTTCAAGGAGACATTTTTGTGCTGGAAAATCCCACTTCCTCAACCCTGAAACGTAGCAGAAATGTGGCGATTTTGACAAAGCTGGTGTTGGGAAAGTTTCTTAGGTCTCTGATGGAACTTCTGTTCTGAGCGCCCTACCTGGGGATAGCCAATAACCTGGTGGGTAGGGGAATTACCTGGCATGGGTGAGATCCAGAGAGCCTGCTGCAGATCAGAGATGGAGCCTGTTCCCTACATCCCAGGGCCCTATGCCCTAGGCTAGTAGCTACTCTAGGTTTCAGAGTGGTAGCCGTGTTAGTCTGTATCAGCAAAAACAACGAGGTGTCCTTGAGGCACCTTAGAGACTACCAAATTTATCTGGGCAGAAGCTTTCAAAAACCAGTAGGAGAGCACTTCAATCTCCCTGGACACTCAGTAACAGACTTAAAAGTGGCAATTCTTCAACAACAACAACAAAAACAGGCTCCAACGTGAAACTGCAGAACTGGAATTTGCGAACTTGACACCATCAAATTAGGCCTGAATAAAGACTGGGAGTGGCTGGGTCACGACAAAACATAATTTTCCCTCTGTTGATACTCACACCTTCTTGTCAACTGTTGAGCATGGGCCACATCCACCCTAATTGAATTGGCCTCGTTACCACTGACCCCCCACTTGGTAAGGCAACTCCCATCTTTTCATGTGCTGTGTATTTATACCTGCTTACTGTATTTTCCACTCCATGCATCTGATGAAGTGGGTTAAAGCCCACGAAAGCTTATGCCCAAATAAATGTGTTAGTCTCTAAGGTGCCACAAGGACCCCTCGTTGTTTTAGCTACTCTAGGGCTCTCTCTGTTGTGTTTTTTGCTGCAGGCTCTGAGAACACTGCTGTTGCTACATTCTTTGTCAGGATGGGCTCTGTGACAGATGCAATGCTTTGGGAGTACGGCATATTCAGACACTAGTGGTTCCAGTAAGGGACTAGGAGTCAGGACTCCTGGGTTCATTTCCCTGCTCCGCCACTGGCTCCCTGTGTGACCTGGTGCAAATCACTTCCCCTTCTTGTGCCTCAGTGTCCCCATATGTAACATGGGCCACAACGAAGCTCATGCACCTTTGTTATTCTAGGAAAAAAGCCTTCCTACTAGGTGCTGTTTTTATCACTCCTTCTCATCCCCCGCCTTCACTCCCCGTCCTGGAACTCAACAGAGGAAATCTGAGACTGGAACAAATGATGTCTCTAAGAAGAGCAAGTCCTTTTGTCTGGCTCCTGATTCTCCTTCTGCTGGCTGGGTCAGCACGCAGATGGGAGGGAGGGAGGGGAGGAGGGAATTGCAGCTCTCCTTTGTCACTGGCTAATTTTGGCTCTTGGGTGCTCTGAAAGCAATCTCAGGGTGGGAGTAAGCAAAGGGGACAACAGCTGGCATCGGAACCTTTATAAAAGTGGGGGGGGGGGCAAGGCCAAAGTGGCGGAGGAATGAAAATACGAATTAAATATCCCAGAGTACAACTGTAACCTAAATAAAACAGAATACACAATGTAGCCCCATTATACTATGTAAGGTATCGTTATAGCATGAACAAATGGGAAAAAAAAGAGAAGACTTTAGTTCTAAACATGGGAACGGCATTTTATTTTTGCACTTCACATATTGTCCTTCACGTGCATTTATCATTTTACTGCATACGCTCCACTATTAATACTGCACTATTATGATTGGCCTGTAACTTGCCATTCTGTAACATTGCAATCGAACTGTCCTTGTTTATATACAATGCATATTTTAACAATTGTCACCCTAAATTGTAAATCTCCTTGGAAAAAGGCATCAGCAAAATAAATAACAACCACAAAGCAGTTTGAAGGGAGGTAAACGTGTCCCCATCTGACAGCTGCCACATAAAATGATTTTTTCTAATGTTTTATAAAAACTAAAATAAAAAAGGTATGTTTAGAAACCCTAACAAACACCATCAGCAGGCCGTAGCAGATCGAAGCAATACGATCTCTATTAAGCAAAAAATGTAAACTTTGTGACATTTTATTTTTTATTCATTGAATCATTTTCATTAGATTTTCACATTTCCAAAATACTGATTAGGTCTGTCACTGGCAAAACAAAAGTTGTATAAAACATTTTTGAGGTCCATAGACTCCATCAGATTTTTATGAATGTGGAGGAAGAGCAGATGGTTTAGACGCTTTTCAGCCGTGGATGATCGTAGGCCTCGTTGGAGGCAAGAAAAGCTGCACCAACCAGTAGCAGCAGACACTGGGACAGTGAGGTACATCCATAAAAGGATATTGACTTGTGAAAACAGAGAGCGCATCTTTGGTCTTTCAGTCAAGATTTCTATTATGGGGCCAATTTTTGTCAGCTTTCTGATGCACGTTGATTATTTATTGTGAGTTTTCAAAAGATCTGGCAGCATTGAAAGCTGTATTAAATGTCTGTCAAATGCAAGGTCACCAGAGTATGTATCCATAGCCTTTTGTGGCATTTGATTACATGGCTGACCACTGATAGCAATGAGGAGCATTTTTTTGATGCTCGTAAGAAATAAAGTGTGCTGGTCAAACCTCCGGTTAATTAGCGTGCTGAGCAAGCCAATCAGTTCAAAGAACTGCCTTCTAAAGTAGTCCTCAAGAGTTGTCCACTGATGAGGTTCTATTCCACCATCATAGCAACGTGGTGCTCTTCATCTCCAGGGAATGGCAGGTGCCTTTATTAGTCCACTTCCAGTTTGCTGTGCATCCTCAAAGAGTGTGTGAAATTCTTCTGACCCTCTCCTTCTGGTCAGATGCATGTGCAGCACTGCAACCGTAAAATTAACAGTCTCTGACGTGATGTCTTCTTCAGTGGCTGAGAAAATCTTGAAAGATACTCTGAGACCAAGAAACAGATCGAAGTGTGTCATTAGAGCTTGAAGTCCAGGTGCTTTCTTTGCAGTTTCTGTGTTACCCCCAGCGGCAATTAGCTCCTCTAAAGTGTCATAGATAGCTTCATAACCATTCAATACTGTTTCTATTTCCTGACTTCTTGCTGTCCAGCAAGTGGAACAGAGAGGCTTCAGCGAATGAAAACCACCAGACTGGGAGGAGACGGATTCTTAGATATTCTCAAACAGGGCAAGACTTTTTGGCGATGAATTAATAATTTCATGAAGATCATGAAGCAAGCTCAAAGCACTTTGATTCATGGCACACTTGCTACCAGCTTCCTGCAGAGTAAGAGTCAAACTGTGGTTCATACAATGAACTGAAATAGCTTTTGGATTAACCTCTTTGATATGTTTAGCTACGCCCAACATTTGGCTCCGGAGGACTGATGCACCATCGTAAATTTGTCCTCTCATGCAATCTATATCCAATCCACAACATACTAATATATCCTTTATTGTCAAGAAGATTGATTCTGCATCTGTTTTTGGGCAGTCATATGTTCCAATAAAGTCTTCATGCACAACATAATCCTGTGACACCCACCATACTGAAAAAGAGAACTGCTCATATCCAGCTACCTCTCGTGTTTCATCAATTATAATTGAGTAGATTTCTGCAGTCTTAATCTGTGATACAAGATTGTTGAGATACTCAGTACATTTCCTTGATTAGTTCATTGATAATATCGTGATGCATACTTCCCATTCTCCATAAAGGTTTGTAACTCGGGGTTATTTTGCGAAACTAGCTCGACCAACTTTCGGAAGTTACGTTCTTCATCAGGGTGACCTCTAACAGCGATACCCTGCCTTACAAGACATTGTAAACAGCGCAATTGTTCTAAAAGGTATCGCTGGTTCTTTTCCTGATCCGCGGTGTTTTGATGAACAAGCTGGACATGCAAAGGTACTTGTTTCAAGTAAGCACTGCATTTAACAAACACTCCCTGTGAAAATGCAATTTTTCGTGCAAATCAAACTATGCAGGAGAGTTTTTCCAGTTAGGTACGCCAGCTCTCACATATCCGTCATCTCCACACTGAGGGAATGTAACAAGAAGTTTTGCTACTGCAAAACGACAGACTACGCGATAAGCTCTCATTCGAATTTTGCCACTCTCGGTTCTTGTACCCCAGAAAATTAAAATGACCTTCTCAAGCCTTTTCTTCTTTCCCGTATTCGCTAACGGTATCTTTTTTAGGGACTATCAGTTGAGTCCCCTTACCGAAGTCGGCAATAACACTGCACACTTCAGTACATTCTATCCTGCTCTCCTTGAGAGGTGCACCCTGAAAATCTCGTGGAGCTGACGTGGGCCGTGTTAGGGTGGACTGACCAGCCGCATTGTCACCCACTGAACATGTGGTCAATGTCGAGCAGCTCACGTCGAAGCTTGCGTTGCCACGATCGTGACATACCAAAATTCAGTTTTGACTGTGTCAGCTTTTGCTGCTTAACAGGTGGTCCAGCAGCTTCTTCTCCCTGTTTACCCATTATTTTTTAGGTATACTCAAAACCAAATTGTAAATGTGTTCGTTGAATCAGGAAATCACTCGTGTAGCCTGCATTGGGGTTGCTTTACTTTTCCTGTCACGGAATACATTTACACAGGTGGGATACGGTCATGCAGTTACACAATTATTTAGGATCAGGGCCAGCCTTAGGGAAAATGGTGCCCCGGACCAACTTGTATTCTGGCTCCTCTGACCCCCATTGCCTCCCCTGCCTTTCCCCGAGCTCCCTTCCATGGTCTTGCACCCCAGACCCAGCTCCTTGCCTCTTGACCACAGCGCCCACCCATAAGGCCAGCACTGTGTTCAGCCTAGTGCCAAACTCCACTGTCTTCATGGATTGGCATCAGGATATACATGCCAAGATTAAAACTCCCGGGCTCAGAATGGAGTAAGATCTAAACAGCAGGCTACTAGCATCTAGTGGCCAAGATTCATGCTCTCTGTAGATTAGGATGCACCCAACAGGGCCGTAATGCCAGGATTCACATTAGAGAGGCAAGGTGGGGGAGGTAATATCTTTTCTTGAGCTTACACAGAGCTCTTCCTCCGGAAGGCGACCTCTGTGAAAGCTCCAGAGCATGTCTCACTCACCAACAGAAGCTGGTCCAATAAAAGATCTCACCTCCCCCACCTTGTCTCTCTAACATCCTGGGACCAACAGGGTTACAACACCGCATACAAAAATGGAGGATTCACATGAGCAACCCGCAGTGGCCTTCACACCCGGGCACTATTTTCAGGATTCATATTCCTTGCATCACGTCATCATTATGCCAGGGAACTAGCACTACCAGCACAATGAGACAAATAGAGTCGCAGCTGCATGCCAGACATTCACAGTCCAAGCACACTGGGATCCACACCGCCAGACCGCAGTGTTAGAACGCAGGCTCACAATACAGCGGGGATGCATTCAATCCCTGAGAGCCAGGGTTCAGCTAAATGCAAGGGCACCTGCAAACAGCTCTTCTACCAGCAGGATCTGCGCTCTTGGTCCAGTAGGAGGTGCACACCAGGGCAGCGCACTAATTCACCAGCCCAGTGCAAAGGGATCCAGGCACCAAGTCTTTAGTCCCATCCAGAACTTCTACACCCAGCATAGTGCGATGGAAGTATGGAAGTTCCAGGAGAAAAAGCCAATGCAGGGCTGAGCCTTACTGCATATTTTGTCCAGTCTCCTTTTCAAAGTCCCAATCTTTGGGGTGTCTTCTAGCCCCTTCCCTTGGGAGACTATCCCATGGCCTACGGCAGAGATCACACTGCCAGGAAGGTTTCCCCTGATAATTTTGAGTTTCCTCCTCCCTCCGTGCCCCAGCTTCTCCGCGCCCCGTTCTGGTGCCCAGTGTGAGGGCTTTGAGGCGTAGGCCCGTGCTTTTGCCACAATTTTGGCTGCTTTGCAAATAAAAGATGAAGCCCTTCCTTAAAGCATGCAGGTTTTCCATCGGCCACCAGAGGGCACCTTCCAACTCATTCCCGAGAGCCGAGCCCACGCATGCCGAATGTCAGAGGCGTCAGACTATCACCCCACTCCCGGCAGCAGGGCTTGCCACCCCCCCAAGGCTTGGCCCTGCTGCCCTCTCCCTTGCACAGCAGGCATGGGCAAGACTTCACCGTGCCCGGAGGGGATTCGTGCCCGAGGCAGCTGGACACAGCCAGGCCCGGTGGTTCTCTCCCTGGCACCGCATCAGGTGTCCCTAAATCCTGGCCTGGGTTCCACAGGGATGGCCGGGGCATGCCATGCCACCGAGTGCCCCTCACAGCTGGAGCCCACCCCCTGCAGCAGGGCAGGAACGGGAATAACTTGCCTAGTTGCGTGAGCTGAGATTGCCTCCAGGCACTGCCCAGCTGAGGGCCTGTGCAGCTTTCCGCGCTGGTATCCACTTTCTGCTGTCTTCTCCAGCTAGCAGAGATTTTTGCTGGGGAGATGCTGCGTGTGCAGGAAGGGCAGGGGGCTATGGCCCCTGTGCCGCGGGCAGCGCCTTGCAAGGCCCAGTGGGAGACAGATTCAGGGCCTCCCCTTTGAACGCCACCCAGCCGCCATCTTTCCATCTCTGAGGGTCACTTCAGCGCTGGCAAGAGGCCCCAGAGACACAGGGCTGGGCGCTGCTTAGCTACAGAACAGGGGCAACTTGGGCTAGCTCCGGTCCCCGTGATCCCTCCTGCCCATGGCCCAGGAGCTGGGGGGCATGGTATCCATGACCCATTCAATCCTTGGTCTCTGTGCTGTGCCTGCCAGCATGGGCCGGGGGGAAATCGGTGTGGACACTCGTCCATGGGACCTAGACAAAAGTCCTGCTCCGAAGCTGCCTTTCCACAAGCACCTACCAGGACTCTCACGGGGACGACGCTGGCTCTGCTGCCAGCCAGCACAACCTTGATCTGAGCCAGCAGCCTCCAGGCCAGAGACTCCACCATAGCCCCTCACCAGGCTCCTGACCAGCCACATCCCAGGGGGAGCGGGGAGGAGGGGGAAGGGAATTTACCCCCTCTGGGTTACTGTCATACCCTGGGCAGCTCCAGAACAACAGGCCCCACCTGAGCCTGCAGATATGCACAGAGCAGGCTGCAGCAGGCGCAAAGGCTTGTAAGGGGTTAACAGGGGAGATTTCCCCTCCCTGCCAAAGGAAAACCAAACTTCCTGTCTGGATGCAGCTGCCGAGAGCCCACGCCCTGGGCAAGGGCAGCAGCCGCAGCAGGAGCTGCCGGGACATTTGTTCAGGCAATTTGCTCTCAGCTTGCGCTCTGCACACCACGTCCCTGACCCAGACCAGCATCAGCTCTGAACTCCAGGCAAAGCTCCAGCGCACTGAGCCCCTCACCCCATCCCTGGCATTCGACTAGCGCAGGGCCCGGGAGCACAGCCTGGGTGCAGCAGGTCCCTGGAACAGAGAAGGGACCAACCTCCCCCATCCAGATCCTCCCTCTGCAGCCAGCAGCACCCAGGGATAGCGTGACCACCCGGCCCTTGTTGTAAAGGGGAGTCCCTTCTTTCATTGATTTGTGCCAGAGGGTGACCAGGGGCCCTGGATTTAAGATGTAACTGATCAGTACCACTTTAAACATTCAGTTGAGGCTTATGATCATTGCACAGTATACTTGAGGGCAGCAGAAGTGTGCGTTTAAGAGAAAAATGCATGCTATGCCAAGGGAAATGGTGTGTCCCTGGAACGTCCCTTAAAATAAAGCCTTGTCCCTTATTTGTCCATGTGGTTTTTCCTTCCTTCCTTCCATCCTATCCCGGAAAGGGTTAAGCCCACGGTGGCTCCGTGCTGGGGCGCAGCTGTCTGCGTGGGTGAGAGTTTTACAGCCGGGCAGCTGACTCCGGGAAAGGTTCCCGCAGGGCAGAGGAAGGGGACGGGGGAGGGAGAGAGCAAAAGTTTATTCATGTTTTCCTTAGACAGAATCCCAGAAGGCCCCAGCGAGAGCCTCCCCACCCTGTGTCCGCAGGGCTTCCAAACCAGGCCTGGGCCCAGATGCTCAGCCGGGGTAAAGGGGCCAGCTGAGGATCCCGCCTGTGCTCTCTCCTGGGCCGAGCCAGGCTCAGTCAGATCTGCCTCTGTCCTTAGTCCAGAACATGAACCCCATCGTCCTAGGGTGCCTCCTTGTGGTGAGACCTAGCATGGCAGCCCTCTGCCCTCTGGACTCCAGCAGTCTCCAGCCACTTGATGCTGTAGCACACATGAGTGCCCCACCCCTTCTGGGGTCTCAGCATCCTACCACAGTCAGCGTCCACTCCAATGCTGGTGAGCAATCCACCCTTTTCTGCTCCTCCTGGCCTCCTCTCACCATTGGAGTAGCCACTCCCAGGGCTTCTCCCTGGAGGCTGCCCCCAGCCCATTCCCACCCTGGAATGCAAACCCCTGCGGCTGGCTCCCTGTGCTTGTCCAGGCCAACCACTCCAACTCACTCCACTCTGCAAGCCTTGCCACGTCCCCAGTCCCCCGAGCTGGGTCTTGTCCTTCACTGAGCCCACACCCCTTCTCTGCGCCTCCAGATGCCCTAACTGAGCTCTCCAGCTCCCCTTAACCCTCTCAGTACCGGGGTGGGGGTTGTACACCCCAGCACAGGGAGCTCGTTTTGGAGCATAGGGGGCAGAATTCAGGGGTCCAGGGACGGCACCTGGGGAAGGAGCCTCCTGCCGGGTTTGGACAGAATTAGGCTGCTGTTCCTATGACCCCAGGAGTGGGACTGAGCCACTCGTTACTCCTGGTCTACACCAGCATGAGAGGAGACTCAGGTCCAAAGATTCTGCAAAGAAAACTATCAGTCATGGCACTGATGCAGTGATGTCTGCCCATGTCTGCAAGGAACCCCAGGCCTGTTGCTGATGTCTCTCACACTGGCTTTATATCACTGCAGTTCTACTGGGGCTAAAACAAGCGTAATTTGTCTTTGTGCATCACTGTGGCTTTTCACTCTGAAACCTACCGACGACGTTTTGAACGTCAGTGTTGCAAACTATCTCTCTGCCGATCACTGAACAGATACAGCCCTGCCTCCTTTTGTGATCCCTGGATTAATCTTTCAGTAGCTCTTTGCCTCCTCTAAGGCTTCGCTTCCTTGTTGGCTTGGCGGCTACATCAAACCCCGCAGTGGAATTAACCAGTGAAAAGTGGATGAGGTTAGAAAAAGTTCTAGTGAGTGTTTTCTTTGCTTTTCTGGCTGCTTCTGAGCTTCCTCATTATTGCCAGCCCAAGCATCAAAAATCACAAGACAGGTTTAAAAATCACGAGATTTTTAACATCATCTTTGGGGCTCTTTTTCTTTGCCTTCTGGTATTGGATCCTTTAGGATGTGGTCCCACTCGGTCACGTATCCAGCTTTTCTTCACAACCACCACAGTGGGGAACTCACTTGGTTTTTTTAAATGCAAGTGTAAGCGGGGGAACAGCCCCGCTCTTGTGGGGAACTTTCCTGGCTTCTGCACAACCCCGGTGAAGTGGGCTAGCGAAAGGATCTGAGTCCTCGCTCCCACTTCCTTTACCCAGAGGCCTCCCTGCCCTTGAGGACTCCCCTTCCCCTCTCCTGTCTGGCAGAGTCCTCGTAACCCCAACAAGGCTGGGCCCAGGATTCCTGGGGGGCTCAACCCCCAACCCTGCTGTGGTCACCTAGGACAGGGGCTAGGGTGTCCCCACTCCGGGGTACTCTCTCTGCACTGGGCACTTCTCTGACCCACTGACCGTTACATACAAGTTAAAGCAAATGCAAGTTATTTCATCAACAATTAATTTTAAAAAGAATAAGGAAAAATGGGAAAGGTTAAAGGAAACACATCACCCCGCTCTGTGGCTGGGAACATCGCAAACAGTGTCTCTGGAATGTCAGGGCAGTTCACAGTCTGTTCCTTGCAAGTCCCAGGCCCCTGCTCAGGCCCTGGCTGTGCTGCAGGGATGCTGCGGGTTGGACACTCGCTCTGGTGGTGGCCACACACTCTCAGGCTCTAAGTGGTGGGACCCTTCTTCCCAGTGTCGCCCCCGCCCTGTCGGGGTTACGATGCAAGCCTGGCCTGCAGAGCCCCTTGACTGAGGCATCTCCCTGGGCTGGGCCCACTGCCCAGGGTTCCCCTCGCTCTCCCCAGCTGCTCACCGCACCCAGCTCCGGACTGCTCCAGCCCCAGCTCCACCACTCGGTCTCTGCACGGCTGCTGCTGCTGCTCTGCCTCCAGCTCCCTGGGCTGCTGCTCTGGCCCCTCTGGCTCTGCCTGCTGCAGCTCTGCTCCCAGGACAGGTCTGCTCTGCAGGCTGCTTCTGTGACTCTGATCCCAGCGCTGACCTGCTTCCTGGGCTGCTTTTCTGGCCCCTCTGGCTCTGGTTGCTGCAGCTCTGCTCCCAGGGCAAGTCTGCTCTCTCTGGGCTGTGCCTCTGGCTTTGGGGCTGCAGCTCCGCTCCCAGGACAGGGTCTGCTCTCTCTGGGCTGCTTTTCTGGTCCCTCTGGATCTGGCCCAGCTCTGCTCCCCAGCTCACCTTGGGCCCCTGCTTTCTCCTTAGCTCGGCCCCACAGGACCTCCCTGGCCTCCTGACTCTCTGTTTAGCCTGGCCGCCCTGTCATTCAGGCTGACCTGGAGCATTGGCCTCTCCCCATTGTTCCTGGGGACTATCAGTCTCAGGTCCTGGTTTCCCATAGACCCTTCCCCTTTTAGTACTGGGAGCTAGCCAACCAAAACACCCCCACTGAGTGTTAGTAAGGGGGCAACAGTCCCCTTCCACAAGCTAAGAATCTCACTGACTCACCTGACTCCAGGAGCTGGGGCTTGTGTGTGTGTTTGTGTGGTGCCCCTGTTTGGGGGCAGAGTTCGGTGTGAGGTTTCCCTGCGTGCGGTGTGGGTTTACTCACAGGATTCATGAGGCTGATCCCGGTCTAGCCCAGTATAAGGGGCTGGTGTGGCTGGAGCGGGCCCCTCCCCTGTGCGTGGTCAGCAGGAGCCTGGCTGGGACGTCCTTGCTGCGTGCTCATTGCAGACTCTTGGTGACCTTTCTCTCTGAAACTGTATATTAAAATTCAGCCCTCAGAGGCAGAAAGTAAAATGATCTCAACCTCTCACCCACGTCCAATGCGCTCCAGAGCATGCTGGGGTATTAACCACTCCTCTCCTGGGTCAGCCCCACCAAGAAATATGTCTGGGGTCTATCCACATCCAGCAAACCTCCTGTTTTTGCAGCATCTGGTCTCTGCTCAGGAGAGACTCCACAATAGGAATAGCAAGAGGGCAGAGTGGGTCTGGGAGGTCAAGCTGGAGGAGCAGCAGCAGAAATGCGTCGGGGTGGGTGGGTGTCTCAGGGCAGGCCAGGATTATGGTACACCCAGCAGAGTGGCCTACACCCATCACTTCGCTCCTTTCCTTAATGATCCCTTTTATCACCCATTTGTCTTTTTCACTTGTTCGTGGCAATGGCTGCCCATCTGCACATCAGCCTCTTTCCAGCTCCCGGCACAGCTCCCTGAAGAGAGAACAGCAGAGACAGGGGCAGCTAGTGTGGGGCCCTGCCTGAGCCACTCCTGCTAGGGAGAATCTCTCTAGCAAATGCGGCTTTGTGGAGTGGGTTTAGCCAGACGCTGCAGCTGAGACCTGAAGTCTGTTCACAGGCCGACTGGGCGGGGAGGTAAGAAAGGCCCCTTCAGCTTTACAGAATCACGGAATGGCCAGGAGTCAGATCCCAAGTGCAGGGGATTGTGGGGCATTAGTGTGAATGGGGGGCTTTGCGTGGGTGGGGATTGCTTTTCCAGCTGTGCTTTCCCTGTCTGTATAGCTGGGTACTTGTGTTGGGGCTATAAGAGACCGGGACTTGGACAGGTTTCAGAGTAACAGCCGTGTTAGTCTGTATTCACAAAAAGAAAAGGAGGACTTGTGGCACCTTAGAGACTAACCAATTTATCTGAGCATAAGCTTTCGTGAGCTACAGCTCACTTCATCGGATGCATACTGTGGAAAGTGTAGAAGATCTTTTTATACACACAAAGCATGAAAAAATTCCTCCCCCCAACCCACTCTCCTGCTGGTAATAGCTTATCTAAAGTGACCACTCTCCTTACAATGTGTATGATAATCAAGCTGGGCCATTTCCAGCACAAATCCAGGTTTTCTCACCCCCCCCCCCCCCACACACAAACCCACTCTCCTGCTGGTAATAGCTTATCTAAAGTGACCACTCTCCTTACAATGTGTATGATAATCAAGGTAGGCTAAGTCATTATGCAAGGTAACCTATTTCCCCTTGTTTTTTCCTATTCCCCCGCCCCCGCACATTCTTGTTAAACCCTGGATTTGTGCTGGAAATGGCCCACCTTGATTATCATACACTTTGTAAGGAGAGTGATCACTTTAGATAAGCTATTACCAACAGGAGAGTAGGTTTGGGGGGGGGGGAGACCTGGATTTGTGCTGGAAATGGCCCACCTTGATTATCATACACATTGTAAGGAGAGTGATCACTTTAGATAAGCTATTACCAGCAGGAGAGTGGGGTGGGGGGAGGTATTTTTTCATGCTTTGTGTATATAAAAAGATCTTCTACACTTTCCACAGTATGCATCCGATGAAGTGAGCTGTAGCTCACGAAAGCTTATGCTCAAATAAATTGGTTTAATAAGAATGTCTGAGGAGGGGAGGGGTTAGGAAAACAAGGGGAAATAGGTTAGCTTGCATAATGACTTAGCCGCTTCCAGTCTCTATTCAAGCCTAAGTTAATTGTATCCAATTTGCAAATGAATTCCAATTCAGCAGTCTCTCGCTGGACTCTGGATTTGAAGTTTTTCTGTTGTAATATCGCAACTTTCATGTCTGTAATCACGTGACCAGAGAGATTGAAGTGACAGTCACAGCTAGCAGTTAGAGCAGGAGTCAGTGGCCAGATGCCAAAGGTCAGAGCCAGAGTCAGGAATCGGAGCTGAGGGTCAGGAGTGAGACAAGGCGGGAGCAGGGCTGGGGGGCAACAGTCGTGGGAGCTATTGCAACCGTGGGCAAATGCTTTGAGCACAAATGAACTTCTGCGGCTGCTGGGCTTAGGAGCCAGTCTGCTGACTCCTCAGACCAAGCCGGTGGGGGAGCCGATCAGGCAGCCTGCTACAGGCCGGCTGTGCTTGTTAGGTTGCCCCAGGCTGGCTCTGCATCAGGCCCTGCTTCCTGACCAGGGGTGGGGAGGTGCTTGTCGTGTTGTTACAGGGTGTTGTCCCACGCTGGAGGTGAAGACACAAATAAAGCGTTTGCCCTCCAGCTGTTGCGGAGCATGTGGGAATTCACACCCCTGTGGAGTGTGACGCCTGCAGCATGTCGGCCCCAAGCACTCACAACTCCCGAGTCAGGCCCCGAAATACCAGCCTGGCTTAAAAATCAGGAGAGTTTGTAAAAACATTGGGTTCTGTTTCTTTGCCTCCTGGGTCATGCTTTATGGCTTGCCCTCTGCAACCAGGACTGGACGCTTTGTTGTTAAATGCGAGCCAAGGTCCTCACTCACTCCCATGACTCCGGGAGCTGGGGCTTTAGTAAAAACGCTAAATATCGAAATACTGGCAAAAAAAATCGTGAGAGCTGGCAACATACTGCATGTGTTTCCTCCCTTCTGCTAGCTCTCCACACCGACAGCAAGAAAACAGGCTGCATGCAGAGAGCGACCTGTCCCCGCCCGGGAAGCGTGTGCCCGACTTGGCTTATGCGCATGTATGTCACTGGCCTCTGCTGGGGAGAACACCTATCACCGGCTCAGGCCTATGGCGGTTCCACTGAGGTGCTGCAGAGGGGCTGGCAGCTCTGAGGAAGCCACGGTGGGGTCTGGTTCGGAGTCCCAGCTACAGAATGTGCAGGACGTACCCAGATACACGCACATGGGGTGACCCTGAGCTCCTGATGGGAGGCCCCTGGGTCTGCCCCATCACCGGCTGGCAGAGAGTTTACAGGGACCCCGGGGGGCTAGGAACCGCCCCCAGTAGCGGATACCAAGAGGAGCTGACCCCAGCTGTGCCATGCTCTGCACCGACCACATCCTTAGGGACCAGCAGACGGGATGTGGAAATGCCCGTGTTTCACCCACACACTCGCTGGTTTTCGAAATAGCTGAGAGCGTGGACCTCCATCTCCTTCCAGGGCTGAGTGATTCAGGCCCATCCCAGCCACGGGGGAGGAGCAAGGAGAGCCCGCAGGAGGCAGGAGTGTTGCCTCACACCTTGGTCCCGTTGCAGCTCACAGGGGGGCAGCGCAAGCCTTGGCTTCACTCCGGACGTTCACAGAGCCCCTGTCCCCTGTGGTGCTGGTGCAGATAGTCTCACCCACCCCCACTTCCCCTTTGGGGGAGTGACCCCTCTGTGGGTCTGTGTCGCATTCCAGAGGAACCTGCCTTTGATAAGGAGCTGGCCCCTTGGTCCATGTTCGTACCTGCCAATACCGCGCTCCACGTCCTTCCCGCTGCCACTGCTCAGCCCATAAACAACGTGTCTGCCAGGAGCAGCTGGAGAGGAGCTCAGTCCCCAATCGCAGGGCTGCATTTTACAGACACAAGAGCGAGAACCAGATGCTTGAACGTGTTTTTTAAATTCCTAGACACCTGGTCCCTGCAAACCCTGCAGCAGCAAAGCCATGACGAACAGTAAGTGCCCAGAGCAGCACAGGCCACAGAGAAACCCTGCCTGTCTCCCCACAAGGCTCCAGGCTCACGCAGGGTTCCAGCCTCCCTCCGGCGGTTCCAGGCTGCAACTTCTCTGCGTTCTAGGCTGTCTCCCCGCTGGATTCTGGAGGGCCGCCTCACAGAGTTCCCGACTGCCTCCCCTCCGGGATGGGTCTGCAGCCAGCCGGGTCCAGGGACATTGAGGGGTGATGTTAACCCTTCCCCGTTCAACACACCCTCCTGCATCAGGCCGGAGCAGCATGCGGGGCAGGTGCTCCCCTCCCGACTGTGAGAGCTTTGCAAAATACTTGTGTCAAACTCAAACCAGCTGGAGCAGAGCAGGGTTTGAGGGCCAGTGTTTTCCCAGAGCTTCACCCAGGCTGTGGGTGCTTGGTGAACAATCTGGGGAGCCACCTAACCACGCCCCGAGCCACCACCGCTGCTCTCCCCAGAGCAAGGCCCAAGACCTCATTGTTACTTAGAAGGATAAGGAAGGCTGAGTGCCCATCAATTGGCAACGGAGTGCCATGCCATATAGGGCAAGAACCATCTGGCACTAGGGAACTGGCCTCTCACTACCAGGCCTGCAACGAAAGGTCCCAGGGTGCAGTGGATGCGGTGAAGGATGCTACCTGGAAGGGGTGGTTCATCAGCCCCCGCAAAGGGAACTGCACAAGCACCCTTGCACAGGGGGTGGCCTCCCCCTGCCTACAGAGCCAGCATGAGGCCTGGGCACCCCTGTAATGCCACCGAATCCCGACTGTGAAGCCTGGCGCAGGGGGAATCCTAACCCCAGAGGGCGATGGGCTGAGAGTGGGCAGAGCCACGCTGGCTCCCTGCCCCTCTGCCCAGCACTAGCCCTTCCTGTTGGCGCTGCTGCTGTGTTTTCTAAGCTGTTTGCCACCTCTCAGGTCTTTGAGACTCTCTCTTGATTTTAATCTCAGGCTCCCAGGCTTTATCTGAGAATTCCTCCTTCCCCCTGGCAGTCCATCAGTCCAGGCCACTGTGCAATGCCAGGACAGTGCAAGCTGTGGAAGCTAGAGAGACCAGCTGGGTCTGTCTGTGACCTGCAGCCCCCTTTGCATTCATCACAGCCCAGGCCTGTCTCTGTTGTAGCACATGGGACAATCCATGGGACTCCTTGCTGTGGCGTACTGGAAACTGGTTACAAAGAACAAGCCATCGCTTTAAGCTTGAGGGATTTCCTGGTCCTGCTTGGAGGCTAGGGGCCTCAGAGGGGAGCTGCGTGATCTGCATCAGTCAGCAGCTGGCCAGCCTGGAGAGAAGCAGCCTAGAAAATGGTGGGATGAGGTGTGCCTCTCTGCTTTGTCTCTCTGGTTTATCAGGATGAATTCTCAGAAATGAAGGCGTGGGTCGGTGCAACCTTCCAGCAAGAGTATTTGTGTTTTTACCTCGCTTGTGTGTGTGCGAGCCATGAAACAGAACACTTCCAGGGCTCCCCTTCAGATTGTTACACCTCTAGTTCAAATGTTTCATCTCAATCCCCAGTGGTCATTTTTAATCTCATAAAAAATCCTTTACAAGGAGCATTCAGGACATGGCTGCTTTGGGCTGTCAATTGGTTCCCTTCCTTCTTTGGGGCCAAATGGCCGCCACCCCAACAAATGATCACAGCAGAGGAGGAAGGATAACATTTACATCCCTGTAACGTTTATTGGTCCCTGTCACAAAATTACCACTCAGCTTGGCATTCGCATGGAGGCCCAGGATGGGCGCAGCAGGGTGCAAAACCGGGGCTGGGGCAGATCTGTGGTGTGGGGGGAGCCCAGGGCCGGAAAAGCAGAGGGCTGCAGGTCAGGATTGAGGGGCATTGGCAGAGCTGTATGTGGGGGAGCCCCCGGCTGGAATAGCAGGGGGCTGCGAATCAGGACTGAGGGGCATCGGCAGATCTGTGCACAGGGGGAACTGCCCCGACCCCAACAAGGTGAAGATGCAAACCAGGAAGCAGCAGAGTGCGGAATGGGCACCGTCTGATGACCAAAGCGTTCCAGACACAAACCACCCTTTGCTTCGGTGACCCAGGGGCCCGCATTGTCGATTGTCCCAACACACCAACAGCAGAGACTCCCCATCCTGGCAGGGGAGCCGGTCTGACCCAGTGGGGCAGGGCATGTGAGCGCTTGCACCGTCTGTTACAAAGGGAGGAATTCATTCAGGGCTGTCCTCACAACCCCTCTGTCCAGACAGGTCACCGGTCGAGACAGGCTCACACCTTCTCGCTGAAGCCTGTCATCACACAGGTCCCAGCCAAACTGGGGAGCCACCCCCACCTACACCCTGGCATCCCACCAGGCTAATTCTCTGGATGCTGAAATTTTGCATCTTCAGCTTGGATCTCCAGTTACTCCAGCCCGCAGGATCAGTCTAAGGAGAAGAGACATAGGGCAGCCGACTTCCAGTTCATCACGGCCCCAGCCGGCTCAGCTACGGGGCAGCTTGTCACCATGAGACGGAAGGGATGCACCTCTGGATCACGAAGATGCCTGGCTGAGCCTGGGCAGCAGGGACATGGCAGGTCCAGCGTGCGGGATGGGCTCCCCGGCCCACTAGCCCAGTCGAGTCCCTTCTGGTGTCCAGCCAGCAGCAGGCTGATGAGGCGTGAAACAATCTTGCTTTGGTTCTTGCCGTCATCCTGGGCTTTTATCCCGCTGCGTGCTCCTCTTCCTACCTCTCCAGCAGGCCCTTGACTGGACCAGTGGGCCCCAGATCCCTGGGCCAAGCTATACGGAGCGCTTGGAGACCGGGGCAGCAGCCTATGGCCCAGCAGGGACGGGGGGAGGTTCGCAGCAGCTAGTGGCAGACGTGGTCCAGGCTCATCGGGCCTTTGGCGCTGAAACGCCTGCTGTCCCTCTCGAAGCCAGGGCCCCTCTTTCACTCACAGCCAGGGACTCCGTTTTCCTCACCAGCGAGCGAGCGCCCCTCCAGCATCCCCGTCCTTCCCTTGTGTCCCTCCGGGTTTGTGGCCTGGCCGCTCGGGGCTGTGTCGTTCTGGATGGCTGCCAAAGGGAATGCACCGGTTAGCGAGGGTGGCTGCCCAGTTCAGGGCCAGGGGACTGGCTGGCATGGGCACCTGGGAGCTCATCTGGGCATTGAGGGGCCCAGCTCAGACCTGGGGTAAGTGGGATAGACTCTGGGGAAGTCTATGGGGCATTCCACCTATTTACATCTGGGGGAATCTGGCCCCAGCTCGGGTTTAGGCCAGAGGAATATGCTGAGAGGGGAGCACACAGGGTTGTGGTATGAGCCATGGCTTGCTCCACCCGAGTCAGGACAGATGGAGAGCTCTGACGTACCCTGGGGCTTGGCAGGCCCAGACCAGAGGGACAGCAAAGGTGGCTTGAAGCCCCCCACCCTGCCCCAAACACAGGAAGGGAGTAGTGGAGAATTGGGCTCCCAGGCACCCCGCAGGATCGAGCCCTGCTTTGGGGCTGTGGGAGCAAAGAAGAGCCCCGTGGGTGTTCTCCAGCTTGAGAGCTCCAAGTTTCACAGCAGCAGTGCTGTGGTCACCACAGCCACCCCGAGGGCCAGGGCATGCTGGGAGGGGACCTCTCCCATCATGTGGATGCTGTCACTAGCCTGGGCGGGGGAGGGGAGCTTGCCCCACTCACGGTGCAGACGGAGCAGCCCTCCCAGCTCCCATCCCGCACAGAAGCGGTGCCAAGTGCCTGAGCAGCACCCTGGAAATCAGCCAGGGGCTTGGCGGACGTGCTGGAGCGGGGTCTAGGAGCCAGGGCTGGCTGCTTCCCATCCAACGCCCTCTCCCCCACACTCCAACCCACCGCAGCGCTCAGGGCTGCTCCAGGCCTGGGGATCTGCAGCTGCCCCAGCACCTGCCCAGGTTGGAGCATGCCCAGGAGGCCGGCAGCGGGACCTGGCACATTGTCTCCAAGGCAGGGGGAGGGGGTCAGGGCACTGGCAACCCAGTCCTGAAACACCCGGGCTTGCCAGCTGGGATCCCATGTCAGCAGCGCTAGGGCAAGGAAGGCAGGGTCCTGTAGCGGGGCTCTGGCACACGGAGAGAAGTGACTGCCTGGGGGAAGGGCCTGCACCCGCGGGTGAAGCAGAGTCTGCTCGTGCAGCAAGGGGGTTCATCAGCCCATGGCCAGGTTCCAGGCAAAGGCTACGGAAACCCCGTCCTGGCACTCAGTGGAGACACGATCTATGCCTGGCCCCCTCCCACCCCGCTCCTTTCCCCTCCCGCCAGGCCAGAGAGAGGAACTGAAATTCTTCCCCACCCAGTCCCAGAAACAGCAGCTCAGGGGCCCTTGCGGGAGGCTAACCCCCGACTGGCACAGGGTAGATACATGCAGCACCCAGCCCGGCACCCACAGCTCCCTCTGAAATCCCGGAGAGTTGGGGGCACGCCGGGAAATCAGGCGATAGGCCCTGCAACGAAAACACGGAGGGAAAAGAGGGGCCTGGAGACGGAGGGCTGGGATGGCTCTGGGAAGGGCAAGGGGGCCTGGCACATCACCCTTGGGGTGGGCAGGGTAACACCCTGCACCAGCAGAGGTGGAAGGCAAGACTCAGGGGAGACCTCCCTCGGCTGAGCCGAAGGAGTGACCCCTTGGGCTGGTAGCAGCGGAAAGTTGTTATCCTCCAGGGGTCCTGCTCTAGGGAAGTTCGCTGCCTCGGGGACATGAGCCAGTTCCAAAGCAAGGAGCCGAGAGCTGAGCCCCGGATTCCCCCCGCTGCCCGTCGCACGGATCACCCCCCCCGGGTGCCGCGCCCCTCCCCGCGCCGCCCGGCCCCAGGCTCACCCGCCCCGCCGCCGCGCCGGGCCCGCACGCTCTGCATGGCCCGGCGGTTCTGGAACCGCACCAGCCCCAGCCCGATCTCCGCGCTCCAGCCGGGCTCCTCCCGCGGGCCGCGGAAGTCGATCTCGCCGCCGCCCTCGGTCACCACGGTGAAGTAGACGTGCCGCCGCTTCCACTCCACGCACTCCACCGCCCGCATGCGGGCGAAGCCGAGCTCCTTGCCGCGGGAGCCGCCGGGCTCGAAGAGCCGCAGCCCCTCCTCGGTCAGCAGGCAGCGCTTCCTCTTCCAGCGCTGCAGCAGCCCCCCGCTGCGCTTCTCCAGCAGCCCCTCCTTCAGCACCTGCGAGGGGGCCACGGCCGCCGGGCCGGCCCCCGCCGGGGCATCCCCTGGAGCCCGGCTCCCCGGGGCGTCCGGCGCCGGCTGGGCACCAGAACCGCGGCTCAGCCCTGGCCCCGCGCTGCCCTGCCCGGGACGTGTCGCTACCCGCCCAGGCTCTCCTGCCTTCCCGCTTCCCGCTTGCATCTTCCCCTGCGGAGCCTGGCCCCACGCCCCTGCTGCCTGACGGGCACCCTTCCCGGCCGAGCGCGGGCCGGGCCAGGCTGGGGGCGGCCTCGGCGCGCAGCTGGGATTCATTCACAAATGGGCACACGCGGCTGGGGAGGGAGAGGATCCCTGCGGAGCAGCCCCGGTTCCACCCCTGGGCTTTCCTGGCTGCCGGAGCCCCTGGGTGAGGGGGAGGGTTAGTGGTCTGCAGGGCTGATGTGCCCGTTTGAGGCCTGAATCATTGGCAGGAGGGCAGCGTAAATCCACCCTTTGCTCTGCAGCAACCTGAAGCCGGGAGTGGAGCTGTTTGCACAGCAAGGGTGCCAGGCGAGGATCTGAGTCATTTGCATGGCAGCTGGGCCAGGTGGGGTCTGAGTCCTGTGTGTGGCAGCCAGGCCAGATGGGGGTCTGCCCCCTCTTTATGACCATGCCTCAGAGGCCTGGCGCACCCAGCCTCTGCCACGCCCCGGAGGATGAACCCCAGGAGGAGGCAGGCCCAGTGGCCCCAGATACGAACAACCTAGGGGGGTTGTATGCAGCTTTGCCGACCCCCACACATTGGCTTGATCAGTTGCTTCACATATGCACATCCCCACAAAGGGGCTCCCTCTTGTCTCCTGGGCCTTGCTATGGTCTGGTGCTTCCCTCTGGCTTTGTGGAGGGGTGGGTGGGAGGGGGCTGGGTTTGAAACCAGACCCTTCAGCATTACAATTCAGGCCTTTGCCACTTGAGCTAAAGGGGTAACTCTTGTAGCTGACGGCAGTAGTAGGCTGTCATCCTCTAAAAGCAGACACTAGAGAGGGCTCGTAGCAGTGGAAAGGCAAGATGACAGGCTTGGTGGGATGGTCTGTGAGGCAAGCAGCCAGCATCACATGCTTGGGGGGTAGAGAAACCAGGGCAAATCCCCCACTGACAGGGACAGGATGTGAGATCAGGGCCATGTGGTATAAAGATGTCACCACCCCTTCCAGTGTTGTCAGCCGGGTCTGAATCCAGGACCTTCAGCACTAAACCCACCAGCCTTTCTTGCTTGAGCTAAAGAAGCAGAGATCTGGGCAGGCAGCAGAAGAAGGCTCTTAGCCAGATTAGCTGCCAGAGGGGGACAAATGCCCACACTGTGCTCTTGGGTTGGCAGGAATTAGTTGGGGAGGTGCCCACATGCTGTCTGTGTTCCAGGGTCCAGGGCCGCAGGTGGGAGGATACCACTGGCCAGGGCTGAGGAGAGCTGGGCCGGCTGCCACGCGAATGGCTCAGACCCCCACCCACCCCGGCCCGGCTGCCATTTGAATGGCATTGGGAGAGCAGCGGGCACCTGCAAAGCCTCCAGCTGCTCCCTTCATCCTAGCGATGGTGCTGCCCAGGGCAGAGGAGCGCAGGTACTGTTGGAAAGAGCCGCCCTGAATGCAGCCGGCAGCCACTGATCACCCACATTTCTCAGCCATCCGCAGCCCCAGGGCAGCTGCTGGATATGGCCGGAGCTGCGAGTCTGTGGTAAGAATGAGACACGGCTAATTACTCCTCATTAAAAGGGCTGGGGCAGCAAATCCCAGCGGAAGCTGTACCCAGGAACCAGTTAATGATTCCAAGGGCCAATTCCCCCCTGCCTCACATGGGGTAAATCTGGAGTAACCAAAAGCACAAATGGACCTCCTGGGGTTAACTTCAGTCCCACCTACCCTGTACTACATTACAGCCCCCTGCAGGAGTTGAACCCAGGACTCAAGCACACACCTCTCCTACCTGAGCTAAAGGACCATTGGCTGGCAGCGGTAGTAGGTTATCCTCTATGTCAACCAAGAGGGATCCAACCCGCACTTTACAGTTGTGTCCCTGTCCCTCCCCCCCCCCCACCAGGTTTGATTTTGCACCATAGACTGGATCAAACGAAGTCCCTGACCCAGCCTATAAGCCAAGGTTGCAGGAAGAACCAGGCACAGGGCACCACATGACTGACCAGGGTTCAACCATGTTGGGGGCTGTTGCACAGAACATTTCTACAGTGTCAGCAGGACCTTGGCAGGTACCTTGCTGCTAGATTTGGGGGCTGCAGCAGGGAGCTGGCACATAACGGAGCTGCATGTGGGCAGCCCAGAGTCCTCGAGGTCATGAGAAGTAGCAACGAAGCAACTGCAACTTGGGAAAACCCAGGTGCTTGTAAGGGTCGGATTGTGGTTTTATGGTCTGTCCCCGGCACCGCAGGCCAGGTCAGGGTTAGCAGGGGGACAGGCCGCACCTCCTGGACTCTGTGACAACGCCAGAGCATCACATCCTGGTGCTGACTCATGACAGCATGCCCCAACATGAGCTGCAGCCAGAGCTTCTTCCTTCCCAAATCTATCTAGCCCTGGTCCTCAAATTCCCTTCTCCTGGCCTGCAATACAATCACCCCTTATGGGAACGGAAGGGAGCAGGGCCCTTCTCTGCAATGACTCCACAGTGCCACCTGGTGTCAGAGACCTGCAACTGTCCCATTGTCACCGTTTCCGCACCCCCCCCCCCAACCCCCCCCCCGCCCCAGTCTACTGGAACGTTTACGTGCAAGGAAATCCAGGGAGCATGCTCTGTGTGTGATTTGCAATTGGGATGTGGCCACCTTTGACTCTTCCAGAATTGTAGCTGCCATGCATCCATGCCATGCTCTCAGTAACGCTTATCCGCCCTGCAATGGATTAAGAGGCGAGACTCCTGGGCTGTGAGGTCACCCTGCCATAGCATGGCGTCACCATGGTGCGATGTCACAGCGCAGTGAGCTCATCGCACGGCTGGGAGATGTCATTGCACTGTCAGGTCAGCCCATGGCGGCACTCGGCCCTCCCACGGCCATGATGAAATGCAGCAAAGAAGAGAGAGAAAGAAAAAGGGGGAAAGAGAAGTGAACGCTAGAAGGGAGAGAAAGAGGAGGAAGGAGATGGGTATAAAAGAAAGCAATGAAAACCCAGATATAAAACCACAGCCCCAACGGCTGCTGGGCAGGGAGTATTAGAGAGAGATCGTAGCCCACTGGCCTATTGTGAATGTTCTCTCTGGAGAGATCAGATCAGAACATAAGAACGGCCACGCTGGGTTGGACCAATTGTCCATCTAGCCCAGTGTCCTGCCTTCCAACAGTGGCCAGCGCCAGGTGCGTCAGGGGGAATGAACAGAAGAGGGCAATTATTAAGTGAGCCATGCCCCTGTTGTCCAGTCCCAGCTTCTGGCAGGCCGCAGTTTAGGGACACCCAGAGCGTGGGGTCCTGTAGACATGGTGCCACCACACACCTGCACAAAAAGTAGTGCCTGAGACGGTGGCAGCATCGCTCTGCTTCATGGCTGCCACCGTGCCCCGTGGCAATGCCACTCTGGTCTGCAGGGCAAACCAGCACAGGAAGGAGGGTGTTTGGGGGGGGAGGATCTCCAGTTAGGTTAGCCTGGCTTTGCATGCCGGGGAGCCAGGACTGAACAGGGAACCAAGAGCACAGCCCTGAGAGAGTACATGGTCTCTTGGAGGCACCGACTGCAGAGGTCTCGCCCAGTGCGGGGATAATACAGCAAACTTCTCCGTTGGCCTTAACACTTGCATAGCCCCCCATCTCCTTGGGCTCTATGCACGGAGATAACAATGTACATGGGCCAAACCAGCCCCGGCCCAGCCTGTGAAACCTGCCAGCGTTTGTGCCGAATCAGGCTCATGTGTTTATCTTGCCCGCAGTGCAGAAGCATCTGGGCACCTCAGAGTCTGTAATGCATTTACCGTTGTGCACCCTTGCGGGGTATTAGCTCCATTGTACAGCTGGGGGACTGAGGCAGAGCAAGGCTAAGGGACATGCCCCAGCTCATGCAAAGCAGGGCCTTGAACCCAGGTCTCCCCAGTCCCAAGCGAACACACTAACAACTGGGGCAACCTTCCTACCTAAGGCAGGGGGAAGCTTGCTTCAAACAGACAAGTGCCGGACTCTTAAGTGACCTCCCCATTACAGCTGGCTGGAAAACGCCACTTCCCTTTCACAGAAAACATCAGCGCCGGGGATTTGGTTTTGTTCTGCCCTGAGAGGAAACCAAGACCTTTTAAAAAAGCCAATAGCCCAGTGGTTAGGGCCCTCATCTGGGATGTAGGGGACCTACTCTGCCTGATTCAACCCAGCGCTCCCAGGTGATGGCCCTAGCCACTGGGCCACTGGCTATTTTGGGTCATTTGGCCTCTCTCTACCCATCCCCCTCAAAATTCCACCTGCACCTGAGAAACCTTCTGATCCAGATGCATTCTGTGGGAAAATTCCCAGCCCCCTCCCCTCCCTATCTAATGGCTGGGACCCTGGAGCCCCTCCTGGCATCTCAGCCTGCAGTGCCCAGGAGTCTGCCAGCAGAGGGCACAGACACTCACCCAACTCTGCTGGGTTCAGATTCTGAATTGCCCCAGCCCTTCCCTTCCCAAGGAGCAGCCGAGCGGAGCCAGTCCCTTAACAGTCCTGCTGCCAGCAGGTATCGGGACAACTTCCCATCATTGTCATGGAGCCAGGGATCAGAGCTCAGATCAATCCGCCCCAGTTGTGCCAGGGTAACTGAAGGGCACGGTAGATTGGACATCACCCCCAGCCTTGTGCTTTACCAAGTCCTATCATCAGGGCCCAGCATACCCTGCCCCTTGGTGGTGGCTGGGGATCTGGCAAAGAAACCAATACCACTTACCACAAAAAGGTCTCTGGATCCCTATGGGTCCAGCTAGGAGCCAAACCTTTGGCCTAAAGCCCCACAGAGGTGTTACAACTGTTTCCCCCCCCCCTCCATTCTGAAAGTGCCCCTTGCTACTGGCCTGCAGGGCCCCACCCCCCCTTTCAGTTCTGAGCCACACACAGCCCTGGACCTCAATCCTGACCTGCAGCGCCCTGCGATTCCAGCCCTGGGCTCCCCACACAACTGTGTTGCTGCCTCTCAGCCCCGACCCGTGTCTTCCCGTAGCCTCTCTTTAGCATGGAGGGTGCCTAGTAGGTCGAGTATTAGCACACGTCAGCTCTGTCCACCTGTAGATCTCCAACAGTGTCAACACCCCTATGGCGCAGATGGGGGAGCTGGGCTTTAGACAGATCCCTTGGGGGCAAATGAGACGCACTCCGCCTTGTTCTCAGCAGTGTCCTCGCTGTGGTCTGACAGCAGGGGCAGTTGTCCCCCGTAGGGCACCGACCTCCGCACCACAAACAGCTGGGCCCTCCTGCTGCACAACCAGGCAGGCCGAGGGAGACTTCTGGCTGTTACTGAGGCGTCCCTGCTCCATGCGAGGAGAGCACGCTCTGTCCCTCGCCAGGCTCCGGCGCCATTAGGGAGACAAGCTGCGAGGTGGGGCCTGGCTGCACAGCTGCGGTGAGAGCCCCTGCCCAGACAGACCCTCCCCACGGAGCGCTCTGATGCCAGAGCAGTGATGGGAAGAGCTCCTGGGAACCAGGCGAAGATGGTGAATGAAGGGTCCAGATCCCTGGAGCCCATTCGGGGGCAGCAGCTCCAGCCTGGGGTCCTTACCCACACTGCAGTGCTTGGGGACTTGTCCATTTGTGAGTGAAGTTAATGAGGGTTAACCAGGTAGCTCGTCTATTACAGCCCAGGCCTGACTCAGAGTCACGCCTGCCCTGGGCTTAGATGCCCACAGACTGGGCATCAGTGTGGTGGAGAAACTGGGGCCCTGGGGTGAGATTAAACTCATGCCACTTGTGACCCGACTAGTTAATACAGTGTCACCTACCTTAGCAGAGCATATGGCCTGTGTTTCCCATAGGCTGCTCCTAGAAGAGTCTAATACTGCTACCAGCTAGGGCAGGGGTGGGGCCGGGGGCGAGCCTCCCCAGCCAGGAGCTCCAGGGCTGGGCAGGATGGTCCCGCGGGCTGGATGTGGCCCACGGGCCGTAGTTTGCCCACCTCTGAGCTACAGGAACTACAGTTAGCTGCTTAAAGAAAAAGGAGGACTTGTGGCACCTTAGAGACTAACCAATTTATTTGAGCATGAGCTTTCGTGAGCTACAGCTCACTTCATCGGATGCATACTGTGGAAATCGCTGCTTGTAACACTGACGGTCCCAGGTTCAAATCCTGCTGATGACACAAGCAGTGGGGTAATGAAGTAGTTTTGATCCAGGTCTCTAAAGGAAGCAGCCAGTTCCCTTCCTACAGAGTCAGTTTCACATGAAGCCAAAGAAGGCGTTCTCCTCTCATGTGGCGAATCCCTCCTCTTATTGCTAGGGAAAGAAGAGACTGAACAAGAGCCTCATGCTCAGAGCTTTATTGAATACATAATTTTGCTTGAACGCAATCCTTGCATATGGCACATACCGCAGAAATATTGCAACATAACGTTTCTCCCGCACTGTGGAAAAGGTCTGTGGAGTCCTTGACATCCCTGCTTCAGGAGGAAACAGGAGAAATGAAAGCTGTGAGCTTTGCTCAGATAACACCCTGAAGGGAGGGAATGATGCCAAGTGAATTAGTGAAGTTTTAGGTATAAACCCAAAGAACGCTCTGTGTGATCCCATGTTCTAGTATTCCTTGGTCAGTTTTTGCATCTTTCTATTCTGCTCAAGGCGTCAGATGGCATCTGAGCCCATGAAAGCAAAGCCGCACCTGAAGCCCCCCAAGGAGAATGGTACCAGGGCACGTTTTTCTGTTTATACAGCACTGTAACCGAGGACAAAACTGGCCCGTTTTTTTTTAAAAACATGCAAACATTTCCCAACAGAGTTTGCAACCCAAACATGGTGGCACCAACTGTGAACCAAGCACGAAACTGATATCAGTGTTCAAGCTGAGCGAAACACAAAACAGGGGCACAAACAGTGAAAAACAAGTTGGATTTTTTCCACGCTCTTGGGTTAATAGGCTAAGGTGCTGTTAGTAACGCGGGAAGAGAAATCTCAGCCAAATGTGTCCAAGTTAGCCAGTGACGCTGGGCATCGGTTTTTAGGAACACCACACCAGGCAGCTTGGGGCTGGAGTTTCAGACGTGCCAAGTACCCATTTGAAGTCAGTGGGAGCTGCAGTGGTTCTGAAAGAGATCAGGACCCTGTTGGCTCCCCAAAACCGAGGCAATCTGAGTCAGTGGCCACTTCTGAAAGCACACTAGTTTCCTAGATTTAGAACCAGGGTGTAACTTCACATTGCTCTATTGAAGTCAATGGAACTATGCCGATGTATGCCACTGGGGAGCTGGCCAGTGATTTATATTGGACTGTCCCTCCAATTAGTATTTTAAATACAATACACTATTAAAAAAATATTCTCCTCTCCCTCGTCTGTATCTCTCACTCACATCAGTCACTGGATCTCTGTCTCCCTCTATCTCCAGAGGAACAATAACCCACCTACAAGCCCCAATCATTTGCCAGCTTTGATTTTTTTTACATCTATGAACAATCGAGTAAGGCTTGTTACACTCCTCTGACATCCCAGTGGATGGCTGCATTCAGAGCCTCAGAGGATCTAGATAAGCATCCAGGTTTCACAGGTGAGCCTACCACCTACAAAGTGACGCGCCCCAGCTGTGTGGAAAGTTCTCTGCATGTGTGTGCGCGGGTGTCAAGGCCATTTGGCCTATGCTGCTCAATCCTGAGCCAAAGCCCACGGCTGTCAACAGGAAGATTCCCGATTCTTTCGGTGAGCTTTGGATCAGGAAACCAGCAGGCAAGTGGGTGGTGGTCTAGTTAGAATAAGCAGGAGTTTATTGACAGAAGCACTGGCAGGAAGTGGGGGAAGGATCGGGCTGCCTTGATCCACGTTTGAAGGTCAGTCTGGATGAGCTTGGTATCGGCGAAGCGCTCAGCACTGCAGGGGAGAGGCAGAGGAGCCAATCCTGACAGCTCACTCGGAGTGGATGAGAGCACCGGCTCCCTGCCCAAAGCCAAACCCCTTGGGCCCAAAGTTCTTAGCGTAGCATCCTGCGGGAGGGGAGAAGCCATGAGTGATGACGACACAGGGAAGGGAGGGGTGCCAGCCACAGGGGACATAGGGATGCGGGGGAGGTGGTTTTACGGTGTGGGGTCAGTGCTGAAATAGGCTCGTTCCCAGAGTTCAGATTAGGCCCCATCTCTCAGGCAGGCAGAAACAGGGTGAAGAAACAAGCACATGGGGACTGGTTAACACCTTTCATCAGAGGATCTCAAAGCCCTTTATGAATGAGGGCCACTGTCGTTACCCCCAATAGGGAAACTGAGGCACAAAGGGGGGGAACGGACTTGCCCAAGGTCACGCCGCAATGTCAGTGACAGAGCTGGGAGTAGAACCCAGGTGTCCTGGCTCCCAGCCTGGTTCCCTATCCACTGCGACTCTCCTCCAGCCTGCAGATAGTTGCCCTTGTTAGCTGGCTGCCAGGGGAGGGGGTTTAAAGTTTATCCTGGGTTAATTTCTCACCTCTACTGCTAGATGTGGACAAGCGTTCCCAACCGAGCCCCAGAGATCAGGCTCACATGGAACTCTCTCCCTTCTCCTAGATCCCACCCACACACTGGCCCTCATCCAGTGACAACCCCCCAGATTCACTGTCAGTGAGCCCTGGGCAGAGCTCACGGGATAATCAGGGATGGCAGAGTCTCTGGTTTCTGGCAGAGAGTTTGGTGCAATGAAAGGTGTGCGATCATCCGCCCCGGAGATCAACCGGAAGGGACACAAACCCAGGCAGCGGCAGGGGGGGCTCCCCTGTACAGAGCTGGGGCCACACACAGCCAGTCATGCCTGGGCAACCCGGCGGCCAGCTCCAGCACTTTGGGAGCAGCTGCAAGGGAGCCTGGGGGGGTGTGTGTGTATGTGTGTGTGTGTGTGTGTGAGAGAGTGTGTGTGTGAGTGAGAGAGAGAGAGAGAATTGGGGAATTGGATGTGCACTGATGCCCTTGCCCATTGCAAGACACTGACATGTTAGATTCACTTGGCCCTTCCAGAGGCCCCCAGCCGCCCCCGCAAACCTAGACCAGCCTGGCTATGGCCCAGGTGGAGCAGGGTGAGGTCATTTGTAGGTGCTAGATGTGGCGAGACCCAGTGGTTCTGCAGCCTATGTGGCTGGCACGGCATTAACCCACAAGCACCCACAAGGCCACTAGAGCGTCCGGGTGCTCGCTGTTGCCATACACGGGGTGCTCCCCAGGCACATCCCTGCTCCTCTGGGGCCATTCGGACGGCTTCCCTGTCCACTCACGTTTCAATATCAGCTACCCCCCAGGATTTTAGCAGGACATACAATTGTTAGCATCTCCTGTGCTGGTTTGAGGTCAGCAATTACTTCTCCCCGAAGATGCACACCTGCAATACCCTGTCCCGCACCTTGCTCTGGAGTCCTCTTTCCCCCTGGGCCCTGGGGATGCCAGCACGCCAGGAAGGGGGGTGCTCACCTTTGCAGTAGATCTCCCCTTCTTTGTCAGCCAGCGTGGTGGATTCCAGGCCTTTGCCACAGCTGGCGCACCGGAAACAGGCCTTGTGCCACGACTGTGGGGAGAGGAGCAGAGAGCGGTCAGAGGGTGCGGGGCACAGAGCAGGGGGCCGTTCAGGCAGTCCCCCACTGGTAGGACACCCAGGGCATGTCAGTTCCCTGGCTCTCCCTGGCAGCACCCCCAGGGCCCTGCCCGCAGGGGAAGCTCTACAGTGAAAAGTGCCTTTTTCCAAGACCCCGATCACAATCCCATTCTCCCCAGAAGGGGTTCAACCATGCTAGAGCCTGGGTCAGACCAGTCGGACACCGTTAAAATGTGGCTTGATCTCCACGGGACAGTGGATTTAAGGCGAGTGTGTCTCTGGGGTACCCAGATCCCCCCAGTGTAGCTGTTTCTAGCAGCATAGCTTTGGCTTTACCCTTTCGCAGGCCCTGGCTGGTATCCCCAGCATTACATGGAAGGACTGGCTTTAATCACTCTTCCTTTTGTCTGGGCAGGATCCTCCTGCCAACAAACCCCAGTGCCCAGCCCCTCCTTAAAGAGGTTTTAAAGCTTCCGAGCGCAAGTCCCAAATCACAGCCAGAATTTTCCTGGGAAGCAGCGTCCGGCCCTAGCCTAGCTCACATATTCCATTCCCCACGTAACACAATGCCCCTCGATAGCTTGTCTGCATCAGGGACTGAACCCAGGACCTCAGCACACAAAGTGGAGACAGAGCTATGCTGGGAGCATGGGCTACCCCTGCACCCATTGGATCAGCTCAGGCAAAGTCACCCATTACCATGGCGAGATGAAACTAACTGGCTCATCAGAAAAGATCCCAGGCGAGTGGGATTTTGGAGGCTGTTCTAATCCAGATCTCAACCAGGCATGCATGAAACATGCTCCTTTAACCTTTTTTCCAAACTACCAGCCACCCACAGTTTAGGATTTGCTCCTGTAAAGAATTAACTCTTAAACATTAGGCTGCTGTTGATCAGCAAAACTCCTCTGAAGTCAGCCCAGCTGCAGCGATTCGATTCGCATCCCCTAGGGATCTGGCGAGAGCCCCGGCTCTGTATTCTAGAGATGAACGCACCCTAAAGCACTAGAATCAGAACAGGGCACCAATGAAAGTTACATCCCGATGTTGAGACCAAAGGCACCAGGCTGACTTTTAAAACTCGGGCTCTCCCAGCTGCTCCCAGAATTCCTAATGCATAAATCAGTGGAGCTGCAAATAATGAGAGCTGCTGACACAGGAGTTAAAAAAAACAAAAACAAAAACAAACAAACAAAAAAAAACCCTGCTTTGGAAACATGGAACCTTCTTTGGGAAAATAAAACGTGGACTTGGGGTAGAGGCAGGAGGCGGAGACAACAAGCTGAATTATGCCACCAGCAGAAGAATGATCAGTACATTTCAAGACACACACACTGGTATCCTCTCTGAGTTTGTTTAGACACAGCAACGTTTCCAGCTTCAGCTACTCAAAGATGTAGAATGGCAAAGTCTCCCACTAAACTCTGTGCCCCCATTTTTACTCTAAGGGTCTGTTTTCACTGCAGGGTCACAACGGGCTCTTATCTGGGTGTTTCCCCTAACCCCCCTCCCATTCACACACACAAAACCCTCTCACTCAAGTTTAGTGGTTCTTCCAGACCAGGCTAGCTGGCCCAAGCCTGGTTCCATTTCCGCTCAGGCTGGTGACCCACCCACTTTGCAGTGAGGACACAAAAGGCTACCAGTAGTTCTCAACCTATTTACCATTGTGGGCCGCATCCAATACAGCCTCTATGGCCCTGAGGCGGTCACATGGGCCGCAGCTCTGTGCTGATTGGGCCACAAGTGGCCCGTGGGCCACAGGTTGAGAACCACTGGGCTAAACCCACTTGAAAGCCAGTAGCCTTCCGATGCCTTCCCACAATTCCAGGACAGACAAGTTCTCCCACAATTCACTGGGAGAGACTCAGAGCAGCTCAGCTTGCTGCAGCATGCAGAACCATGGGACATGGCCCCAGTAGTCCAAGCTACACCCACGAGGATCACAGCCCCAGTGAGGACCCAGTAACACGAGTCAGGCTTTGCAATGTGGCGGCTCACGGCCGGGCAAGGCTAACCTGCCTGCTCAGACCCAGGTGCCAAGCCACCGGGCTAGCTCTGCAGTGAAGACACACCTGTACATGAAGGGTGGCCTGGTGCAGGGAAAGGGCCTTCCTGGACTGTAGAGCCAGTGGGTCAGACTCTGCCCCTAGCCCCATGTGTGTAGCTGAGGCATCGGCAGAGCTTTGTCAGGGTCCCAGGGCTGGACTAGCAGTGGGGGCCCCAGGCTGGGTCTGAGAGGCATCAGCAGAGCTGTGTACCGAGAGCCCAGGGCTGGACTAGTGGAGGGTGCTGCAGGTCAGGACTGCACAGAGGTCCTGGGGGGCAAGGCAGAGTCTAAGACTGGAATAGCAGGAGATGCTACAGAGGCGTTAGCAGAGCTGTATGCGTTCACAGGGCAAGGCCAGGGGAAGACCCAAAGAGTCTGGAGACTTCATCACCCTGCCTTATGCAGGGGCCAGTGCTGGGGGAGAGAGGAACCAATGGTCTGAAGACTTAGGAAGCCACCGGCTGGGTGAACTGGGCTGTGGAAGCCAGATCCAGCCTTCTAGAGCCTAAGGAGAGAATGCCAACATGGGGGTTTCCTTGCAGTAGACTTGTCTTCCAGCCCAGGGCTGTGATGCACATCATTCTCCTCCCAGGGCATCGGGTGGGGGGGCAGGAGAAGGGACCAGCCATGATCCCCTGGGATCAGGGAGATGGAGAGGACCTGTGGCTACCCCCTGCATGCGGCTCTCTGCCACCTGCACGTATCATAAAGACAGAATTTTCAGAAGGGGCCAGCACCACCCTGAGGAGCCAGAGTCTCAAAAAAGCTCACAGCACATTGGGCGCTAGATGATCTCTTGAAAATCCAGCCCCATTTGTGGGTGCTGGACCATCTGGCCCACGATAGCATCTGGGCTTGGCCCTGGACCATGAGCCCTAGCTCATGGACCCTTTCAGAGCTCTCAGCCACATGCTGACTCAAGAACCACCACCCTGCAGTCATCTCCCCCCACAGCACTGCTGTCTTACCTTCCCAGCGCCAATCACCTTCTCAGCAGCATACACGGCCCGCCCGCAGCGGGAGCAGCCGTCGGCACCACCCACCTTCTGGGCCAACTTGGAGGCATTGGGGTTGTTGGTGGGCTGGTGGGGCTGGCTCCTGTTGGATTCCAGTTAGGGAGAGAGTTAGTTATCTGACCTGCATGACTGGGAAGCAGCAGCAGACAGGGGCAGCTGATGAGACAGGGGGGCTCCACATTCAGGGAAGAAGAAAAGAGGTCTCTGCTAGGGCCCGATTGTGAGAAGGGCTCAGCACATGGGTTCCCGTTGGGGGCTGAGCCCTTCGGAAGCTCTGGGCATCTACACACTGGGAGAGAAGGGTTAGAACATTCCCCGCAGGGGGCACACAGTGCAGGCATGCTCTAAGGGGGGGCCTGCTTCCACTAGTGAAGCACGGCCCTGACGGATCAGGGCGCTACCATGAGAGACGGCAGGCTAGAGGCACTGTCGCTCCCATCATGTTGCAGGGGGCCAGCAATTCTGGCTGGAGAAGCTCCTCCCACAGCCTGGATGGCTTCCTAGGTGCTATAAGCCAAGGCCGGGGGGGAGAGTTCAACACTTCAGCACAACATTTTGTCAAAATCCTTGCTGCTGTTTGACTGAAGTTTCCCTTTCCCCACCAGCTCTGCAAGTCCCCTCCCGTCGCTCATTTGCTGTAGCGAGTGTCTACACCAAAGCACTGCAGCTGTGCCACTGAAGCATTTTGAGTGTAGACATAGCCTAAGCCAAGCTTTGATTGTACTGGGCCCCAGAGTAGAGACCTCCTGTTCTTCCTGGTCACTTGAACTAGCCAAGAGGGCAAGGGCGACTGGTCTCGTTAGGCTCCTGCTAGGTTACGTTCTAGCTGCCAGCTTGATTCTGTTCTCAGGGTTGCCTTTGTTAACGGCAGGGGGCATCGTCTCAGCAGGTGAATGGCCCAGCTAGACTCCCAGCTGCAGCCAGGCACTAGACTGATCCAGTCAGAGGATCCTGGGCAGAGGCTGGCGTTTACAAGGCTGGGAAGAGCCTGCCAGCCAAACTGCTGACTACTAGAGGTCAGGAGAGTGCAGAACTTTACACTGAAATAGAAGGACGCGGTAGAAAGCAGGATCTCTTTAGAACAGGAAATGCTAGCAGAGCTACTCAGCTCCCCGGGGTCCACAGTGCCCCTCCCCACTGGGGCACCCAGAGCTGGGATGCGGGTACCTCTCTCCAATTCCCTTTTATAGTCACTATTTTTTAAATGAAGGCTCCAACTCACTCTTCGTATTTGATTCCCAGCGACTCTCCCTTGTCGGTGCTCAGGGTCCCTGCTCCCTGCCCATAGCCGTAGCCTTTGGGGCCATACTTCTTGCCATAGCAGGACTTGCAATAGATCTCTTCCCCGTGCACAGCCACGGTGGTGCTGTCCAGGTTCTTTTTACAGGCCACTGGAGAGGAACAAGGGGAATGTCACCCACAGACCTTGGCCAGGAGTCATCTCTGGCTTCTGGGCAGCCAGAACACACTAGCAAGTCGGAGAGCATCAGTCCTCCCAAGACATTATGTGTCAGATTTTAAGGAGTAAGGAAATTCCCAGACAAAACCTTTGTTAATGTGGAGTGTGCAGAGCAACATACAGATGAAAATTCGTACAGGAACATTTGGCATGAGTTAAAAACAACCGATCCACCCACCCAGGTAAAAGCCAGGAAGTTCAGAGTTAAAAGGTGAAATTGACATTAACCCCAATGCTGCCAGTGGGCAGAGTGGATGCAATTTGCGAAACGACAAATTATGAAATCCCTTTACAAAGCTCATCTGCACAGTTCTAAGGGTTAATCAGGAATGGTGCAGGCAGGGGAGGGCTGCAATGGACGGTCAGTGATCCCAACCTTCAAGGGATCGGTTCCATGGGACGATAGCAGAAAGTGTGTGTGTGCCAGGAGAAAGTCCAGCTCGGCCCAGGCCAACCCTGACTGGAGTGTGCTCCTGCCAATCAGGAGACTGGCAGCTTAGATAGCGGATGACAGGCAACACAGACAGCACTCTTGGATGCTTAGACACACTTGACCTCCAAGCCCTAGCACGGGATCAGATAATCCAAGAGGAAGTTGTAGGGGCAGGGAGGCGCAGGATCAGAGGTAGGGCAGAGCTCACAACATCCCAGCTGGCAGTTACCTACCTCCGGCTGTAAAGGAACAAAGAGGCTGGAGGAGGGAAACAGCGGCTAGCCCAGCAACAGCCAAACACTGGTGTGTGACTGACAGACTCAACCCCCATCCCACACGCATGCCTTAAATGTCAACAGGAAGCCGCTCCCCGTGGCCTGCTTGTCTCCTTGCCAGAAGAAAAATTTCTTGCCCTTAAACAATGTTTCAAGAATGCAAACACAGAGCCGAGCGCTCCCCTCTGAACGCTCTGCAGGCCCAGCACTTTTCACCTAAATACGGGATCTTAAATCTGCGCTTCCCATCCCCATGACTAAATATGGTGCTTTTCCTCCCGGGCGCTCTCTGTGCTTGGAGAGTAGGAGGGGGAAAACGGAAAAGGACAGTTTTTGCCATGTAAGGAGGGTTATGTCAGGAATTTCTGCGGGTTAAGAGCTTCCCAAGCCCCCTGTAGCAGAGCTGGGCTGGTATTCGGAGCCCATCTAGCCCAGCGGTTCAGCAAATCCCCACCAGCTGAGCCATCAGGCATTTAATCTACACTTAAAACTTACACAGCTACGTCTGTCACGGGGGTGCTGGGGGCGGGGGGAGAAAAGCACACCCACAGCCAATATAGCAGTGCTGGCAGAAGCCCCAGTGTAGACGCAGCTATGCTGACAGAACTGTGCTTCTGTGGGCCCGGCCAATGTCCTTTGGGAAAGTGCTGTTCCTACACAGGCAGAAAACTCCTTCTGTCAGCCTATGCTGCACCCACACCAGGGCGTACCTAGGCCCTGCAGTTCAGCTGCAGCCTTACACTGGGGAGAAGGAAACAAACCAAGACAGGGGCTCGCAGGCGTGCCCCAGTTCCTGTGCGGGGAAGCAGACACCAGAATGCACCTGTTGGGTGGGGCGATCCTGTGCCCTTGCATAAACTCCGGATTCTGTGGAAACTCCTCCCCTTCCCCTGCCAGTTACGATCTCTGGGGAACTACATTTCTTGGGACAGGAGGTGCTGGCAGTGGAAAGCAGCTGCACTACTCAACCCAGCGTTTCTCGGAGCACAGGTGACCCCCACCCAGGTGGGAGCTAGTGCATCAGTTGCCGGCCTCCTTTCCAGTGCTGGGTGGCATGTGGAGGCCGCCGTACGGATGGGCTGAGGCTACGACTGCCAGATGGGTGAGGGTGGCCCAGGCACCGAACTGTCAGCATCGGGCATGCTGCAGGCATTTGGTCACCAGAATGGCCAGCAAGCACAAGGCAAAGCAGCATCCTCTGTCCACAGATCCCCAGGTCCTGCAGGGTTCAAAGGCCACACTCCAGCCGCCTGCAAGGTCCCACACAAACCCTTCTTTCTTCATTCAGAGGCAGGGCAGAGATGCGCCCTCATGGAGTTTCTAGCCCTCCGCACCGCTAGCATGGCTTTGCTGTGGGATGGTACAGCCAGGGCTTTAAAATGGTGCATTTAGGCATCTAGGGGGCCTGCGCTTTAGACCCTAGTGTGGTTTAGGGTTAGTGTTTCATTTAGCAATGTGGGGGCGGAAGTTGCATGGATGTTTTCCCAAAGCACCCCTGACATTTCAGTCCCTATATCACTCACAGTGCTTTGCAAAAATCCCTTCCCCACGTCTGGAGGAGAACGGAGAGCTGCTCCCAGCCCAGCAGTAATTAGCCAAATGTCAGCCGTCTGGGTCTGCTCTGCAGTGGCGGGGGTATGTTTACATTGCTGGCAAGAGCAAGCAGGCCACGGCATTGCCATGTCAATGGAAAGGCCAGGACCCCGTGGGGCGCTGTACTCACGGCACAAGAAGCAGGACTTGTGGAAGCTGTTGCCTTCGCACTGCACCTCCTCGGCGAAGTACACGGTCTTCTGGCACACGCCGCATTTCTTCCCTCCGCCCCAGTTCGGCATCCTGTGGGAAGCAGACAGGAAAAAACAGATTCACCCCAAGGGCACTGAGCAAGACAACTGCTGGATGGTGCAATTAGAACCCAGGACAGCCCGCAGGTGCCGGGGAAAGATCCTAATGTCAGAGGGACATCTCAAAACCCAGGTGTGTAGGCTCCAACCAAGGACATACGCTCTGCACCTAAGTCACGTGATGCACAAATTGGAGCTGCATACGCTGGCATTGCCTGCAAATCCCAGAAACGTTTCCACTTGTGTCCCAGAACTTTCTTGCCTGGAGCTGGAGCATTGCATTCTGGCGCTTGTAGTTAGTGCAGGTGCCCCTAGGTATAAGGGAAGAGTGGTGGGATGCATTTGGTACATGGGACACACACTGGCTGCCTCAGTGGTGTCCTCAGCAGCTCTCCATCTGGCCCATGGCCGGGCCTAGATCCGTCTCTCTGCTCAGTGTGGCGATTCAGCTACCCTGGAGTGCTAGGCGGGGCATGGGCAGGAGATCAGATTCTTGGGTCACAGGGCACGCAACAGAGATTTGCGACCCTACAACATGGAGAAATAAGACACCTCTTCATTGCTTTGCCAGAGGTACAGGAATTTCCTCATTTCCTTGGACGCCTAGGCCAAGGAATTTTAGGGGAGAAAAGGAATCTAGATTAACAGCACTTCTCCTGGGCCCCAGGTCTGTCTAAAGTGCCCCTCACCATAGTATCACCTCTGGACGTGAGAATTTTTGTCCCCTTTGGGCATGACTGACCCTGTACTCTTCACCAGGCCAGAGAGAACCAGCAACTCCCCGTTATAAAAGGGTAAAGGAATGGGAGCTGGAAAGCGGAGAGGAAGAGAAGAGAATCTGCACAGGCTCAAACAGACCGAGTCTCACCCCGCATTCTGAGCCCTGGTTATCTCCCAGTGGAATGACAAAGCAACAGGCCTGGGGCAACATTCCCCAGGGACTGGCGAGCTGGAGTGTGGCGGATGAGAGGGCTGGAAGAGCAGCCTGAAAAATGTCACTAGAATCTGAACATCTGTCCTGCATCTGCTGGTGAGGATGAGAGAGGGCAAGAGACAACATCTGTCACTGCGCCATGTATACCCAGACTCCGCAGTCCTCCCTATGCCCCAACTGCACGCACTATTGGAGTATTAGCCTTCCACATGGCCTCCCTGTTCCTGGGAGATTGTAGTTTTATCAAGGATCCAACGCCAGAGAAGAGAATCAAGGAAGCCCAGGATATCTGGAGACATGCCCACAGACTTGACAAATGTCACAAAACATTTAATTGCCTTGTCTAGGCCAGCCCTGAAGTTCTAACTTGACTGTCGTGGGTGGAAAGTGGGGCTTCCCATGGGGTCTCCTCTTTTCCTGGAAACTCAGTGCCAAAAGGGTATCAGAAGGAGACCACCGAGTTGAGGCCCTCCATGTGCGACCCCAAGTTTTATAAAGTGCTGAGTAATCAATCAGGATCAGGCCTTCAGCTAACCCCCAAGGGACAGATCAAGACATAATTCATCATCTAAACTGGCTTCTCAGTGCATTGCAGGCCCTGATACCCTTCCAGGGCCAGTCTCATCCTCTGCCCCCGCCAGCCCGATGGCACTGGGCTGTAGAGTGGCTGGGACAGTGCTTGCTCTGGTGCCCTACAGCCAGGTAGAGAGATTATTCCAAGGACTGTGCACCCAGTGGGAACACGCAGCCTTGTGCTCTTTGGCACAACATCAGTGAAAGCAGCAGGGCAAGTTCCCAAGAGATACAGACGGGTTTGCCCAGACTGACGCCACACACCAGCCAGAAGAGTTAACAGCCTCCGCCAGCTTGAGTACTACAGCTATGATGAAAAAGAAGCATGGTTCAGTGGTTGCAGGGGAGGGGGCGAGAGGGGACGGGAAAGCCTGGATCTGGGGGCCATTTCTTATTCTCTCTCGGACTCCCTCTGTAACCTAGGGCAAGTCACAGCCTCCTTGTGCCTCAGGTCCCCCGTCTGTAAAATGGGGTCATACCCCTGCCCTGCCTCACAGGTGGTTGAGGAGAATAAGTGCACTGAAGACAGTGAGACCCTCAAATACGGCCCCATCACTGCACTATAGGTATTTTAGACTGAGAGGCGAGGCTGCAAACTCCACCTGCCCACACGGTCCCGGTGAGATTGCCCCCTTGAGTGTTGGCAGCATCAGGCTGTCGTTCTTCTGTCAGGAGAGGTCGAGATCTTGCCGTAATGAAAGAGCTACATAAAATATTCCACAAAACTCCTGAATTAGGGCTTGTCTACACTTGATATGCACAAGTGGCAGGGCTGTGACACTGCAGTGTAGACACTCACTACGGCAACAGGAGGGGTCCTCCCACCACTGTAGTTAATCCCCCCACCCCACTGCACCCCCCTCTACTCCAAGAGACCGTAGCTAGGCCAGCGGAAGAATTCTTCCATTGACCTAGGACTATCTATGCCAGGGGTGAGGTTGGCTTAACTACGTCACTCGGGAGAATGGGTTTTTCCACACCCCTTAGCAACACAGCTGGGTCAACCTAGCTTTTTAGTTGAGGCCAGGCCTTACGGTCAGTCACTCATTAAAGGAGGTCGGTGATCTTAGCCTAGGCTCAAGTATGCCTGGACTCAGGACTGGGACAGCAGAGAGCTCCAGGTCAGGACTGAGGGCTGGTCTACACTGAAAAAGTTACAGCAGGATCACTTTATCTCTCGGGGGTGTGAAAATCCACCCCCCGGAGAGACCTAGTGAAGCTGACCTCACCCCCCGCATAGACAGCGCTAGGTCGATGGAAGAATTCTTCCGTCAACCTAGCTGCTACTGCTCAGGGAGGTGGTTAAACACCAGCAATGGGAGAACCCCTCCCGTCCTCATACGTAGCATCGAGGCTGAAGCGCGGCAGTCGTGCGGCGCTAGTGTTTCAAGTGTAGACGTAGCCCAGTGGTTCTCAAACTTTTGCACTGGTGACCCCTTTCACACAGCCAGCCTCTGAGTCCGACCCCCTAATAAATATATACGAAAGTGTTTTTTAATTTAACACATTATAAATGCTGGAGGCAAAGTGGAGTTTGGAGTGGAGGCTGACAGCTCGAGACCCCCCCCCCATGTAATAACCTCGTGACCCCCTGCAGGGTCCCGACCCCCAGTTTGAGAACCCCTGACGTAGCCTGAGGGACAGAGCGGAGCCCAGCACCCGGCTAGCAGGGGAGGCTGCAGGACAGCACTCGCGCATTGGCGGAGCTGTGAAGAGGGCTGACCCGGCGGCTAGGCCTTGCTCTGGCAGTTCCTCGGAGTCACAGCAGAACACTCCAGTACCAAATATATGTAAGTAAGTGGCCTGCCTGAGTTGCAGGGATAAACAGCTACCTAGGATGGGGGATTGTGTCAACGGACCACCTAAGGGTGTCTTATGGGCAGGGTGACCCACTTAGTTAAGATTAACTCCAGCAGTCTGCAGCTCCTTGCTCCTCCCCAGTGCCCTGCAGCCTGGGGTTTGTGCATTTTCCTTTCTGCTGCCCTGGATGGCCTTAAAAGGACTGTTTCTCAGAATCTAATTTCACTTGGCTGGTGTGGGAGGGAGCTCAGTCCCGCTCAAAAAGGGCGGCTCCCTGGAGAACAACAAAGCGGATATCAGCCATACAGCACCAGGCCGCAGGCAGCCCAGATGCAGACGCCCTGCAATTCCCAGGACAGTGCTCTGGGGAAGGCCACTTCTGTGATTAGAACAGAGCTTCTCTGACCCTTACAGTACAATCCTAAGCGTTTGCCCACCCGCCCTATGTCAGATACCAGCCTCCCCTGTTTCAGAAGGGACAGAGAGACCCATCACCCCCTACTCCTCAGTTCGTCCCCTCTCCCCCACTACTCCTGGACAAATTCTATCTCTAGTAACTGGCCAACCCTGTAGTTTCAGAGATACACACATATCTGTTGTTCAGTGCTCCAGCATGTGCTGCGTTCCACCCCAGAGGCAGCTGCAACCAAGTTCAGTCTAGCAGGATTTGCTACAGCAGGCACTGAATCCAACTGTTTGTCCCCCTCAATGGGACAGGTTTTTTCAGGAGCAGTTGTGGGAGAGGGGTTGGGATGATCCCTCTTTGACCCCAGTTGTATGACAGATTTAACGGTGCAGACGCAGCCTAAGAGATTGTGAAAGTAGAATGAATTATATTGAAATTATAATTCATTAAAGAAATGCTACTTGAAGGGTTTGTTGAAATATAGTTGTCAGGAAGAGAAACATTAAGGAGTGTGAGAAAATGGGTCCTCAAACTAATTAACTTAGAGCTCCTACTGAGCTAGGAGATTGGTAAACGTTAGTATGCAAATAAGATATGTATGTATATTTGTCAGTTTCTCTTTCTTTTGTCTCTTATGTTAAATTGGCTTTGGCTTAGCTGTATAAATAAGTTATCTTGAACCTCAGAGAGGGGCTCACATCTGGGTGCATTACCAAAGCGCTTTGCTAATAAACAGAGTGGTCTGACAAATTATGTGAGTCCTGAATCTCACTTTGACAATTTGGAGATTCCACCGAGATGGCAACCGTCTTCACTGGGGCCGTGTGACTCCTGACTGTTCTTAGGATGGTCGTGGCAAGCCGGCACCTGGGCATTTGGCCCGATCGGTCCTCCGTCAGAATGGAAGGGTGCATGACCACAGTGAAGTCTACGCCATCGAACCTGTTGGTTCCCACTCTGTTCTGGTAGGGATCCTGGGATCTGACATCAGGTAATTATTTCTGTGTTTTGTCCGGACTGAGAACTGTCTTGTCTCTGTGTCTATCCGTCCTCCCTGTGGTGTGTTTGAGTCTGGGCGCTGTCTCCGTCCGGGGATCGGCTGACCAAAGGGTTCCTCTCCCCACGGTCTGAGTGAGTGAAATCTACACAATCGCAGCCGCACCGCGCCTTGGGTAAAACCCTTGGTGTGAAAGCAAGAGCGATTGAGGCAGTAGCCTGTGGGCTCCTTTTGTGTGTTGCACCGGGCATCGCTCTGACGAACCTGACTTTCTTTCTTGTGTGATTGGTGTGTGAAGTCCTCCTGTATGGGTAACCAGACGTCTAAGTCAGGACAGTTCCCTAAAGGAATGCCGGCTCAGTTTATGTATTTTAAGGAAGAGTCCGGACTCCTGTAAATTTCTGGAAAAATGGTCTAGGCTAAGGGGGTCAGGTCGAGTGGCTACTACCACCACTATGCTTCTGTCCCCAGAAGCCTTTACAGCTATTCTGAGGGAAAATGGGCCCTTTTCCCACAGAAATGATCTATAAGGGACTGCTGCAGGCAGCAGGCAGAGAGAGAATCTGATCAAAATTGTTTACTATTGGGTAATGTAATCAAAATCGATAAAGGATGGAAGGGGTTTCTATTGGAACTTAACTTGGCTGCTCCTGGTTGTGTCTAGTTGTACAAGATGGAAGTGTAATCGGGGTACAGTTGTGTAAAAGAGTAATCACAGTGCAAGGGATGTTAAGCAAAAGAGAATTTTGTGTGTGTGTATAGTGCTAAAGTCTGAAGCTGTGTCTCAGCTATTACCTGAGAATAAAACTTATAGCTTGGTACAGCAGAGAAACTATTGCAAACATGGTGTGTTGCACAAGAGGGGAAACTGAGGTACACCACCTCATGAATTTCATAAATGACCAGTGAGTGGGGTAATTCACTAGCCTGACTATAGAACAGCCTGACTATGGAACAAAATAAGGACAGCCTGGAGGTAATTCTTCTGTTTTTCCTGCAATTAGCAAGGAAATTTGGAAAAGAAAGTGGTATTATTATTAAGCAATAATCCGTCCCCACCAGGGGTTGGAAATTGTTTCTTTTGTTTTTAGACTCTAAAAGCAAGCTGGCGCCAGCGGAAGAATAACTCAGAATACCATGGATATGTGTTTTGTGGTTGTTTGTCTGCGGTGTTTGTCTTGTTGCTAGCATTGTTGTGTTTTAATGAACAGAAAACCTCATGACATGGGTGGGGGATGGCTTCAAAAGGCTGACATTGGGGGGGGGGGTGGTGGAGATGTGTATGGGAATGCAAAAGGCTAACTCGGGAGAATCCCAAAATTCAGTGGCCACTGTTAGGATCTTGGGACAAAGACCGAGTAGACGTCTTAAAAGACAAACTCGGCCAACCTAAAACTAAATTGGCAAGAGGAGAGGTTGATTGTTTCATGCAGTGGTGGGAAGAGGCAAATCATAGATGGACAGAATCAAAACTTGCCTCTCTCAAAGATTCTGGCTTCTATCCCACCAGATGCAACTCATTTTACTGTTGTTGATTTGTGCTCTGCTTTCTTTTCTGTCCTGGTTCACCCTGACTCCCAGTTCCTGTTTGCCTTTCCTTACAAGGGGCAACAGTACACATGGACCACACTGCTCCAGGGGTATACTGAAAGCCCGTCATATTTTTCCCAAGCATTAGCCCGAGACCTTGCTGACCTTGTTTTCCCGTCCAGGTCCACACTAGTCCAATATGTAGAGGATCTACTCCTCTGTTCCCCTTCATTGTCTGCCTCTGAAACTGACTCTTTAGTGCTCCTTACTGCCCTAGCAAATAAGGGTCAAAGCTTCTCGCTCTCAACTACAACTCTGTCAAGCTTCTGTCACATACCTCGGCTTTCTCCTCTCCCAGGGCTCCCGTGCACTTTCTCCCACCCGCGTCCAAGCTATCCTTAGCTTTCCCCGACCCCGCTCCCCAAGCCAGGTCCAGAAGTTTTTAGGCATGGTTGGATTTTGCAGACAATGGATTCCCCAATATGCCTCCCTTGCAAAACCTCTCCAGGAACTCACTCGATTCTCTGTGCCTGACCCCATACTGTGGCCCCCTGAGGCCAATTCTGCCTTTTTTCCCCCCTCAAACAGGGTTTGGCTTCTGCCCCTGCCTTAGGGCTGCCTGACTATTCTAAGCCTTTTACCCTTTTCTGCCATGAACAATCTGGGTGTGCGCTTGGAGTTCTCACTCAGATGCACGGAGAAAAGAACCGACCCGTGGCTTATTTCTCTGCCACTTTAGACCCTGTTGCCCAAGGCTTACCCCCCTGCCTGCGTGCTGTGGCTGCTGCAGCGCGCCTCGTCGAAATGTCTGAGTCCCTTGTTCTCCACTCTCCTCTTACCCTCCTGGTCCCTCACTGACCTCACCCTGCTCCAAGACTCTGCCCCAGAAACCGAGAAAGAATCCTGGGTTGCCCAAGGTTGCTCTCTACATCCCGATTCCTTTTGGCGCTCGCCTACTGGCGCCTTTGTAGCCCCCTTTTCACTCTACCCGTCTCTGGCCGCCCTGCTACACGGTGTATCGCATGTCGGAAAGGAGGGGATGGTCTCTGCTGTAACTAAGACAGGATGGTGGGCCCCCCCATTTTAGCTCTTTTGCAGCCCGCCACTGTGCAGCCCGTACCATTTGCCAAAGCCATAATATTGGTAAACCTGTAAAAGCGGCCCAGGGGTTCCGGGGCCTGCCTCAAGCACCGTTCTTGCACAAATGCCTAAGTGTCAACAATATGACTTGATATTGGTTATGGTATGTTTATTCTCCGGTTGGATTGAAGCCTTTCCTTGTCAAAAGGCTGACTTGCTGTCTGTTGGTAATGTTTCTTAAATCATATTATGCCTGCCAAGGGAATTCCTGCTACTCTGTCCAGTGATCGGGGTACACATTTTACTGGACAACTTGTTCAACACCTGGACCGTATATTGCATATCAAACACCTGTTGCACTGTCCCTACCACTCACAGAGTGCAGGTGCAGTTGAAGGACGAAATGGTGTACTTAAGAATAAGCTTGCTAAAATTTGTGACTCTACAGGATTAAGCTGGCCAGTAGCCTTACCATTAGCCCTTATGGACATGAGATCCACTCCATCCCAAAGGCGTAAATTAAGTCCCTTTGAAATTGTTATGGGACGCCCTATGCGAGCTATGACGACCATTACTCCCGTTCCAGATTTGAACTTGACTCACAGTGCGCTCCTTCAGTATTGCGAGGGACTAATGCAAGCTGTAAGTCACTTCCATTCACAGGTTCGAGCCGCCTGGCCCACGGAACCCACCTCTGACGTTTGCCACAGCCTCGAGCCAGGCGATTGGGTCTACGTACGGCGCCATCATCGAAAGCACGCCTTGGAGCCCCGGTGGAAGAGTCCTCATCAGGTACTGCTTACTACACAGACGGCTGTTAGACTATCTGGCACCGCAGCGTGGTTACATGCTTCACAGTGTAAAAAGGCACCATCCCCAGAGAACCAATCGTCACCTCAGGACGACGCAGAGTCAATTTTGACTCCAGAAGAAGACGTAGAGGAACAGTCTGCAACGCCTTACAATCTACGCTCTCGTAAGTGTTGCCAGAAGCAAACGCTGTTCCTCGGCTGCTGGTATCTTACGGTCTGGGGAGACCACGGTGACAGTTCTTTTATCCAGCAGCAGGTGTGGACAGCTCAGACCCTTAATATTTCTAATTGCTGGGTCTGCAGCCGCATCCCAGCCCACTCTCAAACTGGTGTTCCTGTCCTGGCTGTCCCACTCAAGTCCCCAGACCTCACTGGAGGGCCTCGTCCGTTTAACAAAATATGGAACAGCAATGACACTTGGGAAGCGGTGGGAATAAATGCATCTCAATGGATCAGTGTGGTGGAGGGAAAAGGTCATTGGTGTTGGGTGTGTAATGGGACAGGGCTGGATCTGGGGAAATGCCATTGCCTTCAGCATATTGTGGCCAATGGTGTATGGGATTATTCAAACAAAACTAAAAAGTGGTGGGCCGGATATGGAGATATGAATTTTTTCTCAACCTGGGATCAAACAGAGAAATCAAATCTCATGTTCCCCCTACAGTAACCTTAGTGAAAACAATACAATCTTTCAATGTCATGCAAATAACACCACTCCTCATAAGGAGAATTACTCTGTACACTTTGGGGGATACTCCTCCTCCTTTGCAAACACCTATATGACAAATGGGTGCAACCGACCCTTCCCGGCCTTAATAGGCCATCACTGGGTGTGTGGGACCAGGGCTTATACCGCACTACCAGCTAATTGGTCAGGAATCTGTTATCCCGCCCGACTCTTCCCACAATTCCGAGTGCTAGGAACCTTCCCTCGAACGCCTCCGCAATTTCAGGCGAAAAAGAAGGGACTTAACAGATGCCCAGTGGTATGTAAATAACATAAGCCCCTTAACCTGGGAAGAGGCCATTGGCGGTTCCTTCATACCATTAGGGGGAGTAATACACCATGCAAAAAGGCTCCTAAGGTTACAAGCAGTAGTTGAAATAATGGCAAATGAAACCGGAGAAAGTTTAAGAGCCCTGGCCAAAGAAACAGGGGCAATCCGACAGATGGCCCTCCAAAACCGTCAGGCACTGGGCATAGTGCTGACAGCAAAAGGAGGGACTTGTGCTCTCATTGGAAAAGACTGCTGTGTGTGTGTATATACCAGACAACACCAATGAGGTAATAGATCGTGCTAGCCACTTAGAACAAATCCCATATCTTCCCCACGAAGAGCCAAGTTCTTTATGGAAGTGGCTAAGTAACCTTTTCAATTTCTCTGGCATAGGAAACTGGTTGCTTCAGGGAGCCCTAACTCTCCTGTTTGGAATCCTAATCATTTTTGTATGTTTTAAGTTACTTTCCTGTTGTATCCAAAATTGTGTCAGGCATGCTACACAGATAGCTGCCCCAAACCAGAGTGCTAATTTGATGATTTTAAATATCACTGATGAACAGAGAGAGAAAGAACGATTGATATGTGGAACCCAGTCATTGTTGGTCATTGCGTAGCTTGACCAAAAGGAGGGATTGTGAAAGTAGAATGAATTATATTGAAATTATTATAATTCATTAAAGAAATGCTACTTGAAGCGTTTGTTGAAATATAGTTATCAGGAAGAGAAACATTAAGGAGTGTGAGACAATGGGTCCTCAAACTAATTAACTTAGAGCTCCTACTGAGCTAGGAGATTGGTAAACGTTAGTATGCAAATAAGATATGCATGTATATTTGTCAACTGCCACCAGTTCTCACGGAGTGTGGGGGAGTCCAGGCCCTGCACCCCTCTTCCTGGGATTCACTGAGACTCTCAGCCAGCCAGCAAAACAGAAGGTTTATTGGACAACAGGAACACAGTCCAAAATAGAGGTTCTGGGTACAACCAGGACCCCTCAGTCAAGTCCTTCTGGGGGAGCAGAGAGCTTAGACCCCAGCCCTGGGGTTCCCTGCGTTCCTCCACCCAGCCCCAAACTGAAACTAAACCCCCCCCCGCCCCAAGCAGGCTCTGTCCTGCAGCCTCTGTTCACATTCCTGGGCAGAGGTGTTACCTCCCCCGCCCCCTCCTGGCTCAGGTTACAGGCTCTCAGGTCTCCCATCCCCAGGGCACATTCCCAGGTCAACACTCCCCCCTCCCTGCTGCGTCACATCCCTCCCCCCTTTGAGACTGAACTGAGCGGGGTCACTGTGACCAGTGACCTGGGGAAGTTCGGGGCCCCCTCTCCGGGACAGCGCATCCGCTATCATGTTGGCACTTCCCTTCACGTGGACCACGTCCATGTCGGGAGCCTGCAGGAGCAGGCTCCATCTCAGGAGGTTGGCGTTGGCTCCTTTCATCTGGTGCAGCCAGGTCAGGGGAGAGTGGTCGGTGTAGACGGTGAAGTGTCGCCTGAAGAGATAGGGCTCTAGTTCCTTGAGGGCCCACACCATGGCCAGGCACTCCTTCTTGATGGCCGCGTAGTGTTGCTCCCGGGGTAGCAACTTCTTGCTCAGGTACACGATGGGGTGTCTCTCCCCCTTTTCATCCTCCTGCATTAACACCACCCCCAGTCCCGTGTCTGAGGTGTCGGTGAACACCACAAAGGGCTTGTCAAAGTCTGGGTTTGCCAGAACTGGGCCACGGACCAGAGCCTCCTTCAGCGCCCGGAAAGCCTCCTGGCACTGCTCGGTCCAGACCTCCTTGTCTGGCTTCCCCTTCTTGCATAGCTCAGTGATGGGGGTGGCTATGGCGCTAATGTGGGGCACAAATCTTCGTTAGTATCCTGGCATCCCAATAAAGGCTTGGACCTGCTTTTTGGTGTGGGGAGTGGGCCAGTCTCTGATCACCTCAGTTTCTCTTTCTTTTGTCTCTTATGTTAAATAGGCTTTGGCTTAGCTGTATAAATAAGTTATCTTGAACCTCAGAGAGGGGCTCACATCTGGGTGCATTAGCAAAGCGCTTTGCTAATGAACAGAGTGGTCTGACAAATTATGTGAGTCCTGAATCTGACTTTGACAGAGAGCGTGCACGGGTTGGGGTCTCCTAGCAAGTCTACCACAAGAGATTTCATCAGTGAACACGGTATAAATAGATTCCCCAATAAACAAATCGGCCTCAGTTTACCTCACAGAAATATGGGCTTGTGGGACCGCTAGCGGAGGGAGGTCTTCTGATTGTTCAATCTATGTCCTCCTCCCTCCCCCTCCCCCCACATGCACACTCAATCCACAGCTCACACATGAGAGCTTGAACACTGTGAGTGGGGAAAACCCAACTGGCAGAGGCTGCAGCAGGGATCAGAAAGCAGCAAGAACATTATTCTAAGGGTTCAGAGTTGGTAGGAGAGCCAAGGAGGTGTAGTCAATGAACATAGGGAAGAGCAGACCAGATCACGGGTCTGGCCAGTCTAGTCCAGTGTCCCCTTGGACCGTGGCCAGCACCAGATGCTTCAGAGGAAGGTGCAACCCCTCTGCTCAGTAGACAGATGTGAGATAATCTGCCTCCCCCCATTAAGGCATCAACCTAACCCCTGCTAATAAATGACTGGATTAAATCATGAGGTTTTTGTAGCCCTTCAGAGTTTGTTCACAAGACTCAAAGAGGGATCAGAGATTTATATGGATTACAAGAATATCCAGAGTTCTAACAGCCAGTGCTAACTTCTTGACCTCAGTGACATCCTGTGGCAACGTGTTCCCCAGTCTAAGTCACACAGCGTGTGCGCAAAAAGGTTGTTGGGGTTTTTTTGTGGGTTTTGAGTTTGCCACCTTTCAGTTTCATTGCACCTCACCATCGTGTAACACATGAAGGGGACAAGAGACGCTCTCCAATCTACTTTCTTTATTCCACTTGCTCGGCAGATACTTTGATCATGTCCCATTGGCGAGTGGGGAGAGGGGCATTGTTAATGGTAGCAATCAGCTGTCACAGGATTCTGGAGAAGGGAGTCTGTGCAGTTGTGAGCTATTTGAGGAAGGGTTTGATTTGTCAGAATCTAGCGTTTTCTGAAAGCTGTGCCAGGCATCTTAGAACTTAGTTCTGTGTAAAACTGCTGAGTTCATTTTATCCCAATCTTCAGATTTTGAATTCACTAGGTGAGGTCTTATTCTAGCCACAGTAAGTGTGAAAGCTGCGGCATTCGACATTTAGCGCGTCCCCAACAATTCACACATGGATGAAGTTGAAGGAAACAAGCAACCAAATGGACGGAGTGAAAAAAAATAATTCCACTTCTTCTTGAGGAGAGCTAACACGGTCCGATATTAGTGATGAGATTGAGAGAATTCATGCTCAGAGGGCTGAGAATCTGTTTCTTTGAATTCTCCAAGAACAACCATGCCACTGAATGAAACAAACACTGATTCACCTGACAATCCTGCAGGAGAGACATTTTCAATGCCATCATCACTGAAATGTAGCCACAATGACAACTTAAGTCCCTATTCCAGCCCTTTAGCATGAGCGGAGATCAAATCAGTGATCACGCCGTAGAGACAACTGATATGAAAGGTAGACTGGGATGTGATAAGAAGCTGTAACCACTTGTGCCAACGTCCCCTTCAGTGCAACACAAACAGCAGTCTAAATAAGTGATTCAAGCACTTAGCCACAGATTAAATCTCTCTGGAGGAGTGTGACACTCCGTACCTCAAAGTAACACCCTGGAACCCCTATATTCACCATTATATGATTACGATGTGTTTTGTACAAAGTTTGCCTTGTGAGGTATCATTTAAGAAGTTGTGGTCTGTGGAACCTTAATACCCTGTTGAATTGTATGTGTTATTATGTGGGGTGTTATGAAGTATTGCTATATTTGAAACTGAAATATGTTGGGACGTTGGTAGACGCCCACAGCCAACCTTTCAGTCGGGACAAAGGAGCAGCCATCAATGGCCAGACAGGCTTAATGATTCATCAAGACCCATTCCACTATCCCAGAGAAGACATGTATGCCATGGGGCCGGCCTGACCTGTGTCACAGCAAGGATCTTTCTAGCAGCTGGAAGAAGGTATTAAAAGAGAGAGACACAGTGATATCATCACTTGGCCTCCCCTTCCCCCCAGTCTCAACACCTGGAAGAACATCTGGAAGACAAAGACTTTGAACTGGGGAAGATTGGTCCCAGGCTGGAAGGGGGTCCAGTCTGTGTATTTTAAGCTGTACCATCTGGTAGGATGAGAGATTGTCTGATTCAGATTTTACTTCGTGGGCTTGAGTTAGAATTTAGACGGCAAATTTATTTCTTAGGCAACCAACTTTGATCTCTATGCCTGCTACTTGTAATCACTTAAAAAAAAAAACTCTCTTCCTGCAGTTAATCAATCTGTTTTATATTTTACCTAAAACAGTGTGGTTTGGGTTGAAGTGCTTGGGGAAATCTCAGCTCAGTTTACAAAGGCTAGTGTATATCCACTCCACACTGAGGGAGTGGCGAACTAAGTAATGAGCTTACACTGGACAGGCTTCTGACCAGTGCAAGACAGTACAGTCCTGGGGTGCAAGGCTGGGGAGCTGGGGGGAATTGACTGAAGCCTCTCTGTTGGTGGTTCATGAGGGGCTGGGAGATCATTCATGTAACTCAGTTGGGTGTGTCCCTGCCTGTGGATGGCTGTGTAAGTGCAGTGCCTGCCAGAGGCTTGTAGCTTGACATCAGCATCACAGTGTGAGGTACAGCCCAGGCTGGTGGGTTTGGGGGGGGCTCAGGTTGCACCCTGGGGACCCCGTCACAAGGAGTTTGACTTGCGGGACCACTACTAGATGTTTCAACGAAAAGGAAGATCTAAAAGAATCAGCATGGATATTAATAAAACAAACAGGACAAATGACCCCATAATAGGTATGAGTAAATATGGCAGGCAACCAGCTTGGCTTAACAGTGAAATCCTTGCTGATCTTAAACACAAAAAAGAAGCTTACAAGAAGTGGAAGATTGGACAAATGACCAGGGAGGCGTATAAAAATATTTCTCAGGCATGCAGGAGTGAAATCATAGAATCATAGAATATCAGGGTTGGAAGGGACCTCAGAAGATCATCTAGTCCAACCCATCAGGAAAGCCAAATCACACTGGGAGTTGCAGCTAGCAAAGGATGTTAAGAGTAACAAGAAGGGTTTCCTACAGGTATGTTAGCAACAAGAAGGTGGTCAGGGAAAGTGTGGGACCCTTACTGAATGGGGGAGGCAACCTAGTGACAGAGGATGTGGAAAAAGCTAATGTACTCAATGCTTTTTTTGCCTCTGTCTTCACGAAGAAGATCAGCTCCCAGACTGCTGCACTGGGCAGCACAGTATGGGGAGGAGGTGACCAGCCCTCTGTGGAGAAAGAAGCGGTTCAGGACTGTCATAAATATAGAGGGAAGGCTAACCACCTTTAAATCCCTCCTGGCCAGAGGAAAAAACCCTTTCACCTGTAAAGGGTTAAAAAGCTAAAGAACCTCGCTGGCACCTGACCAAAATGACCAATGAGGAGACAAGATACTTTCAAAGCTGGAGGGGGGAGAAACAAAGGGTTCTCTCTGTCTGTGTGTTGCTTTTGCCAGGAACAGAAAGGAATGGAGTCTTAGAACTTAGTAAGTAATCTAGCTAGATATGCGTTAGATACTGTTTGTTTAAATGACTGATAAAATAAGCTGTGCTGAATGGAATGAATATTCCTGTTTGTGTCTTTTTTAACTTAAGGTTTTGCCTAGAGGGATTCTCTATGTTTTGAATTGGATTACCCTGTAAGGTATTTACCATCCTGATTTTACAGAGGTGATTCTTTTACTTTTTCTTCTATTAAAATTCTTCTTTTAAGAACCTGATTGCTTTTTCATTGTTCTTAAGATCCAAGGTTTGGGTCTGTGTTCACCTATGCAAATTGGTGAGGATTTTTATCAAGCCTTCCTCAGGAAAGGGGGCTAGGGGAGGATTTTGGGGGGGGAAAGATGTTTCCAAGCGGGCTCTTTCCCGGTTATGTATTTGTTAGATGTTTGGTGGTGGCAGCAATAAAGTCCAAGGGCAAAAGGTAAAATAGTTTGTACCTTGGGGAAGTTTTAACCTAAGCTGGTAAAAATAAGCTTAGGGGGTTTTCATGCAGGTCCCCACATCTGTACCTTAGAGTTCAGAGTGGGAAGGAATGTTGACAGGGACTATTTAGAAAAGCTGGACAAGCACAAGTCCATGGGGCCGGATGCACTGCATCCGAGGGTGCTAAAGGAGTTGGTGGATGTGATTGCAGAGCCACTGGCCATCTTTGAAAACTCATGGCGATCAGGGGAGGTCCTGGACAACTGGAAAGGCTAATGAAGTGCCCATCTTTAAAAAAAAGAGAAGGAGGAGGATCTGGGAAACTACAGGCCAGTCAGCCTCACCTCAGTCCCTGGAAAAATCATGGAGCATGTCCTCAAGGAATCAATTTTGAAGCACTTAGAGAACAGGAAGGTGATCAGGAACAGTCAGCATGGATTCACCAAGGGCAAGTCATGCCTGACTAATCTAGTTGCCTTCTGTGACGAGATAACTGGCTCTGTGGATGAGGGGAAAGCAGTGGACATGTTATTCCTTGACTTTAGCAAAGTTTTTGACATGGTCTCCCACAGTATTCTTGCCAGCAAGTTAAAGAAGTATGGGCTGGATGAATGGACTATAAACAGGGGTCGCCAACCTTTCAGAAGTGGTGTGCCAAGTCTTCATTTATTCACTTTAATTTAAGGTTTCGCGTGCCAGTCATACATTTTAACATTTTTTAGAAGGTCTCTCGCTAAAAGTCTATATATTATATCACTAAACTATTGTCATATGTAAAGTAAACAAGGTTTTAAAAATGTTTAAGAAGCTTCATTAAATTAAAATCCTGATCTTATGTTGCCAGCCCGCTCAACCCACTGCCAGCCTGGGGTTCCATTCACCTAGGCTGGCAGCAGGCTGAGCGGGGCCTGAGGCCGGGACCCCAGACTGGCAGTGGGCTGAGCGGCTCAGGCCACTGTCACTCAGCCCGCTACCGGTCTGGGGTTCCGTCTGCCGGCTCCTGCCAGCCAGGGTCCTGGCTGCCGGCCCTGCTCAGCCCATTGCCAGTCTGGGATCCCAGCCCTGACCACAGAGTGGGTACCTACCTTCTACCCATTCTCTTCCTCTCTCTCTGCACTGAGGGAGTGCACTGAGCCCAGGGCTGGGGGTGAAGGAGCAGGCTGGGGGTTGGGGTGTAGGGTCTGGCCAGGAGCTAGAATGAGGGAGGGGGCGCAGGAGGTTTGGGTGTGGAGTGCTTACCGGGGCAGCTCCCATTTGGTGCTCAGGGTGGGGGTGGGAATGTTGGGGGTGCAAGAGTCAGGGCTGGGGGGGTGTGAGGAGGGTGCAGGAGTCAAGGCTTGGGTCATGGTGGGTGCAGGGGTCAGGGCAGAGGGTGTGTGAGGAGTGCAGAGGGCTGGGGTGTGTGTAAGGGGAGTGCAGGGATCAGGGCAGAGGGCTGGGGTGTGTGTAAGGGGAGTGCAGGGATCAGGGCAGAGGGCTGGGTGTGTGGGCTGGGGTCATGGGGGTGCTCCCAGCCCCCTGTCCAGAGCGGCTCACAGCAGGGGGCTGGAGGGGATATGCCCTGATTCCACCCCCCCTTCCCCAAGGCCCCATCCCCACCTCTTCTCCACCTCCTCCCAAGACCAGGGAGAGCGCTCTGGCTCTGCTTCTCCCCCTCCCTTGCAAGGGCCATCAGCTGACGGGTGGCAGGGAGAGGAGGAGGAGGGGCAGGAACCTGGCACACTGGGGGAAGAGGCGAGGGAGGGGGAGCTTGCCTGCCCTGCAGCAGCAGCCAGCAGGACCAAGCTTCTTCACCCTGCCCCTGCGTGGGGGGCAGAGAAGAGCGGGCCGGGGCGGGCAGGATTTTTAATGGCTCGCTGCTGCCTGCCGGGGTCCCAGCCTGGGTTCGGCAGCAGGCGCTGAGCAGGGCCGGCGGCTGGGACCCGGCAGGCAGCAGCGAGCCATTTCAAAAAAATCGGCTGGCATGCCGTCTTTGGTGCGTGTGCCATTGGTTGCCGACCCCTGGACTATAAGGTGGATAGAAAGCTGGCTAGATTGTTGGGCTCAACGGGTAACGATCAATGGCTCCATGTCACTAATGATCTGGAGGATGGTGTGGATTGCACCCTCAGCAAGTTTGCAGATGACACTAAACTGGGAGGAGAGGTAGATACGCTGGAGGGTAGGGATAGGATATAGAGGGTCCTAGACAAATTGGAGGATTGGGCCAAAAGAAATCTGATGAGGTTCAACAAGGACAAGTGCAGAGTCCTGCACTTAGGACGGAAGAATCCCATGCACCGCTACAGATTAGGGACCGAATGGCTCGGCGGCAGCAGTTCTGCAGAAAAGGACCTAGGGGTTACAGTGGACGAGAAGCTGGATAGGAGTCAGTGTGCCCTTGTTGCCAAGAAGGCTAACAGCATTTTGGGCTGTATAAGTAGGGGCATTGCCAGCAGATCGAGGGACGTGATCGTTCCGCTCTATTCAACATTGGTGAGGCCTCATCTGGAGTACTGTGTCCAGTTTTGGGCCCCACACTACAAGAAGGATGTGGGAAAAATTGGAAAGAGTCCAGTGGAGGGAAACAAAAATGATCAGCAAAAAGAACAGGAGGACTTGTGGCACCTTAGAGACTAACATTTGAGCATAAGCTTTTGTGAGCTACAGCTCACTCGTGAAAGCTTTTGCTCAAAATAAATTTGTTAGTCTCTAAGGTGCCACAAGTCCTCCTGTTCTTTTTGCGGATACAGACTAACACAGCTGCTACTCTGAAAAATGATTAGGGGGCTGGAGCACATGACTTATGAGGAGAGGCTGAGGGAACTGGGGTTATTTAATCTGCAGAAGAGAACAGTGAGGGGGGATTTGATAGTAGCCTTCAACTACCTGAAAGGGGGTTCCAAAGAGGATGGATCTAGACTGTTCTCAGTGGTACCGGATGACAGAACAAGGAGCCATGGGGGAGGTCTAGGTTGGCTATTAGGAAAAACTATTTCACTAGGAGGGTGGTGAAGCACTGGAATGGGTTACCTAGGGAGGTGGTGGAATCTCCTTCCTTAGAGGTTTTTAAGGTCAGGCTTGACAAAGCCCTGGCTGTGATGATTTAGTTGGGGATTGGTCCTGCTTTGAGCAGAGGGTTGGACTGAAGTCCCTTCCAACCCTGATATTCTAGGATTCCCACAAGGGGGAAATGCATTCCTTCTGAACACTATTTATACTGCATCTGAAAAGAAAACTGGGGAATATTCTGCCCAGGTCTTTGCAGTTGTTCAGATAGTGAAAATAGAACTTTGGAGGGGAACTTCAGGTGCATGCACCCCAGACTTTGACACATGGGTGTGCAGTGCAGCATCTGAACCTAGGTGAGCAATTGACACCAGCAATCCTACAACACATGATGGCTGTTAAAAGCTGCCAGCCAGCAGCCTCACGGTTAGTTAACTGAAAGAGGAGAATTGATGCACCTGTTTCCCACTGGGTGGAGTTCTCAGGAAGCTCTGGTCCTCCACTGATGGCAGTTAGCGTAGCTCCATTAGTTTTAATTGTCACTAGCTAAGGGTCTGTCTGTGTCCATGTTTGCATCCAGCTACTCCTGCAAGTCTGATGAAATCTGCACAGGGCACCAGGGGTCTGATCAAAGTGCAGCATGAATTTTACACAAGAAGGGACTCTACAGAGAGGATCTAAACTTTCAGTGGTTTTAGTTGGAATTGGCAGATTTCAGGCTGCTGACATTGTCACAGGCTCAGTGGATGAAGTCTGGCTTCCAAGTTAACAGAAGTGTGTAACCACACAAGGCCAACACTGAAAAACAATTCAGAGTCACCATGGAAGCTTTCCAATATTTAACCAGAGGCAAAAGGTCAGAGACTGAGCCTAGTACAGGAAGAGTGGCTCTGAAATGTGAAGAGCGCTCACTTAATGAGCAGTTATTCAATGTTTTAATTTTCTCCTTATTGTTCGTGTGTGGCCCATGCTTTATGTACTGCACACTAGCAAAACGCTGCTCTGAAGGCAGAATTATTAATTTCCTCATGGCCTTTCCTCCTGTGGAGCTCATCGCGATAGTATCGGAGTGACTCACAAACTTATTTATTTTCATAGCACCCCTGTGAGATGAGGGAGCATTATCCTCGCTTTACAGATGGAAAACGGAGCCACAGACAAATTAAGGTCAAAAGTATCCACTAAATCTGGATGCCCAGTCAAAGATGCCTAGGACCTGATTTTCCAGGATGCTTAGCATCACACAGCACTGATATGTTCAAAACCCAGCTCCCAGTGATTCGACCGCAGCTGTGAGTGCTCAGCACTTCTGCAGATCAGACCCCAGGATATCAAGCCAGGCACCCAGAAAATGAGGGATCCACTTGTTAGTGATCACCTGTGAAAAGTTGGGTTTAAGTGACTAGTGTACGGCCAACAGACCCCCAACGTTGGTGGGTAAGATCGAACCTGGGACCTCTGGAGCTAAATGCATGAGCCTCTACTGCATGAGCTAAAAGCCACAGGGCTCTTAGCTAAGGCTGTAGCAGACTCGTTAATCTCTAAGTGGTCTTGGTGCCACTGGAGGGTGACAGGAGATGTGCGGGTTAGACTAGCATCACACAGGAACTTTGTGGCAGAGACAATAAATCCCCCCCAACGGATGACGTTCTACTGTGTATAGAGCAGGCCTGAGTGGAATGAGCATATTGATCTGAAGATACTCCGTGACAAGCCTGCTGTTCTGGGTGCAAAATACAATAAGCAAGACCCCCGTCTACTAACAAGTTGGGCCTCCTACCACTCCAGTGCCCACACCTGGGGCTCATCTAAATACAGTTTCATTGAAATTGGCTTAAAACCCAATTTTAAACTGTTCATGCAGGAGATTTGTACCAATCTGATTTGTTTAAAACTGGCTGGGCCTGTGAATTTACGGCCGCAAAGTAAGCTGATCTAAGCGAAGCGTCTTGGGCCACCCTGCCCTTCCCTGCAGCAGCAGAAGAGTTTGGGTGTGGGAGCGCACGGGACAGGGTGAGGCAGGCTCTGGGCAGCACTTACCATGAAGAATCCAGTTTTCCAGGCCAGCATTCTACTGCCTTAACCATCAAACCCTCCTTTCTCTTGCTGCAGTTCCCTGCCTCGTTCACACTATGCCTTTCAACTGCTGCAACAAACAAGTCGGGGTCCTACAGGCAACCGCCTCCTTCACTACACAAACCTGATTCACCCGCAGGACGGCTCCAGATCCTGCACGAACAGTTTAAAATTGGGTTTTAAGCCAATTTCAATGAAACTGTATTTAGACGAGCCCCAGGTGTGGGCACTGGAGTGGTAGGAGGCCCAACTTGTTATTGTATTTTGCACCCAGAACAGCAGGCTTGTCACGGAGTATCTTCAGATCAATATGCTCATTCCACTCAGGCCTGCTCTATACACAGTAGAACGTCATCCGTTTGGGGGGAGGGGGGGGATTTATTGTTTTTAAACCAAAACAATTAAAATGGTTCAACACCTCGTGTGGCTACAGTCATGCTGGTATAAACGTGTGTCTACAAGTATAGCTTGTTTCCCCTCTCACATGGGAGTAAGCCATACCCGTATAAGGCACTTTTACACTGGTTTAACTGCATTCACCCGACGGGGTTGTACTGCTTCACTTATCCCAGTATAGTTGAACCAATCTGAAAACACCAGTTTTACAAGCTCTCCCTGGAGTTTCACTTGTAAAAGTTTCATGGGTTTTTCCACCTTTCAGACACAAACCACAGCAGGTCTGATCAGGCTGCAGGGGAATCCCACCGCTGGGGTGATGAGTGTGAAAATCTGAGCATTACTTCTCTGAAGAGAAACATGTCATCCTGACCTGTTACCCCGCCACACTCACTGCCCTTCTCCCTCAGGGGACCAACAGCTGCTTGACCTTGCTCAGTGCCTCTGGGTGATTTTGAAACAAGTCTACAGTGGCCAGGATCAGGGAGGGTGACACAGGGACAGATTTTCACCAGAGTTCAGTGTGCTGGGTGCTGACTATTTTGGACCCCCTGGCCCCAATCAGGGGCTCTGAGCACTTGGAAGTCTGGCCCCACATGGCTTGGGCCAGATCCTTAGAATGTGCAGGAAGTCTGTGTAGCTCCATCCCGTTTCCCCTCCCTCAGGCTAGACACAGCTGCAGACAAGAATCCGGCCTCATTAGCGCCTCTGAAGAGCACCACGGTGTCAGTGCAGAGAGTAGCTCCCGGTGCGCCTCTCCGCCATTCCAGCGTAAGAACGTTCACGGATGGTCTGTCCATCCTCTACACTCCACAATGGGTGAGCATGATTTATACAGCAATTGCCTTGGATTTAGAGATGAGGGGACAGCTATACAATGCAATGTGGGGGGAAAAGGTTAGATACCAATTAATTCTGGCCATACTAAAAGGTTATTTAGCAGAGGAGGAGGGCAGATTTAATACACTTGGATTGCAGTAGAGCATTTAACAGTGTGGCATGAAATCCTAGCTGTAAAGTTAATTCACACTTATTTATCCAGGAGAACTCTCACGTGGCCTGGAAACTAGTGTCAGAGTCTGGAACTGAGGGAGAGGGATCTAGAGAGGGACCACAGGGACTGGGGTCTGATTTAAAGTCTTCCTGATTACTGGAAGTAATTACTGGAAGTAATCAGGACACTAGTGAGATTTGCAGAGGATAGGTAATTGGCAGGAGCTGCAACTCCAAGGGGCCTGGAGAGGTTAGATGTCTGGGCAACAAAAAAAAGGACAATCACTTTGCAAAGATATATCCAATTCACTGAGGAAAGCCACAGGGACAGATTTTTGAGGCCTTACCACCTACCATTGGGACCAGATTTTCAGGGTTTCTTTGAGGCCAGAGTTTAGAGTGCTTTTGGCAGTTTAGCCGAGAGGGCCCAACTCTCTCCTACCTTATGTCACTTCCACCTGTGCAGATCGAGTGTGAAGTGGGTGTAGCACACGGTCACTCTGATTTTGTAGCAATTTACATCAGCTGTGTACCGGTGTAAGTGACTGCACAAGGAACAGGTCAGCTGGGAATTAGCCCCCATGTAGTAAATGGAAGGAAGACGTTTGCTAAAGCGGAGGTTCCAAAAGAGACCTAGGGGCCAACCCTCACTCACACTGGTGCAAATCAGAAGTAACCCCATTAAGTCAGTGGAGATACACGCACATCAGACCAGTGCGAGAGAAAAGAGAATCAGGTCTCAAGCCTCGCAGCATGATGGCCAGTGCAATCTGGGACCAAATCAGTCCAGCCGAAGAGAGCAGCACTCACTGTGCGAGGCCTTTCCGTGGCTTTTGGCTTGGAGCATGGAGTCAGTACAGGATGAGTTAGGGTCCATGAAAGAGAGAGACGTGGCTAGCACAGGATCCGCACACAGAGCTTGCCAGTGCACACCTGACCTTCCAAGCAGACAGCTTCCCCAAACCCAGACAGACTCAGTCATGCCATATTCAGGAGTGGCTTTGAGACAGGCAGAAAATTTCCACTAGAGACCAGGCCGAGCCCTCTGCTGCTACCAGTGGGGGACAAGCCATGTCCCTGAGCCTGCTCCACAACAGAAGAGAAAGAGCCGGCCATGTAAACACCAGACCACCGTGCACTAGCCAGGTTACCATACATGGCCATTCATTAGTGCTAAAGGGCAGTGAAATTCCTGAGGAATGAGGTATTGCAGCCACAAGGATCGCATGGATCCCCAGGCATTCCACAAGAGGGCTGGCTGCAAGTTTTCCACCCAGTTTGGAAAAACTGGGGTTTTCTACTAATTGAACCGTTTGATGGGAAGCGTGTGCTCTCCATGGAAAATCCAGGCTGCGGAACGGGGGGCAGAATCAAAAAGAAAGCTATTTGCTTTTTCAGCAAAAAGCCAGGTTTTCCTGCAGGGAATTTCCCCTGCTCCCTCATTTTCTGACCAGCCCTATTTAATGCAAGTCATTTAGCACATACCAGGTCCCTTTTGAGAACAGAGTCAGATCCTAGGCTCTATGGGCTGCTTTGCCCTCCCCAGGAGACAGAATCCTGAAGCAGACCTCACCAGTTCTAAGGCAGTATTCGGTACAGATGCTCTGAGATGCACTGGGGTTCTGGCTGGGAAAGGCACAAAACCCCACTGAATAACCCCCACCCTCCCAAGTAGGGAGACAAGCCACACATCCAGTTCATACCAAGCCTCTGTAACAGCCTGCCCAGAGGGCAGAGGGAGGAGTATCTTGGCACTACCTTTGCCAAGCTCTGAGCAGCTGCAGGCTATTCATTGGGGGGAAGGTGGATCCCACAAGCCAGACCTTGCAGCCACAAGGAATGGGAGAGAGGAGCCAAGACACCCCCTCCCCAAAGTTCTGCATGGGGGGAAGAGGTGTCCCCGTGTCAATTAGCAACCTCAATACCTTCCCTCTCCCTGGTATCCCAGTGCTTGGTTTCTCACCAAGGTGTTGGCTCACTGGCCCTTGACCCTCATGTTTTGAGCTGACCTCCAGCAAATAGGTTTACACCAGCTAGTAAGTGTCTGGTACCTTGCCCAGCAGGGCCATCCCTAGGGGGGTGAGGGGCCCGGGGTGGAAGGGACGGATTCATCTCTTCCAGGACTGACCGCGCTGGCCAATTGCATCAACCTGCGGGGCCCCCCAAAGTGTGGGGCCTGGAGCGGTTGCTCTGATTCGCCCTACCCAAGGGATGGCTCTGTTGCCCAGCTCTGGTTAACTCCCCCTCCTACAATCTCTGCTCTTAATTTGTGCAAACAACACCTATCTGGATTTCTTGCTTTAACAGAGGGCTGAAGATCATTTATTTGGGCCACATCCTCAGCTGGTATAAATCGGTGCAACTCTAGTTGTTTCAGGGAAGCGAGCAGTACACTGATTTACACCAACTGAGGAGGCAGTCCTTGAAGTTTACAGGAATGCAACCTTTATCCAGACCAAAAAGGGAATTTAGAGCAGGACAATTAGGAGACAGGACTCCTGAGTTCCACGCCCAACCCTGCTACTGATCTTAGGAAAGTCCCCTCTGCTCAGAGCTTCAGTTCCCCTTCCCCACAACCATCTGCAAAACGGAAATACAAATTCTTCCCTACTTCAGAGTGGGTTATAACTAGAGATAGCAAAATGCTTTGAGAGCCCCAAATGAAGGGCACTAGTGAAGTTCTCTTTGCTGCTTCAGGGATACTCACAATTTTGAACTCTAGGAGCTATAGTTTGGGTTTCCCCATTAGATATAATCACACAGACAGCCTCCCTTCCGAGATACAGAGCACACATAATTTCCTGCCACGAGGGAGGCGGAAATGCCACTGAGCAGGATGATGTCAGCCTGCTTTTCTTGTTCAAATGTTCATAGATTCCTAGGTTCCTAGGCCAGAAGGGACCATTGTGATCATCTCCTCTGACCTCCTGGGTAACACAGCCCGGAGAACGGCCCCACAATAATTCTTAGAGCAGATCTTTTAGAAAAACAAACATCCAGCCTTGATTAAAAAATGGTCAGTGATGGAGAATCCATCACGACCCTGGGTAACATGTTCCAAGAGTTAACGACTCTCACTGTTAAAAACTTACACCTTGTGTCCAGTCTTATTTTCCCCCCAGCCTCACACATTTCCCCCAAAATATGTCAAAAAACAGGGCTGTAGGATTCCCCACAATCGCAGAGATCAGAACTTGGGCCCATGCCTTTATCCACCAGGATGGGTGCTGCTCATGCTCAAAGAAGCAAAGGGTCTAAGCACTGGCAAGAGGTGGTGTGAAGACCAAGCTCATTTCCAGACTTTGGTCACAGGCGAAACGAGTTGGGGAGGTCTCAGTAAACATTCACTGTGGACTCTGCGTCAAAACCCCGTCACATGATCTGGCCCAGGTCTGGAAGAACAGGTGATTTGGGGGCGGTCAGCATTGTGGGGCACAGACAGGGCTGCAGGAAGTTGTAGGACTACTGCCATTGCAGGTCAGGCTTGAGGGCCACTGGCAGAGCTAACTGGGGTGCAAGACTGAAATAGCAGGAGGTGCTAGATCTCAGGGCTGAGGAGCATTCACAGAGCTATACGCGTGCAGATGAAGCCTGCCCCAGACCAGACCCCACCACGCGCAGCTCCAGCCAGCAGCATGAACCCTTCATTTCTACGTTCGCCCAGAAGTATAGCATGATGATTAACCCATCCTCACCCAAGGGTCTCCCAGTGTCACAGCACTACCGCTTTGTTCAGAGGGTTCCTGCCATGCCCCGGGTGCAACGGAGGCCGCCTGGAAGCTCAGGGAGGTAGATCGCAATAGTCAAACCGAAACACAGCCCAGGACGTTGCCTGGCACTTGCTGTGGCATGGGAAAGCCCCTCTCCTGCTACGGGAATCCGTACACAAGACTAACATGCTGCCCAGCAGGTGTGGGGGAGTCTTTGCACACATGGGGCTGGTGATGGGATTCCGTTGTAACAAGCTGATGTTACCGCTGAAACAGGGCCGAGATGCAGGCCGCTTTACACTACACGACTGAAGAACTCCTCTGAACAGCGGCAAGATCCTACCTGCCTGCCAGAGCCAGGAGCAGGGAGATCTGGGGAGGACATTGGGGATGCACAACTCCACAGCCCTGAAATACAACTGATTGCAGAGCTCGTGGGGCAGCTCTGTCTGTGTAGCTGATATTTGGTAGCACAGGTTACAATCCAAAGGGACCCTGAAAAACCTGGACCTGAAACAAAGCCCCTGGACCAGTCAGCCTTGGGATTTGCAACCCGAACCCAGAGGAGAGGCTCAGCTGGTCCCGAGTTCTGAACCTCTCTTCCGAACAACCCAGCTTTGGGGGGTGGGAGATGTCTACAAGCCCAGCCTGCGTTGGGCAGCTCATCCCGGTGCTGGTCCGGCAGCAGCAGAGCCATGCATTGGGATGACTCCCCTAAAGGTTTTGGGGAGCGGGGGCAGAAGGGAGCAACCCGGAAACCCTGCTCTGAATTCGGCACCTCCAAGCCAGCTTGATTTGCAGTCACTCCGAATTCAGTGCGCACGTAACCGAGGCAGGGATGCGGCTGGCTCTGGAGCTGGGAGCAGGGCAAAGTTGCCCTGCTCTGGAGAACAGCCCCGTTTGGTGACTGGGGTCCAAGAGAGCTAAACCAGACCCGGTGCCCCTTAGCGCATCCCTGGGCACCAGCCTCCCAGGGCAGCACAAAATCCGCGTAATAACAGAACCAGGGCTCCCCCCGCCGCCATCTGCCGCCCTCCCCCAACTGCCCAGAGCAAAAGGAAACTGGCCGGCTCCTTTCTGACTCAAGCCCTTGGCTTTCACACTAATGGTCCGGAGCGCGGCTCCTTTGACGCAGGCTCCGGGGCTGGGTGGGGCTCGGGGGAAAGCCCCGGAGCGGAGCAGAGCTGAGCTGGGCTGGGCTGGGCTGGGCCAGGCCGGATAGGGAGCTGCTGCCCCGATGCACGGCGTGGGGCTGGGGGCTGTGCAAGCGAGGGAGCCCATGGGGGATCCGGCCGGCATGGGGCAGCGTCCAGGCCCCCGGCCGTGGGAGCAGCTGCCCCAAGGCACGTACCTGCTGCTGGGCTGGGCTGGGCTGGGCTCGGCTCGGCTCGGCTCGGCTGCACTGGGCTCGGCGCTGCGCTCCCTGGCTGGGCTCCGCTGGGGGCTGGTTTTTGTTCTCCTCGGGAGGAGGCGTGTCCCGGGGCACCCCCCTCACCAGGCCCGGGAGGCCGGGCTCTTTGCACTCCGCCCCGAAGGGCTGATGGCCCCGTCACGGCTCCGGAGGAGGGAGGCAGCGCTGCCCACCCAAGCTCCCAGCGAGGGGCCGGCGCCCGGCACAGGCTGGGGAAGGCGCCCGCGAAGGGGCGCGGGCCAGGGTGGGGGAAAGGGGCGAGCAGCCTGGCCAGGGCACACTGGTGCCCGGCTCCCCTGCACCCCGGAGCGCCCAGCCGGTTAGCGTCCACAGCGGCAGGGCAGGGGCTCTGCAAAATGTGGTCAGTAATGCCCCACAGACCTGACCCACAGCCTCCCCCCCCCTCCGCCGCCCGCTATTCCAGCATGGGGCTCCCCTCCTAGCTCTGCTGGTACCCCTCAGGCTCCCCTGGCAGCTCTGCTGAGACCCATCAATCCTGCCCCACAGCCCCGCACCATTCCAGTGCAGGGCTCCCCTCCCAGCTCTCCTGAGACCCGCAATCTGGATCCTCAGTGCCCTGCTCTTCCAGGCTGGGGCTCCCCTGGCAGCTCCGCTGAGACCCCTCAATCCTACCCCAGTGCAGGGCTCCCCTCCCAGCTCTCCTGAGACCCCGCAATCTGGACCCTCAGCGCCCTGCTCTTCCAGCCGGGGGCTCCCATCTCAGCGCTGCTGAGACCCCTCAATCCTGCCCCATTCTGGGGCTCCCCTCCCAGCTCTGCTGATACCCCTCAGGCTCCCCTGGCAGCTCTGCTGAGACCCATCAATCCTGCCCCACAGCCCCACACCATTCCAGTGCAGGGCTCCCCTCCCAGCTCTCCTGAGACCCGCAATCTGGACCCTCAGCGCCCTGCTCTTCCAGGCTGGGGCTCCCCTGGCAGCTCCGCTGAGACCCCTCAATCCTACCCCAGTGCAGGGCTCCCCTCCCAGCTCTCCTGAGACCCCGCAATCTGGACCCTCAGCGCCCTGCTCTTCCAGCCGGGGGCTCCCATCTCAGCGCTGCTGAGACCCCTCTATCCTGCCCTATTCTGGGGCTCCCCTCCCAGCTCTGCTGAGACCCCTCAAATCCAGCCTGCAGCCCCCCTTGCTATTGCAACTCTGCAAATGTGCCTCATCTTTAACCCATAGCACCCCCTGCTGTTAGTCTTGGGCCTCTGCATATCCGTGCATTTTCACAAAGAACCACGAGGAGCTCAACTGAGACCAGCAAACTCATTTCATTGGTAACCTACAGTAGATTTGGGCTAGCGGTGTTGGTATACTCAGTAGGCGTGGGCAAGCTCATTTGGATAAATGATGAACCTAGCCAGCTATCCAGCTCAGAGTGAATCATTTTGTGGTTCCCTAACTGCCCTCCCAAATTAGCCCCATGCCCCAACAGCCACTGTGCCTTACCTGCAGTGACAAGATGTGATAGAGGCCCCCAGTTTAGTGGCAGTCAGATGAAGATTCACAGTTACATTAGATAGGGGGAAAGGCAGGAATATTAATTATGGGAGCCAATGGGAGCTGCGGGGGCGGCGCTTGGGTCGGAGGCAGCATGTGGAAGCCCCTGGCTGCCCCTATGCGTAGGAGCCAGAGGGGGGGGACATGCCTCTTTCTGGGAGCCGCACGAAGCAGGCCAAGCCCTGGACCCCACTCCCCGGTGGGAGGTCGAGGGCCAGATTAAAACGTCTGGAGGGCCGGATGCAGCCCCTGGGCTGTAGCTTGCCCACACCTGTCCTAAGTGCTTCATCATCCTTGTGCGAAAAAAGTACATCCTGCTTGATTCCAAATATAGACAGAAAATATTTATTGAACACTTCTGCCTTTTCTGCATCATTATTAACAATTTTCCATCTCCATAGAGTAATGCGCCTATTCCATTGTTAAGATTTCTTATGTTCCCAATATGCTTAAATTTTTTTATTGTCCTTAGGCCTCCCAGCCATGAATTTTTCCCTGGTGTCTTTAACTTCACTTATCTATTGTCTACATTTCATACCTCCTCACTTGTATTGATTGTTATTTACTTTTTTCATTTGTTATAAAGTTTTATTTCTAATTGCTGCCTTCACTTTCTCACTGAACCAAGATGGGTTTTTATGCAGAGTTGTCCTCTTTCTTAACTGTGGAATGGTCTTTTTTTTGGCCATCTATCCAACCCTTCTTAAAGAGCTTCCAATCTTCATTCACATTTTCCCACCTACGCTTTTCCTCCTGGTCAATTTTGCTTGTAATTTTCCTCAGCTTTGGGAAGTTGGACATTTTGAAACACCAAGTCATTCTATTACTTGTTGGAACTGTACTCTGTTTGCCCATATTGAATATAGTCAGGTCACGATTACTGGTTCCTAGGCACCAACATCCTGTTCAGTGATAATTTATCTACCATAAAGAGGACCAAGAGAGTTACTTTGCTTTAGAAAATCATGGATAATTTCTGAAGTCTATACAACCTGCTGGCAAAGTGCTCCACCCTCTTTAGTTCTGGTCCAGAGAATAAACACCTACTGCTGCTTTTGGATACTCACCTTACCTCAAGTAAGAGAGATCTGTGCAGTAGATCTGAAGGTGCCAACCCTGCTGATGAACCACATACCTGTCCATATGATGGAGTTTAGTTTGCTTTTAAAACCAGCAATTTGCTTTTAAAACCGGCTAGGAAGTTACACATCCAAAACTATGTTAAAAGAACGTCAAGTCGGCCAAGATGGCCTGCTTAGCTGCACAGGCCTGATTCATTCCCAGAGCAGGCTCAGCCTGTGCATTGAATGAGGCAAGGTTCTGTGTGTGTGTGTGTGTGGGGAGGGGGGGGCGGGCTGGGGGGAGGGGAAAGTATGTGATTATGTCATTAAAAATTGTATTGTACCGTGTATGCACATGCACAAGGGGCCAAATTAAGGTTGCATAGGCAGCCTTAATTCTAGCATTGCCTAACTTCTGAGTGCTTGATTTTGCAACCTTAAAGTCCTTTCAGTGTAGGCTTGTGTTTAATATCAGGTTAACTTGTGCTGGTAGGTTTACAAATGCAAGTTAAGTCAATATAACTTTTTTTATAGTTTTAATAGTTTTAAATAAATATTATTTGTCCACATAGGCATTTGCACTGGATTAACTAAATCAGTTTTCAAACTGATGCAACTTCCGTGTTCAGAGAGGGCCTTACAACAGAAGAGGGCGACCAGAAGAGAGTCCATGCATGCCCCTATACGGAAAGTGAAGCAGGAATTGCCCTGTTCTGTGCATTCCCTCTGAAGCATCTGACATGGGCTGGAAACAGGCTACTGGGCTAGATGGACCATTGGTCTGACCCAGTATGGCCGTTCTCAGGAAACAAGTCAGACTGTTTAGAAGTCGAGCTTCAAGAGATTGTTTGGGCACAGTGGGTGTCTTTCAGCAAGTGGAAATCCAGCCAGAGTGAAACCATAGAGAGGAGGAGAAAGTGTAAGAAGGAAGTTACAAGGAATAAGAAATGTTTTTGAGGAACAAATCACCAAAGAGAGGGCTACTGGCCCTGATGGATGATCTGCCCTTGGCTGCTGACCCTTGGCCTCATGGTAGACTAATATTAAATCCTGCTGTCCTGCTCAGAGGCACAGCAGGCTTGTGGTGACATGTTTAATCATCCACTCAGGCCGCAGCCAGAGAGCCATTGTTCTGCCACAGTCAGGGCTGGTTCTAGGGGCAGGCAAGCAGGGCGGTCACCTGGGCAGGAACTTCCATAGGGTGCCATAGCAATGTCACTTGGCTTTTTTTATAGACTAAAACACAGTGACACACGTCTCTCATCACCTTACAGCAGATGCAGATAGGACCATCTGCCTATGCAGTAAATAAAATAGAGGGAGTACCTATATAACAGCCATCATACCTCTCCAGCATGGAGGTGGAGCTACTGCCTCAGTTTCCCCAGGCTGGTAGGGTGATTTGGCCCTGCAGTCAAATCAGTGAGCATTCTCATCTTGCAGGGGAAGGACAGTCCGTAAAAAACAAGGACAGTCGATATGAAACATCCCTCCACAGGGTCAATAGCCTTTCTCCCAGGGTCTGCCCTACTCAGGGGAGTTTCCTCCCACCATTTCTGGAAGCCACAGTCTGGGACACCTGACCAGAGACAGGTGGAAACACGGGGCCTCCAGCCCACAGAAGTATTCTACTATCCCTAGTCTTTTCCGTCATCACTTCCCAGGGTTCAGCAAAGTCCTGCCTCTTCACAGCCTGTTCAGCAGTGCTGCCTGGCCTGGGCACTCTAGCTCTGTTTGGCAGAAACTCCACGCCGAAGCTAGCCTCCCTTTCTATAGGGGAAACCCCACAAAAAGCCCAGCTTCTCTGTCACCTCTTTTGTCTGCGACCTGGGCTACACCTAAAACTTAGATCCACCGAGCTATGTCACTCAAGAGTGTGAAAAATTCACACCCCCTGAGCTATGTCGTTAAGCCAGACTAAGACCCAGCATAGACACCATTAGGACGATGGAAGAATTCGTCTGTCGGCCTAGCTACTGCCTCGCGCTGAGGTGGATTTACTACAGTGAAGGAAAAACCACTTCTGTCACTAGCCTGCGTCTACACTACGGCTGTACCTCTTGTAGTGCAGAGATACCCTGAGGGAAGATTGTTCTTTATATAGCCTGGCGCTCTTTCCCAGCATGCCTTGCAACAGCCTACAATTCCCAGAACCCCCCTGGGAACGACATCTCCAGAATACCTTTCTTTCAAGGGCCAGAACTTGGAACAGAGACCTGCTAACTGCGAGGCCTGCTGTTAAAGGGGGAGCGCACCCTGTGTTCTAGGGCACAGAGGGTTACAGAGAATAAAGGAGAACAGGCTGAGGTCTGCAGCTGGGTGGGAAGGCGGAGATGACGTTGGTGGGGAGACGGAGTGAAGTTCTTTGAAGAACTCGACCCCTCCATCACATGGGAGGCGGGCAGGGGACATGGCAGGACTTGGGATTAGCTGAGCACAGGAGGACTCAAGTGGAGAGGGGTTTGGTCGGAGTCAAGAGACAGGCAGGTGCAGAGGCCGGTTTTGAACCCAAACCATCACCCATTCCAGGGGGGAGAGGGGCAATGGTCTGCTCATGCTGTCACTTTCCCCCTGAGACTGGGGCAGCCTCGATACTTGTCAGACAAGCAGATTCTCCAGGTTCATTTCCCTGGCTCCTTTGGACAGCACCTGGTGGCAGTTCTTGCCCAGACATGGTCCAACTGTCAATGGCGCCCCCTATGGTTACAATGGCAATATGACACGGGTTGTTTCCCTGCAAAGTTACTCCTAGCTTGCGGGGGGTTGGACTGCCAAAAGAAGATGCTGTAACTGGCTGAAAGCCTGAGCCAGAGCCCACGGAAGTGAATGGAGAGTTTCCCACTGACTTCAGCAGGCTCTGGTGAAAAGTGATGGCTGCCATAGAGCTCTTTATTTATCACAACAGCCAGCTCTTATATAGCACTCTTCTCCAGTAGATCTCTAAGCACTTTACAAAGGAGATAAGTTTCATTGCCCCCATTTTACAGATGGGGAAACTGAGGCACGGGGAGGGGAAGTCTCAGGTCTCCTGAGCTCATCCGCTAGGATACACTGCCTCAAATGTCTTAAGCCATTTTCTTTAAAGGGGCAATAAACAAAGGCTGTTCTGCAGTTTCTACTCGCCTGTAACCCAATATTATAAAGGGACATACTGCCAGACTGGAGCAAACCAAAGCTCCTTTTGCTACTAGATGCTGTCTCCAGCTGTGTCCCAAATCAACCCCTTCAGAGGAAGGAACCCTGCTATAGGCACTTACCTTATCCCCCCAGACAAAGTCCTACTGGGAGCTGTGTTCTGATACTGTTCTTTGATAACAACAGTTTTCTGGGTAGTCATTATTGTACAACAAGGGGTTTTGGTTGGCGTCGTTTTCTTTCCGATATCCAGACTCTTGATCGCTCTTTGTATGTTTTGTATTTTGCAAGAATACTTTGCATTAACATCCAGTTATTTGTTTGAATGTATTCTGAAATTATTAGCAATTTATCTTTAAAGACTCAAGCAATCAAGCCTTATTATCCTGACAGCTCATAGAAAGTCAATTTCAAGCCTGCATACTCCGCTATTTTCACGAGATTGGAATATCTGGGCCAGTGGTTCTCAAGCTGTGGGTTGGGAGGACCCCAAAGTGGGTTGCAAGTCCATTTTAATGGGTTCGCCAGGGCCAGCATTAGACTCGCTGGGATCCGGGACTGAAGCCGAAGCCTGAGTGCTCTGCCCCCGGCCCAGGGTCATGTAGTAATTTTTGTTGTCAAAAGGGGGTCATGGTGCAATGAAGTTTGAGAAAAGGAGTACTTTTGGCACCTTAGAGACTAACAAATTTATTTGAGCATAAGCTTTCATGAGCTACAGCTCACTTCATCTGAATGCTCACGAAAGCTTATGCTCAAATAAATTTGTTAGTCTCTAAGGTGCCACGAGTACTCCTTTTCTTTTTGCGAATACAGACTAACACGGCTGCTACTCTGAAACCTGAAGTTTGAGAACCGCTGATGGGCTGTCGTCTCTCTTGCACTAACATAGGAGAATGCTGGGCGCCAGACACAGCTGTCTGATTTTGTGGATCAATCGATGCAAGCTCCAGTTCTGGTCCAGCTGTAACTTAGGCCTTGCCTATACTTAGAGTTACACTGTTTTAACTAAGACGGTGATCCTGCAAACACATATATGCTACCAACCATAACCACTGTTCCCTCTAAGCTCTGCGCGTGTGCACACAGATCCTAAACCCTGCACACACGGGGAAGCACCGCACGCATAAAAATTTGCACAGAAGAAATTTTTTGGGCAAAGGGCCTGTCAAAAATTAGAGGGAACATTGACCATAACTGAAGTCAATGGAACTACTCCTGGTAGTCTAGTTAAACATGTTTGCAGGATCAGTGACTTCAATCCAATTTCATTAAACTGGTGCAAAAGGCAGTGTAGATGCTTAGTCTGATTTAAAAGAGATTTATATCTGTGACACTGCACTGCATATTCTTCACAAGGATCATGTGAGGTGTCATTGGAAAAGTTATGATTTGCTGAATGCATCCTATTTGTATGCATGTATCATTTTGGTATCTGAAGTTCTGAATATTGACTAGGGATCTGTATTTCAAATGGGCTTACTCTGGAATACACCCACAGCCAGCCTTTCAGGTACAACAATGAAGATGCCAGACAGGGCTGATAGGCCATCAGCAAAAACAATGGACTGTGGAATAGCTTAACCTTCCTGTGGGCGTTTTGGCCAGTCTGTAAGCAATGGCTGCTATAACACTGCAAGGGCATGTGACCAGACCACATGTTTCTGGACTCCATCTTGGGATGTCAGTATTTTTCCACAAAGCAGTCTGGGAACCAAGTTTTGAAACAAAGGGTTCCCGCCCTATGCTAAAACTATATAAGACAGGAAGTGACATCTTCCTTTGTTCTTCACTCCTCATACAAGAAGACTCCTGGAAACACCTGAGGAACAAAGACTAAACTGGCAGGGAAGTGCTGGACCTAGGCTAAATGGATTTCTAGCCTGAAATTGAAAAACCTTGGGATTCCAAGCTGTAAAGCAAGTGCAGCTTGTATCTTAAGAATCTGCAGACCGCTTGTATCATCCGTCAGGTTCAGAGACTGTTAAGTCAAATCCTATCTCTCTAGTATGTAAAGCTTGGTTTGCTTTTTTGTTTATTTACTAGGTAATCTGCGTTGATCTGTTTGCTGTCACTTATAATCACTTAAAATCTATCTTTTGTAGTTAATGAATTTATGTTTTAATCTAAACCTGTGAGTTTGAAGTGAAGTGCGTGGGAATCTTAGCTCGGAGAGGCTATTTCATTTCCTTTCCACATTGAGGGGGAGGCGAACTTGATAATAAAATTCATACTGGTTGGGTTTGGACTAGGGCAAGACAGTATAGCTCTGGGGTCCTAGGCTGGGAAGCTGGTGGTTATTTTGGCTGTAGCCTCCCTATTGTTGGTTCAAATGCAGTGGCTGGTCAGAGAGCCTGCATGTAACTGCAGCTGGGTGTGTCCCTACCTGTGCGAATGCTGGTGGAATTATAGGACCTGGAGCGGGTCTGCAGTCAGTCACAGCAGCACAGTGAGAGAGGGAGCCCAGGCTGGTGGGTCAGAGGGCTCAGTGGTACCCCAGTTCCAGGTGGCACCCGGGAGGAAACCATCACAATATCGATCTAACTTAATTCAATAACAATCAGTTTATGCTAAATTTAGATGATCCTGATGTAAATAGAATTAAGAGTGTCTGCATTGTGATTTGCAGTAGTTTAATTAAATCAGTTTTAAATTAATTTAAAGTTAAACTGGTACAACTTTGAATCTAGACAGAATCTTGGAGTACCCTAGAAGCTGCTCTAACTTATAGCAGCTGGTTATCCCCAAGAGCCAATACACCAATTGAGATGCTTAACCCATCTCTCTTGCTCCTGACACACTCCATATGCTGGCAGGGTGCAGCTGGCACAGGACCTGGCTATGCCAGCTTTATACAAGCTGAGAGTTGCCCCTGCCCACTGGGAATCCTCTCAGTATGTTAGTTAAGGCCAGGTTCCACTCATTTGAATCAAGTTTCTCAAAGAAGTTAAGTTGGAAAGAGAAAATACGGCTCTTTGTACCAGAGCAGGTTGAAAAATCTGATTTATTTTCTGCAAAAAATTTCAAAAGAAATGGACATTTTTTTTTAAACATTTTCACTGAATTTTTCAGGATTTCAGAAAAACACACAAAACCCCCCAAACAAAGTATTTTGTCAAAAAACATCAAAAATTAGGTTTTCAGGTTTTTGGGGGGTTTCTCACCAAAACCTGAAAAATTTTGACAAAAATGGAAATTGTCTCATAAAAATGTCCATTTTGTTAAAAAGTCATTTTGTGGGAAAAATGTTCAAACGTCTCTACTTTATATGCTCAGGACACGATGTGACACACCTGGGATCAGGGGAATCTGAACTGGTCGGCATGGAAAGGGCTGCTGGTATCACAGGAGAGATGTGTTCATATAAGTGCAAAATTAAACATTCCCACTGTAGATTATTTATACAATTTGAACCTTGCTTTTGGCAAATATTTGAGTTTAACAATAACTTTCAGTTTTGGGGTGAAATTCACCTTTATCTAGAAGTCTAGGCATCACTTATTTGCTACATGTTCTTATAACGCACTGATCACCATAGTATTAATTACACCCATACGGTCTAACGTAGTCTGTGTTCTTTAGAGCTCTATACTGAGTGCCAATCTGTACGCTTGGATTTTATTTAAAGTGAATTTAGTAATGTTGTATTACACCACCATGGGTTCGGCTCTGGTGGCTAGTTTCAAGCTCAACAGAGTGAAAGGTTTCAGAGTAACAGCCGTGTTAGTCTGTATTTGCAAAAAGAAAAGGAGTACTTGTGGCACCTTAGAGACTAACCAATTTATTTGAGCATAAGCTTTCGTGAGCTACAGCTCACTTCATCGGATGCATACTGTGGAAAGTACAGAAGACGTTTTTATACACACAAACCATGAAAAAATGGGTGATTATCACTACAAAAGGTTTTCTCTCCCCTACCCCACTCTCCTGCTGGTAATAGCTTATGTAAAGTGATCACTCGCTTTACAATGTGTATGATAATTAAGGTGGGCCATTTCCAGCACAAATCCAGGGTTTAACAAGAACGTCTGGGGGGGGGGGGGGTAGGAAAAAACAAGGGGAAATAGGTTACCTTGCATAATGACTTAGCCACTCCCAGTCTCTATTCAAGCCTAAGTTAATTGTATCCAATTTGCAAATGAAGATTGAAGTGTTCTCCGACTGGTTTATGAATGTTATAATTTGGGGGGGGAGGAGAAAACCTGGATTTGTGCTGGAAATGGCCCACCTTGATTATCATACACATTGTAAGGAGAGTGATCACTTTACATAAGCTATTACCAGCAGGAGAGTGGGGTAGGGGAGAGAAAACCTTTTGGAGTGATAATCACCCATTTTTTCATGGTTTGTGTGTATAAAAATGTCTTCTGTACTTTCCACAGTATGCATCCGATGAAGCGAGCTGTAGCTCACGAAAGCTTATGCTCAAATAAATTGGTTAGTCTCTAAGGTGCCACAAGTCCTCCTTTTCTTTTAACAGAGTGAAAGTCACCTCTGCTACTTGCTTCAGATTTAGAATCTCTGGGAACACAAAGACCAACGGTAATGACCATACAGACATTCACAAGTACAAGGTTTAGTCTGTTTTCCAAGTTTTATTAAAGTTACAGTTAAAGTTATGATTACCCAAGCATATAGAAATTCCATACACACCTATGCACAAGTTACATATATAGCCATACTCACATCCTTAACGATATTCTTAAGGTCTGATGGCTGCCTTGCCAACTGATCATCAGTAGAGGGATGATTCCTGCTGGAGTTTCCCATAGGGAGCTCAATTTTCCTAATGTGGGCACCCTCTTTTTAAAGTGTGATTCTGACTATACAACATTAGCATTTACACACATAGCGAACCCTGTGGTTAGGGCATGTGTTAGAAAAATGTGACTACTACGTATCTTGTAAGCAAAATATTACTCTTATTGTTAATTTTTTGGAATATCACCCATTAGTACATCTTTTCCCATAATCTTGTGGCATAGGGTCATTCTTTGGTCACTTACTTATGTCAAGCATTTCTTAAGCCTAGCATGGCTAAGCTAAAATCTTACAGGCCTCAGCCTGTAGGCCTTGCGTTTCAGCCCTATTTACTTAGATACCTAATAAATAATGATCCCTCCTAACTACTGATCAATCTTATACTTCTACAATCCTACAATTTAACTCTATTTAACATACAACGATTATATAGGACATAACATGTTAGTTAATCATAATATCACATAATAAATGAACAATAAACTAAAATCATTGGCTACAAGACTTAGAAGCTAGCTGGGAGGCTGTAAAAAATGATATTAATATACAAATATCACTTTTCACAGAAGCAGACTTACTAGCTAGCAAGTCTAAAAAAAAAGCAACCAAAAAGGCAAAAGAAACAACAACAAAAAGACAAGAACATGCAAACACCTTATTTGTGTTTCTATTCTCTTTAGGTGCAGTAAAGAATAGACACAACTGTTCATTATTTTTATTATTGACTCTGCAAAAAATCCCCTATATAAATAAATTACAATGATTTGGATGTGTTTATGTGCATATTTATTTGTTTTTCCTAAAGTTAATTAAGTATTTTAGGAAAAATTATCAGAGCGACCACCAGCAAGAGTTGGTAGCTGTACTCTGAAGCCACCAAAAATTTGTTGTGAGAACCCCTGGACTAGATGATCACAATGGCCCCTTTTGGGCTTGGAATCTATGACTTTCCAGGCTGAGCACTTCCCTGTCTACACTGTGAATTCCCCAGCAAAGTCAGACCGCCTAAGCAGGTCTGCTTTACTTTTTTCCTCAGAGCACAGGGTCAAAGGTTGGATCCAGAGGTGAGAAGCTGCCTTCACCTCTTCCCAAATATTTCCTAGGAATCCCACTTTAATTTGTTTGTCTAGGACATTGTATCAAAGAGTCTTCTAAGCTCATAACACTTCCTAGGGTAAACGTTTAGCCAGGTTTCCTCCCTAGAGATGTTCTATACAATCCCACGATAATACATACACATTTTCATTTTTAATATAATGAACTCCTAAGATACTGAATATTAATTCAATAAGCTTTAACGTCATTCAATAAGGTTGGACCAAGATATTTAAGGAAATTGCCATATCTGTCACACTGCAGTGTTTTTGAAAACACAATTAATGCAGAATTATAGAGATTTTTGCAAACAGAGATAAAAAAAACAACTAAGATGCAACAGATGTGGGAACCACTAACAACCAGGAGACTGAATTTTAATAAAGCATGATTTAAAACCATGGTCTCCCTCCTATATCAAAGTCAGCCCGCGTAAGGCCTGAAACGGCAAACACTTAACACCAAGCATAATGCTTACTACCATGAGCAGTTAGCTCCATTGTTCGATCCTGCACAACAGACTGAAGTCAATGGGCCTACCCCTATGTTTAAAGTTAAGGATGTGCTTAAGTGTTTTGCTGGATCAGGCCAGAACGCTAAGCATCTGATAGGCTCACACCCCCATAGGCTCTGCAAAGTGATTGTTTGTCAAATAAATATGTAACAGGGAAGTTAAGTGCCAACTATGACCACCAGAGGGAGCTCATAATATACAATACAGTAGAACCTCAGAGTTACAAACACCTTTGGAATGGAGGTTTTTCCTAACTCTGAAATGTTGATAACTCTGAACAAAACGTTATGGTTGTTCTTTCAAAAGTTTACAGCCGAACACTGACTTAATACAGCTTTGAAACTTTACTGTGCAGCACAAAAACGCTGCTTTTAAACATCTTAATTTAAATGAATCAAGCACAGAAACCATTTCCTTACCTTGTCAAATCTTTTTAAAAAAAAAAAAAAAAATATTCCCTTTTTCTAGTAGTTTACGTTTAACACAATACTAGATTTCAATTTTAAGTAATTTCTCTTGCTTTTTTTTTAGCGTTAGTTATCCATGAAAAAAAAAAAAAGCCAACATAAAAGCCCACCAATTTAAATGTCCATTCAAATAGCACTAAAAAAATGTGGTAGCAAAACATACCGGTACTAGTTTTTATAACGACAATTTAAAAAAGTATCCAAACTTAACTCTCCTGCTTAACTTTACAGCATTAACTATGTAGACTTGAAAAAATCTTTAATGGTACTTTGCCTGAGGTTGCTCACAAGCTTTTTTGCTGCCAAGGTGCGTAGCTTGTGAAGCATCATTAGGTTAATCGGTGTGGCTTCCGGCTGTTGTTCAAGCCATTGAAGACAGGCAGTGAAGCACTCTTCTGCTTGCATGTGTGGGACCTTCTTGGCATTCTCCCCCTCCTTATCACTGTCACTGTCTGGTTGTGCTGTTTCTCGTACCAATTCAATTATCTCATGGTCAGTAAGAATAGGGTGTCCGTTCTCATGTTTATCTGCATTTAGCCATTCCTCCTGTTCCTCAATGGTGATATCCAAAAGCTGTCGCTCTTCAGAAAAATCTAGTTGATTTATTTCCATCCGGTCACTGTTTTGCAAATTATCTGGTTCAGTGTTATCAATACACCGCCAAAGTGTATTCCATGAGCGTCTCAAAGACTCAGAGCTAATCTCACTCCAGGACTCGGCACACATGTAGACAGCATCTTTGATTGTCAGCTGTTTACAAAAATCTGTGTAAGATTCAAATTGCATTGATCCCAATAATAATCGCTGTAAGAGGTTTCGCTTGTATCGACATTTCATGTTTTCTAGAACACTTCGGTCCATTGGCTGAACGAGGCTGGTGACATTTCGTGGCAAAAACAAACACCGAATGCTTCCGTCTTCCGTCAATAGATTTTCAATGGCAGGGTGAGATGGCGCATTATCCATCAGTAGAACAGCTCGGATAGGTAACGATTTTGAGGTAAGGTAGTCTTTCACAAGCGGAACAAAGTGTTTAAAAAACCAGTCGGAGAAAATGCCTTTATCCATCCAAGCACAGCGCTGGCTGTAGTAATGGACAGGTAGAGCTGACATGGTGACGTTTGCAAAGCAGCGAGGTTTTGCCCTTTTGTGAATGAACACCAATGGGAGACGGAAATCCCCGCTTGCATTAGCAGTAGCCATCAGTGTGACCCGATCTTTACTGGATTTGAAATTCTTCGCCTGTTTTTCTGAACTGTCTGCCAGAGTCTTCTTTGGAAGCAGGCGCCAATACAAGCCAGTCTCATCGCAGTTAAACACTTGGTCCCGAGTAAGTTCATGTTGTTCAATAAATGATTTGAAAATGTTTTTAAATACACCAGCAGCATTCCAGTCAGTTGTCAGGAACTCTTCTTGCATCCTCAACTGCCGTATTCCATGCCGATTTTTGAACCGACAGAGCCATCCTGTGCTTGCTTTAAAATGGTTCTCACCTTTGTCTGGATACATTTCTCGGTAGAGTAACTTTGCCTTTTCTGTAACCATCACACCGCTTATAGGAGTGCCTTTTGATCTCTCTTGTGCAAACCACAGATGCATTGCCTTATCAAAAGCATCATCAGCAGCTTTGCGTACAATACACCTGCTTTTTACTGTTCCGTTGTCTTTGGCTTCTTTTGCAAATTGCTTTATTTTTTCCTGGCTTTTCCGAATATCGGTGATGGTGGATTTCCCAATACCATATTCTACCGCTATGTTGCTGAGGCTAACACCACTGTCTAGTTTTTTTAATATTTCTAGTTTTGTGTCAATTGAAAGTGTGACACGTTTGCGCTTCCTACTGCTTGCCATTTTGCTTGGTCATACAGTATTTGCCTTTTTTTTTTTCCTCTGATGCTGCCTGATCACGTAATTCTGGTTCCAAATGAGGTGTGCAGACCAGTTAGTTTGTAACTCTGGTGTTCGTATTGGCGAGGTTCTATTGTACATGTAACAGAAACACACTGAAACTATCGAATAAAATGTAGTCACTGACTCCTAATGGAAAACTGAAAAATATTCTGTTTTGAAACAATTCAGCTCTGATCTAATATGTTCTGGGTTCTTTTTTCCTTCTTTGCTTGTTGTTGTTCATGAAAATAGGAACTTTGTTACTTAAAAATTAATCTGCTGCTCCTTCTTTCTCAGTTTGTAACCTTAAAAATATTCCCACGACAAACAGATGTGGTGTATCAAAGGGAGTGTTCTGAATTCGGAATAAGGCGCATGAGTGAGTTAATTTCTAAACAACCAAGTTCTTCCTTTCAATCAAATGTTCCTACTGGTCAAAGGGAAGACAAAAAGAAAGAACATGTTATATTAATTTATTACAATTCATTATTATTATTGAGTAATTAAAAACTGGATCATGATGCACACTTATGAGGAGAAAAGGAGTACTTGTGGCACCTTAGAGACTAACCAATTTATTTGAGCATGAGCTTTCGTGAGCTACAGCTCACTTCATCGGATGTGCTGTAGCTCACGAGAGCTCATGCTCAAATAAATTGGTTAGTCTCTAAGGTGCCACAAGTACTCCTTTTCTTTTTGCGAATACAGACTAACACGGCTGTTACTCTGAAACTTATGAGGAGGCAGGGGAAAGTTTGTATGCGCGCCTTTAGGCCCTGATCCTGCAAACAGTTATACACGTCTTTAAGCATGTGAGTATATCCATTGGTTTCAATGAGACCACTCATGTGTAAAGTTAGGCAAGCACTTGCAGTTCAACATCAAAACTTCCGGACATTTGAACGCTTTAGGCCCTAATCCCGCAAATTTCAGTGGGCCCAGTAATGTGCTTAAGGTGCCCTCTGTGCGGAGGTGTTTGCAGGCTCAAGGCCTAACTGTGCAGCCTGACATGTGTTGTTTTCAAAATACATTTAAAAATCTATTTCTGTGAGTTGCGCGCAGAAAATCCGCAGCTGGGGACGGTCTCGGCAGGACTCCGCCGAGGAGCCGAAAGCCGATGCCACGCTGCAACAGAAGCCCCGGGCTGCTCCGGCTGCAGTGCAAAAACAGGGGGCGGTTTTCTTGGCACCCCTGCCCCCACGCCTCCTCCAGACATTCGGGGGGGGGGGGGATAGCTCAGTGGTTTGAGCATTGGCCTGCTCAACCCAGGGCTGCGAGTTCAATCCCTGAGGGGGCCATTTCGGGATCTGGGGGGCAAAAATTGGGGATTGGCCCTGCTTTGGGCAGGGGGTGGGACCAGGTGACCTCCTGAGGCCCCTGATGGCTGCCACCATTATCAGTCGCCGCACTCAGCAGTACTCACCGGCCTGCACCAGGGGCCTTGCTCGCAGGAGCCTCGTCCCGACCCGCACGACGGGGAAAGCGCTTCCGGTTCCGCAGGCCGCCCCCTGGCCGCTTGGGATTCTGGGAGTTGTAGTCCGCGGGGGCGGCGGTGCGCCGGCGGGCGGAGCGGAGGGGCGCGGCCCCGGGGCGCGGAGGATGCTGGGAGTGGTAGTCCGCTCAGGGCCGGGCGGGGGGAACTACGTGTCCCGCGGTGCTTGAGGGCGGCGGCGCCTGCGCGCTGCGGCCCAGGAGTCGTAAACATGGCGGCGGGGGCGCTGCGCTCTCCTCCGGGGTGAAGCCCGCTGCGGTCCCTGCTCCTCAGTGCGGCGGCGGCGGCGGCGATGTCGGAGCCGGGGCACCTGGGGGTGAAGCGGGCCGAGTCGGCGCGGCTGCGGCGGGCCGAGCAGCTGCGGCGCTGGAAGGGCTCGCTGACCGAGCTGGAGCCGGGGGCGCCGGCGGGCGCCCGGGGCCGGCACCGCGGCGGGGGGGCGCCCCGCGTCCGCTTCGAGGAGGGCGCCGTGTTCCTGGCCGCCTGCTCCAGCGGCGACGCCGAGGAGGTGAAGCGCCTGCTGGCCCGCGGCGCCCGCGTCAACACGGCCAACGTGGACGGGCTGACAGCGCTGCACCAGGTACCGGGACCGGACCCTTCCCGCCCCCCCCCGGCCCGGACCCTTCCCGCCCCCCCCGGTCCTGACAACCCCCCCCCCCCCGGCCTGGACACCGGTCCGGACACCCTCCCCCCGGCCCGGACCCCTTCACCCCCCCGGTCCTGACAACCCCCCCCCCCCCCCCCGGCCCGGACCCTTCTCCCCCCCCGGTCCTGACAACCCCCCCCCCGCCTGGCCCGGACCCCTTCCCCCCCCGGTCCTGACACCACACCGCCCCCCTGGCCCGCACCCCTTCTGCCCCCCCGCAGTCCTGACAACCCCCCGCGGCCTGGACACCGATCCGGACACCCCCCCCACCTGGCCCGGACCCCTCCCCCCCCCGGTCCTGATAACCTCCCCCCCCGGCCTGGACACCGGTCCGGACACCCCCCCCCGGTCCGGACCCTTTCCCCCCTGGTCCTGACAACCCCCCCCCCCGGCCTGGACACCAGTCCGGACTGCCCCCGGGCCTGGACCCCTTCCCTGCTCCCGGCCCGGACACCACACCACCCCCCTGGGACCGGACCCCTTCCCCGTGACCGGTTCTGACACCCCATGAAACTGACTCCCCTCGACCGGACACCGGCCTGGACTGCCCCCGGGACCGGATCCCCGTGCCTGATCCCCCATTAAACTGACACCCTGGCAATGGACCCCCATCCCTCCGGGAGAACCTCCCTCCCGCATCCCCATGGGACTTACACCAGCAAGACCTTCTCTCCCACCCTCCCCGGGGCTGGACCCCTCGGATCTCTCCTGGGACTGGCACCTCCAGGGGGCCTTCCCTCTGCACCCTCACCCTGAATGATTCCCCCTCTGGGATTGGGACTCCCAGGGGACTTTGTTTCCCAGACTGCTCTGGACTTACCCTCATGGGGCCACTCCACACTGATCTCCCCCACCCACCCCCAGGGCTGTCACCTACTGCCCCGGTAGGTGGTCTGTTCCACTCCCCAGGGGCCAGGACCTCTTAGGCTTGATGCCTACTTTCGTGTGGCTGACTCCTGGGAGACATGCTGCTTTTGCCCTGGGCATTACCCAGGTGACTTCCCTGACAAGGGCAGGGTAATTGCTACCTCCCATCCTCACAGACAGGTACTTGGCTCTTCACAGCCTTATATCAAGTACCAGCTGTGGAGATGGGAGGTAGTAAGGGTCAAGGGGTGCTGTCCCATCACCTTCCTGGCTGGGGTGGTTGACACCTTCACCAGGTAATACATTTGGTAGCTCTTCTCCAGGTAATTGTATATAAGGACCTCTCATCCCCTGAAACAAAATCTGCCCCATCAACTTCCTGTGTCAAGTAATCTTCGCTGCGCTGCATAATGTAATAACCTTCCTCCAGGCTATTGACCAGATCAAGATAGTCATCTCCTTCTCTTCCCCGCACCTTGCCCCTTACAGTCCTGCTCTGGAATAACTACTGATCACTGCCCAGCACTATGTGAAAAGAATCCTCCTTGTTCATCAAATTTCATTCTTCCCCGATTTAATGTTCTCCTTGCAGCAGGTTACACCCCTGCCATGTTACTATTCACTCTCTGTGTCTTACACTGCATTGCCTTCCTTCCCCCAATAACAGCCACATGGTTTTTCTTTCCACCAGTAACAAATAATACTCCCTCCCCAAGAACCCAGGAGGAGAAGAAAATAAGACTGTAGAGACTTGGCTCAGTCCACTGTCTTTTCCTCTTGGTTTGGGGGAAGGGTATCACTGAGGAGAAAGAAAACAAAGCTTTCAAATGTCTTGTCAGTTTCTTGCAGGAGAGGGAAAGATTAGATTGGCCATTCTTACCTGCAATACCTATATCTGCTTCTTAAGATGTTTACAAACAAAGTGAAATAAACAAGGCTTTGGTGTGAGAGAGGTCCATTTTGCATATCTTTCTCTGTCAGCACCTATAGAAGGGACCCTATAACATCTAGTGCAATAATATACTGTCTGCTCTGGCTATTTTTAAAAATCTGACAGTTTGATTATTGTAAAATCTCTCAAAGAAATAGAGCAGCTAAATGAGCGAAATAGAGTCCTGGCCTGTCCAGTCTTGCCCCAGACAGAGAAATTGACAACTCTGATTTCTTGAAACTTTATGTATAGAAATTGTTTCAGCTCTAAGACTGTGTTTTTCATGTCTAGAAATTACTACTGTACTTGGAAAACTTGGGGGCTGCCATTTTTGCAAGGTCAAAACGGGCTCTTGTCTGCCTCCTCATATCTACCATGTGGGAGTTGCCCTGATACTTTTGACTTCCAAAACTTTTTTTTTTTTGGCAACCTTTGCAGAGACCACAAGGTGCCAGAGTCTCAGATAAGCAACATGGATTCTATTAATATAAATCCAAATATACTGCAAACTACGCAAAAGTAACCTTAGAGGCTAGCCTTAAAATGTCAAAATCTTGGAAATTCAGAATCAAGCCCAATTCATCCCTTAGCTTATGCTGTGCCTGTGTAATGCAATGTGTTACGTGATCTAGTGTATTAATGTCAGATCTGTGGTACCCTGGTACAACAGTGAGGCAGCTATATGTTTAAAATGACTGGCAAGGAACTTAGCAGAGCATCTGAAATTACAGCTGGTTGCTTTTGTCAGTGAAGTCAGGTTTATTTTAAATTGTATTTAAAAGTTCTTGTTTCTTACATTGGCTGAGACCTTGTAGACTAAATATCACTGCATTAGATTTTTGTGGTCAAGTGATAAAACCTTGAAATTACGGTTTTTAAAAAAAATATACTGATTGCTGTGGCACAAAAAAGCAACAGTAGTTGAGTCGTATAATAGCTCCTGTCTTAGTTTGGTTAGTATTGTGAACTGAAATACTTGGGACACCTAGCAACTTGTTCAAGGAATGTGACCCTTTTTGATCTGGATGTAGGCTGTGGTCTGCATTCATATTTCCTCATGACCAAAGGTGTCATGCTTTATCCTTATTAGCCCATCTTATTAGCATATGTCATGACATATCCTTATTAGCCCGTCCCCTCCTCTGGGCCAGTTTGATTGCTTGAGTGTACAGGTATTAAAGGAGTGTTTTAGCTTTGGTATTGTGGAAAACGCCAATTGACAATGTACTGAAAATTCATAATTCACATTTTTCTGATAAGTTGTACCTCATAAACTTTACAACATTTGTACTTCTACTTTAATTATCTGGGTAATAATAATGGATAATCCCATGGACTCTAGCAACAACCGTAATATAAGTAGCTATTGACGAGTTCAGGGTGTAAAAAGTATTTGATAGAGGAAAATTTAATTACTGGTGGATGTAGCATGGTAGAGTTGGAAGGAGAGGCTCTCTTGGAGTCCAAGATGGAATTGTTGCCACAGTTCGAGGAAATTATTATATCACCTTGCTGATGCATGCAATACAGACCTCCAAAAAAAGCTTGTAATTAAGCAGCTCGCTACGTGTCAGAATTTTCAGACACTAATGATAAATTCTTTCTACCATGAGATCAGATTTATTGAATGAGGGACCAGTGATCAGCAGACAGCACCCAAATTTCAATTTGTATACGGAGAGGATTCTATCTTAGCAACCAACAAAGTGTCGGATAACACAGTGAAGATTAACATTTAGAGCGTGATATTGTAAACTGTTAACTCATCATAAGAATAGTTCTTAGACATGTGAGTAGTCAAACTGAAGCAAATGAGACTACACAAGTGTAAGGCTTAATTGTGTAAGTAAAGATTTGCAGGAAGGGAGGTGATATTTTGAATGCTAATAAACTTGGCACTAATTTCCCCCCTCCCGCATTAGAGTATTGTGGGTTTTCACTGTGATGCCAGACTAAACATTCTTGTATATATTATGAATTCATGGAACGCTGTTTATATATGATGTAAAGCATGTTGCACCTGACAAATTTATATCAAATGATAATGCATGTAACCTTAAATATATCTGAAAATCTGAGTGATGGTGTTTTGGTATTGAGTGTATGGGTCACAGGATGTTTTCTTTCCTCTTTGGAAGATGACACTCTGGATAGTGTAAAGCCATCCCTCAAAGCCAAAGTAAGTTGAAAGGCCTGATAAACTGCTAGTGTGTTGATAAAAGCTGCAACAAATAGACTATAATACAGTCTGAATATTTCTGTAATACTGTTGTTGTTTTCACTGGAATTAAAAACATATATCACTTGTAAAACCAAATGGCTACATAAAGAGGAAAGGGGTTCTGTTAAATGGAACAAGTCTGCTTGTTGCTGGGGTGGTTGGTAGGAAATGTTTTCTTTTCCATTAAAGCAAGTACGTTCAGGCAAACGAGGTGCTTGTGTTCAAGGAGTTAAGATGAGACTTTTGGTACAAGCAGAGATTTGCCTAATTCAGAAATTCTCAAACTTTAGCAACCTGAGGACCCACATTTTGTTTTAAAATTTTTTGAGGACCCCCAAACTGGCTTCTAATTTTCCCCTGGGGTGCTCAACCCCTGCTCAGCCCCAGGTCCCACCCATCTCCACCTCTTCCTGCACCTGCTCCACCCCTGCTCCTCTTCTTCCCCGTCTCTTTCCTCCTCTGAGCGCACCCCATCCCCGCTCCTCCCAGCGCCTCCTGCACACCGCTGAACAGCTGTTCTGTGGTGTGTAGGAGGCACTGGGGGGGGAGTTGCAGTGGGGTCAGCGGCCTCAGACATGACTTGCGGACCCTCAGGGGTTCATGGACCCCAGTTTGAGAACCGCTGGTAGTTCATTGGTTTACGCAAGTTGTCAATGTGAGTTTAAACTTTCTACCATTTCATTCTTGCGTGATTTTACATTTTCATATATCAAATGTCACAGGCCACACAATAATATTGGTTTAGTTTCACTGGAAGCACTCGGTGGCTTCACACACTTTATTGCTTTCATACAGAGTAAATTTGAAGCATCTTTCACTTTTCCATTTGGCTAGCCATAGCTATTGGTCTCCTCTTCCATAAATGTTTCACCCAGTTTTTCTAAGAAAAATTATATATTTACTTTGGGAGACCTACTCTTTGCTATATAACTGTGAAATTGTATTTTGAAAATGACCTTTGAAATTACAAGTGGCATCACAGAGCCTCCAGCTGGTGGTGGCCATCTTTCTGAGAAGTGTCATGTGTGGTGTGTGAGCCTGAGCCGAGAGCCAAATTCTGATCTCAGATATTTATGCTGTAACTCAAAGTAGACTTCAGTTGAAGTTGTGCGCTTAGCCCAGTGACCATAAAACTGTTTCTGGGTTAACATCAGCCAAACTCACCATGTAAACCTTCGGTAGCTTTATGTGTGTTCAACATAAAAATTCTTGCTATGATCGTTTTTAGTATTTTTAAGTAGGATGGAAAGTAGTTTAGTATCTCTGATGTAATGTCTGCAAACAGCTGGTGTCATTAACTTATCAGCAAAGCCTCCATTTCAGCTGGAGAAACAGAAACACCAATTTCAGTTAGACTTTATTTTCAAATAGTTTAGGCTCAAAACTATTTGTGGTGAGTGAGAGGTAGGACTCAGCAATCAATTTCTGCAAAACTTTAAACTTTCTTTAAAAACCAGTGTTTCTAGTTCTCCTTGTTGTGAAGACAACTTTCTGACCGTAGACACCATTGCATGGTGTTGGGTCTTGTAGGCATCCCCAGTGCCTGTGCTAATCTTCCTCAGAACTTGGCTAAGCAGCAGCAGAGTGAAATTAAGACTTGTAGCACTTTCATTGCTGCCATTCGGAATCCTGAGGGCATTAGTGGAACTAAAGTTTTGGGCTGACTTTATGCTATAGCTGTTTAGGAGAACTCTGAGCAGCAGCAGGCACTGGAGCTGTTCATGAGGGGAGTACAGTTCAAAGGGGAGCCCAGAAATTCGAGATGATGGGAAAGGTAATGTAATGAAGACACCTCCTGCTTCTCGCAGCAGCCAGGAGGCTCTCGGGGGGGGCGGGGGGGGGGGGGGGGGGCGGTATGTACGAAGTAGTGAAGGGTATATTTGGCTAAGTATTCAGACGTCACATTTGCATGTTCTGTTTTGGTCTGCACACCTTTAAATTTAGTTTTGCCTATACATCCAGCTTAATACCATTTACGTTTAGGTGGCTCTATCCCTGAAACGTACTCAATTCCTACAAGTGAGAGGGCTGGTTTGCTAGTCAAGGTGAAACATACCTGTGCCATCACACCTCCACAAAGCCACTGCTCCAAGCTGTGCTTCGAGCAATTTAAACTAAATAGTGCTGTACTGGTTGTACTCTACTTAATTATAACATTGTTCATCAAATTTCTATTTGATAAATTGTTAAAAATATAACTTACTACTAGAGCTGGTTGAATAGTAGGAAAAAAATGTGTCTGATTTGATATCTTTTACTGCTGTTCATCAGACAATATATTCTCCAAGTACTGTTTGAGCAGCTGTGGAGAGAGCTGAATACCCCAGAGATGTATTGGTCAGACAAATTAATTGGACAAAGACTGATGAAATTTGAAGAAGAATCACTGAATGCTTTGTGACCAGTTCACTCAATTTCTTTTGCTTTTGGAATACTTTTTTCCCTTTCTGCATTCACTCCACATCTTCTTTACTTTGCTATGTTAAATCATGATCAGGCCTTTTTTTTTAAGAGCTGTTTTCAGTCCCTTACACCTGCCTCCGTACACCTGTACATGTGCCCACAAGTAGGGCTTGGAATTGTGCTTGGCACTTAACCACATACTGAAACCAAACTGGGAACTCCCTGAACAGAGGAGACATTGCCAGTGAGAAGCAAATACTCTTTCTCCCCCATCTACTAGGGAATTCCTACCAGGGTGCTTTTCTTGGCTCTTCTTCAGGGGCAGCATATTTTATATCATTCTCTAGCTAGTAGGTGTTAAATTTTGAAGCCAGCCCTCATACCCCTTATCCAGCTGCTGAAAGGTAGGGGGTAGAGACATCCTTTGTAGTCCCATTCCCCCCTACTCTGTTGCACCCCCAGTTTACTTGCTGGGAGGAAGATGGGCAGGGGTATCTCTATTCCTTCTCCAGCATACTGACACCAGTATTGGGGGAGGTCCATCTATGCTACTTCCTTTTCCAGCCTCCATTCAGCCCTCAATAGTAAATAGATGCACTGTCTGTTTCTGCTGCTGCTGCTCAGAGCTTTCCCAAGCAGGAACAAAGTGAAATTGACGAGATTTTTTTTGGCCAGTTTCACTGCCATCCCCACCTTTCTCAGTAGCAGCTCTGAAAACTGACAAGTAGAGCCCTGCACGGACACAAAATTTGTATCCGTGTCGGATCCGCATATGGATATGTGGATATCTGCGGATATAAAGCAGACATCCATGGATTTACAGGGTTCTACTGACAAGACTCTGGTCCCTTACGTCTACTGCTGCTTCAGAAAGCTCGGAGCAGTAGCAGTAAGGCTGTCTGCAGATTTCAGAAGAGGAGCACTGTATTTGTTTACACTCAAATGATGCTTGGAAATTAACTTTCACCACTATAAGTTATTATTTTTTTAAATGAAAGCTTGGATTCTGCAGGAAGCATTCTTTTTGCCTGTGGCAAATAAACCTTTAAGGTGCTGGGTGGGTGTAACAATACTGTGCCCTGATATGAAGACACATTCAAGGCCTTATAACTGACCTGTGTAAATACTGTTGCAGTTGAAAAAGCTCCTTATGCCAGCAGATGATATAGGAATCTTGCATGAAACCATGTTGTGTGGTGCTTCTCACACTGAATATCTGGAGTGCTCTGCCGATCTACAGCTATGACATAGCACATCTGAAGCCTGAGCTATAGGAACCAGTTGAAAGGTTAGGGATGGTATTTGAATGCAGAGTTCTGTTACTGTTAAAGCCGGAATGAGATTACCATAAATTCTATAACATGAAATAGGCAGCAGTCTCTGTGATAAACTTCCAAGACTAGTGTTCAGTTTATATTTTTGAAGGATAACGAAGAGGGCTAGAAGAAAAGGAGTACTAGTGGCACCTTAGAGACTAACCAATTTATTTGAGCATGAGCTTTCGTGAGCTAGAGACTCTTTTGAGAGTGCCGATTAGGTGGAGTGTGGCTCATATGGCACTCACCAGGATTCTCACAGAGGCCATAACACATCGAGATCATCACTAACCCCTAAAAAATGTAGCACTTCAACTTGATAAAAATAGTCCCATGATCTAGCTCTCCATTGAGGATAAGTGCCTGCAGCAGGTCTGAAAAGCTGGTGTGGTAGAAGTATGTGTATTAGAACAATTGTCAAAAAGTGAAACACCACGCAAATGAGTTTGTTTTTTTTTAACTACAAACTTTCCAAGATAATTCTCTTCTGGGTTAGGGGTGAGAGGGTGGAGTTACACATGCTATAACTTATGCGGAAAAAAGTCTTTTTCAGAGGACTGGGGTAGGGTGTAACTCAAAACAGAAATGGAGGACCCTTTAAGGAATATTTTGTTGTTTTTCTCAAGAACAGAATCCTCCATGCAATGAATGAAGCTGCTTGGCCTAGTGGTGATGATACAACTTTAACATGCTGAAGGAGCCAATTCTGATTCCAGGGATCTGGGTTTGGAGTTAATTTCAAATGTTCCCCGAGGGTAGGCGCAGCAGGGGGATGCTAGGAGGTGCACTCTTGCAATCGCTTTCCCTGGACTGCAGATTCACAGGAACCTGTATGAAGTTGACAAATCCCAGAGCCCTTGTTGTGGGACTCATTCTGTACCTTCAGCTTGAAAGGGTGTACAAATAACCTGTCTAGTGGTAGCTCTGTGCAGACCCATAGGGGAGCATTTGCAGGCTCTTACCTGATAACTAAAAAGCCGTGAAAATGGAGGGGAAGGGAGATTGCCCTGCCCCAAATCATCCCTGCGCCTACAACCATCAGTGTCTTTCAGAGCTTGGGGGTTTCCTAGGACACTTATATTTACCCCTCAATACCGTGTAGAGCTTATGGATGCCTCAATGTTTCTTCCTCCCTCTTTCTGTGTAACTCCTGAGAAGCACAGAAGGGCAGAATAGGAAGTCTGCTAATGTGCATCCGCTGGTGTGAAGTAGCAGTGCTCCTTGTGTGTAGTGGTTGCAGAGTTCTCTATTGCATGCCAATAGGCAAGCTGCTGTGGAAGGTGCTGGTTTTGTTGGGCTCCTGAGTTCATTGGACTGTGCTGAGTTAGGCACCTTGTTTTCCTATATCAAGAGCCATTTAAATGATAAAAATCACAACTCCAGTGTTCAAAACTTCGGCATTTGATCTTCTGTTTTGTAATGTATGCAAGATTTACAAATGGATACTAATTGTGTTCTTTAGGGCGGGAAATCTTGTGCCAAGGCCTCTGTTTAGATTTAAATCCGCTTCAAGTTTCAGGTGTTAGAACAGATGTTTGTAAGTTAAGTTCTGAACTGTTTTACACCCAGTCCTAAAAATTCAAGAGTCATTTCAACTCCTTGGTCACAGAGTGGACTTATTTGAAACTATGTAGAAAAGTAAATCTTTACCCTAAAAGCAAATGTTGTAACTTTGGTCTTGGTACTCGCTTTGTTTTCACTCTTAACAAAGGGATTTAAATCCTGCTGTAACTGGAAAAATTGAACCTCACCCCTATCTTTGAGTTTCACTCCTAACATTTCCACAATACAATAAGCTGACCTTGCAGAGGGACACTGGAACAACTTCGGTTTTGCTTTTCCAGGATTCAGGCTTGGTCGTAAATCTTTGTGAAATGTACAGAATGTGGAATGACCACCTGCCATTAGCCTTTTCTGTGTCATTGCCTTTTCAGGCTAAAACTAAACCTGGCCCCACTCTGATACTTTGAGCAGCAAAGTTGATCTGACATTGCAATCGCTCAGCATCCATTTCCAGACTTTGTCTGAAGCTGCCTCCTATTTATAATGTGTTGTTCACTGCTGCCTTCCAGGCTGTTAGTGTTGCTTCTCTGCAAAGTTCAGTTTGGTTTGGAAAGGGGTGATATGAATGACTTCAAAAATCTAAGGTCTGGACAGTCGAACTATCGGTGATTTTAAAACTGACTTAGTTAAACTGGCGTAACTTTGTGCGTGGGCACGCTGTTGGTTTATCTGTGTAGTTTGTGTCATACAAGCGCAAGCTAAACCAATGTAAATGAAGTTTAAACCAACGGCGTGCCCCCACTCAAGGTTGCACAAGAGTAATTAAAGTGATTTAAAATTATACTGGTGCAACCCGTGTGTGTAAACAAGTTTAAGAATCCCAGACATAATAAAAGGTATTTCTCACCTGGCCTGGTCAAGATTAGAATATATGCAAGGGTTGGTTAGCCTGTCCCAGTCAGAGGTTGTGGGGGATTTCATCATGTGTTCACTCTCCATACATCCAATAAAAGGTGCACTCAATTGTCTGACAAATTAAAGTCTGTGTAGGAGCAGATATGTTGACTAGGAACTTGGATTTTCTCCTTTGGTGGAATATCATGTAGTTGAGTGAACCTTGGCCCTTCCAGTCTATTTTGTGTTCTCTTAAGTCTTCCTTGTGGCTTGTTTAAGCAAGTTGTACTACTTAAGCTGTATCAGTATAGTTAAAAGAACAGGAGGACTGGTGGCACCTTAGAGACTAACCAATTTATCTGAGCATAAGCATTCGTGAGCTACAGCTCACTTCATCGGATGCATTCAGTGGAAAATACAGTGAGGAGATTTAAATACACACAGACCATGAAAAAATACACATTGTAAGGAGAGTGATCACTTAAGATGAGCTATTACCAGCAGGAGAGTGGGGTGGGGGGAGAGAAAACCTTTTGAAGTGATAATCAAGGTGGGCCATTTCCAAGGGTTTGAATTTGAATCCAGGGAACCAATCGGTGGCGAGGGAAATGGTCAGTGAAAATGCAGATGACCTGGCTGGCAGGGGGGAAGAGCTGCTAGGCTCAGGCTACCTGCCTGCCTGTAACCTGACCCCTGGGGCTCCCCGCCCCCCTGGCACACCGGAGAGGGGGCTCATGCTGGTTAAAGCAGAACGAGCCCTACTATGGATGCAATTATATTGGTAAAAAAAACTGCTCATAGTGGTATAGCTTATTCCCATCCAGGAAGAGAAATTCTAGGCATCTGTATACCAGCATAACTGCATCCATCCTAGGGCTTCTGCTGGTGTAACTGTTTCAGGAGAATTTGCACCCCCATTGAAAATTATACTGGTACAACTTTCAAGTGTACTTGGTGTGGAGGAACACAGCCATAATGTCCAACCATGCTGCTTCTGTAAAAGGCATAGAACTTTGTTCAGATATCACCAAGTAGAGGTGTTGCTGGAAGGTAGCTGAAACGGTAATGAACCATAGGGAAAAAAGCCAACTTGTATCCAAAGGATTTTAACAAATTGCCAGTTACGTTAGTGTATGTTGACTCCCTGCATGTCAGCTCCTCCCAGCTCCTGTGTTGCATAGAGTGCGCCTGTGTTTTCTTACCATACCACATCTTTAGGGAGATGACGTAGCTGCATTGAGGCGCCCAGCCTCCCAAGCTGAGGAGGTGCTGCTATTCTACTTCTTTACCACGGAGCTAGCTTTTAGAGGGGTCTGTGAATCAAACCTCATGAACTAGCTCTATAGCAGGAGGGGCTCATCTTCAGACCCTACATCAAATTAGCCCAGCAGTATGTTTAAAATAATGATACTTAGCACTTTACATCTTCAAAGCCCCTCCCAGCCGGTTACAAGACCAAGAATCGAGTGTATGCGAAGCGTGTCCAGGATTTGAAATTCAGGAAAAAAAATTGACAATTGAAGTATTACCCCAATCGTTTCATTCAGGGCTCTGGAATACCTGATTTGGTTTGTCTGATCAGCAACACTCTGTCATCATCATCCTCCTTTGTAGACCTCGCGTTTTAGCAGACTGCATTGTATTGCTCTGGAAAAGTCCATCAATGTAGGAGGTAATATTTTCAAATAACACTTCAGTAGCCTAAATACATGAAAATCACTGGAGTAGGAAGTCCTCTCTCCTCTCACTCTACTGAACGCAATGCCCCACCCTGGTGCTAGATGATGGCTTGCTGCTTGTGAAGCTTCTGTCAGATACAACGTAAAGACAAAGCCCTGAATATTTGCAATCTTGAAGTGTCAATGAAACTCTTCATAAAGGGGGGTGTTGTGTCCAAATCTCAGTTTAGGTGATTGCACTCTGCTTGTTCCCCTTCGCCCTCTCCCCTCCTCCCCGATTCACTTGCAGCTCCACAGCTGCAGGGTTGCTGTGGGCTGTTAGTCGTCCTGTTTCACTGCAGCAGTGACTGCACTGCTGTCATGAGTAAACTGATCCCTTTACCTGTCTGCCTGAGCTTCACAAAACCTGCTGCTGGCTGAGCACTTCCGGGGCTTAGCTAGAAGGCGCTAGACAAGTACTGTATGTCGCAGTTACTGTATGCCCTGCATTTCCCTCCTTGCCTTCTTGTTTCCCGAGCTTGCTCTTTCTCCAGCACTGCCAGAATGACCCAATTAGATACTCCACTGGTCAGGTAATGCCAATGCTCTACTGGAAGAATGCCTGAAAGATACTGCCAGCTAGATGCTTTAGAGCTACCTTGCCAACCCTGCGAAGGCAGCAGCCTTGCCTCTGAGTCATCGCAAGCACTCTTTCTGCATGTGTGTGCTTGAGTGGTCTCGCTTGAGATGGTATAGAGAAACGTGCTCTCTGCCCTTTCCGTAGAAAATCTCATGTGTCTGAGGTGATTAGGTATCTGAATTGCGCAACTTCTGCAGGCTGTGATTTCCTTATCCTGTGGAGACCTCACAAACAGCCGCACATATCCTCGTTACCACCGGGCAGGTGAGTGTCATTCCTTTTTAGTTGGGCTTCTCTATCATTGCAGTTTTCTCAGAAAGCAGTCTCGCCTTTGCTTGCCGGCTTAGCTAGCATGATCATATTACACCTGCACTGAGTTCTTTGTTGACTCACTAAGCTGGCACTGTTGATCGTAAAGCCCTTATCTGTACATGCAGCTGTGTTTGAAATGTCCTCCCTGAGCATTTTTCTCATGGGCATTTCTACCCAAATACCACTTCTGTGAAAGTTCCCCACCATCTCATCATAACTGGTAGGCAATCTTGCCTTTGCCCTGGATGACCCTAGGTATGGAATTTCCTTCCCACTTTCTCTCTGTAAACCACACAGTCCACATCCTCCCATACCTGTATTCCACATGGTTGTGAGTAACCACTGGTAGTTCATGTTTGTTTGTTTTTTTTATGACAGTTTGAAGAAGATGGTCTCTGATCTTTATTTAAGATAGTTTGCTGTTGATCTCTCCCAATGGACTGGATGGGTGGGCTTTATAAATGAAACTCTATTAAATGAGTTAATTGTGCGGCTGGGTAGACCTAGGGTTGCCAACTTTCTAATCACACAAAACCAAATACCCATGACCTGCCCCTTCTCTGAGGCTCCGCCCGTGACCTGCTCTGCCCCTTCTCCGAGGGGACCCCCCACTCGCTCCATCCCCCCTGCCTGGGGCAGGGGATTGGGGAGGGCTCCAGCTGGGGATGTGGGCTCTGTGGTGGGGTTGGGGATGAGGAGTTTGGGTGCAGCAGGGGACTCCTGGACTGGGGTAGGGGGTTGGGGTGCGGGGTCCCACTGGTGCTTACCGCAGCTCCGAGGAAGCGGCTGCCAGGTCCCTGCGGACTCTAAGCGCATGGGCGGCCGGGCAGCTCTGCGATGCGCGCTGCCTTCGTGCCCGCAGGTGCCTCCCCACACAGCTGCCATTGGTCGTGGTTCCCGGCCAATGGGAGCTGTGGAACCTCCACTCGGGGTAGGAGCAGCGTGCAGAGCCTCCATGGCTGACCATGTGCCTAGGGCCCACAGGGACCAGGCAGCCGCTTCTGGGAGCCTTGGGCTCCTACTGGGCCACCGACTGGACTTTTAACGGGCCATTTGGCGGTGCTGACAGGATCCCCCAAAGTCCCTTTTCAACCGGGCGTTCCGGTCGAAAACTGGACCCCTGGCAACCCTAGTGCTACCCCTTATTCCAAGTGTATGAGTTTAAAGTTCAGAGCATATTGCAAGGATTATTTAGATCCCAAGTGGCTATGGAAATACCAACATGTATGCCTAAATATTGTGCATTATATACCATGGCCATTTCAAGCCCTATTGGCTTGTCTTCAGTAGACAAACCGATCAGTGCCATGGCATCTAATTTTAACTTGGAAACCTGTTAATCCTTAAGAAAACTGCTTAAATTAACAGGAGGTGGACAGGGAACAAAGAATGGACTTTGTCTGCGGTAGTTGGGAATAAATCCATATATGCTGACACACTGTAGCTAGACTTCTGTAAATTGTGCTGTTTATAAAACTTCTCTTTCCACTGCTGCCCTGTACAAAATTAAAAACTGCTACTTAAAGGAAATATGCTGGTCTCTTAATGTAATTTGTTTCCAAGGCTAATCTTATTAAACAGGTTTCAGAGTAACAGCCGTGTTAGTCTGTATTCTTATTAAACAGGAATATTGTAATGGTAAAGCCATATGCATTGTATAGCCCAGCATGTTCTAAGCTGTGGAATATCCAATGTTGCAGCAGGATGTCTGCCTTGATCTTGGAACAACCATGTCCCTTTAAAAAAATTTTTTAAATACAGATTTTAATCTAGGTTTTTAGAGTAATGCAAGCAGTTGTGATGCCAAAAACATGATCAATGAATGTGGCAGTTCCTACTTCATCTGTCATCTTTCCCTTCCACTGATTTGCAATATTGCCATCTTAAACTTCAATCTGATCTTGCAAAATTCTGTCATTGTTACCTGTATAATATCAAAAACTACTTTTTCCTCTCTCTATCTTTACTGCAACAACTCTTGGTCATGTATTGCTTTGATTGCTGTACCTTCTTTTTTCCTCCTCGAGTCTAGCCAAAACACTGCATCTCAAGTCATTTTTCCTGTTGATCACGCCCTCACCCTCTCTTGAATCCTTACCTTTGTTTTCTTTGTACTACACAATTCAGGACCATACATCTAATTCTTAGGCCAGGTCTACACTTAAAACTTAGGTTGACCCAGCTACATTACTCAGGGATGTGAAAAATCTGCCCTGGAATTCTTCCTTCATCTGGCTACCACCTCTTGGGGAGGTGGATTAACTTCAGTGATGGGAAAACTATAGTGAGTGTCGACACAAGCGCTACAGCGATGCAGCTGTAACACCGCAACTGTGGTGTGTAGCGGTTTAAGTGTAGACGTAGCCTAACTTCCCTTTCTTGCTCCCTTCACTTCCCCTGCCCATACCTACTCTCCTCCTAATCCAGTCACTTCCTTCTCCCCTTGATTTTGCGCTTTTATTTTTGCTACTCCACATTTGTCCTCCAAGTGTCCTATTTCCTCCAAATTTCTCCTTAGTTTGTTCTTGTCTATTACCTCCCCACTCTCTAACGTCTTGTCCTTCCAATGCATTGTCTGTCTCTTGTGTAGTGTCTGAGATTGTAATGGCTTAGTCTGTTTTGTAAAGAACAGTAAATATTTGTGGTGCCACGTAAATCATGAGTGATACTGTTATGGCTTGCAGGGGAAAAAGCTTCTAGAATAGACTGCTTTTAATTCTTGCCCCTGCAGATAACGTTCAAACTGTCCTGCTGCTATACAGTGTACTGTCAGCTCGATTGCAGCGCCTGCTGTCAGTCAGACAAAGTGACAGGTGACAGAGTTAACTTGGTACAGCACTACACCACAGTGAAAAGATGAAGGGATGCAGAAGTGATAAATAGGAATGATTCCACAGGCCACATTGGGGAAATGGTTTACGATCCATTCAAACTTGGGAGGGCTCTTTAGGGACAAAGGGCTGCCAGTAAGACATTGGGTTGGAACAGGTATTCTGTTGTTTCTCCCTTCCTCCTAGAGACTTGAAATTCTGCATTTCTACTGGGAATAAAACTGAAATTCATAACAGCAAATCTGATTCTGCATTACTTTGTACACAGAAGGTCACTATTCCTGACTGTTAGCATTCAAAGGACGCTTCATTAAGACTAATGAGGAAGGTTTACACCTTAGTTCTGTTCATCTTTCAAGCTGAGATTCAGCAGTATGACCTTGCCTTGGTTATAACATCATCAAGGGTGTTGAAATTGGAAAGTCTAGAAACTGCTTAAATCTCAATCTGGAGAAAACTGCAACATCCTTAACTATACAGTTCTCTCCAGGCTTCTGTGAATTATTTATTCAAATAATTTGAGTATTGAATTTCCTATGCTAGTTCATTGCTAATCGGAATTTCCTTTTTTAAACAGTGGTAAATATCTCCCATTTATCATTCGATGAAGGGTTCAGTAGCAGGTTCTGAAGCTGCAGCTCTCAAATTGCCAAAGGAACCTATAAAATGCACTAGTTAGCATGCTTTGTCCGTGGCCTCTAAGTTGTTTTATTTTTCATTGGGGTATAGTAATTATCAAATTCCTTCCTTCTACCAATGACTTCGTAAGAGATCTTTCCACACACAACCTCCCCTAACATCCCAGTCCTCAATACATGGTTCTCAATGTCTTTTCCTGGGGGCCGCCAGGAAAGACTTCATGAACCACTGGTAGTCCACAGATGGCAGTATGGGAGATATGCATTTGGAAACTTATCTGTTCAATGACTGACTTGGTCATTGAAGGCTCATATACTGTGCTCAGATTTATTTTATTTCATATTTTACTTTGAAAAAGGCTTTTTTTTTTTAAAAAATTACAAAACTTCTTTGCCCTGTATTTAGGCATGGCCAAATTAGATTTTTATTTTTTTGTAACTTTGATGAATCATTACTGTTTATTTTTAAGCATTTTTTTAATTTTTATTGATTTATATTTTCAGAACTGAGGGAAATTATGGGAGGATCAGACAGTGGGGTCAGGCAATTATTTAATAACAGTAGATGTTGAGATTCAAAAAGTTAAAACTTTATAACTTTTAAAAACAAATTGTCAACATCACATGTCAAAATATACAAAATAAATATCCTGAAATTAAACTCTCAGTTGTCAAGCAGCATTTTTGCTACTTTGGTATCCATAAATTTCACATATTATCGATGGATACATTTACCAGTTTGTGCATGTGTGGTGTTCAAATCTAATTCTTCCAAGCCTATCTATATTCAAGAGAAGTGTTTAGCAGCCCTGATAGGGTAGAGAGCATCCTGTTATGATTAAGGGCAGCACAATCTGAGCTCTGAGCAGAAACAAGACTGACACCTCTCAAACCACATCAAATGCCTGTGCCAATTCTATATTGTTCTTCAAAAATATCTTACTAAACATAGTAAGTGGAAACACCATTTATCAGGGGACTGACAGCAGACTCCTACGCTTGCTCTTTTCCTCATTCATTAGTCTAAGAACTTAGTGTTGGCCACATTCTGGACTTAAAAGCTGTTTGTAAACAACTTGAGCCTTTTTGCTCATCTCCAGAAAATATACAACTTCTCTCCACTTGGGGAAGAAACCCTGTTAAGTTGTTTTTTAAAGTGTCGAAGGGAATGAACGCTTCCTCACAGGTTGAAACCTTTGTCAATATAAAGGGAGCTTGTCCTGCAAGCTGTAAACCCTAGCTACTGCATTTTGCCATGGCAATGCTTTCGGAACCGTACACCTATTCCTGCTCAGTGGGAAATTTAGGGCCAGTCTCCACTACCATGCTACATTGTGATGTATCTATCAGAAAAAATTTATGTATCTAGCCAGAAAGGTTCCACTCTGCCATTTGCCATGTTACTGAGCTTGTAAAATTGGAGCTGGAACACAGAGGATGTAACACAGAGGACTTACCGGTACGGGGGCCGGCTCCAGCCCCCAGAAGGGATGGGGCCTCAGGTGGAAGGGGCGTGGCTGGGGGGGGTCAGCACCCCCTAGCCAGACTATCCTTGCTGTCTGGCCCGTGGCATCTGGGACTCCAGTGGTGATTTAAAGGGAGCGGCCAGAGCCCCGGGCCCTTTTAAATCGCCGGCCGCAGGGCAGCTGCTCCTTCGCCTCCCCGCCCCCCGCCCCGGGTGGAGGGGGAAGGGGCAACAATGCTTTAAGCAGGGTCCTTTGCTGCGGCTGTGCATTAGCGTCACTGCCCCTTTTACCCCCCGCGCCGTTGGCGGCCCTGCTGGGTATGGGCCAGTACCAGCAGCCACTTTTTACTGGTACGCCGTACTGGCTTACTTTCACCCCAAGCTGAATTACTTGGTCTATGTTTATCTGGGGGGGAGCCACAGAGCTAAAACATTGTAGGGGGTTGTTAGCATGACTTCTTTTTTTCATAGGAGATGCGAAATTGGTTGAAAGCATAGAATATTTGCGTTGAATTGATCTTTCAGACTCCAAATTATTCAGACATGAATAGTTGTGGATCCAGCCGTGTTGTACCACTAACTTAAACTCCTTCAGGAACTACTGTAAATGGTTATGGCCCTTTACAGTTAATGCTGTTTCCTTCTGGAGCTAAGAACACCTGTTTGATAGATACAAAAACTGAATGTTTCTATCCCTTACTAACGTACAATAGGCAGAACTTTTTACTGTTATGAAATCTGAAGTTACCTGCTCCAGGGGCTGAAAATTACAGTAGCTTGAGGGTCAGGATTTTCTACACTCAGTCCTAGCTGTGTGGCAAAAAGAACTGGTAGGTCAAGTGACATGTTTATGGTGTCTAACCTACTGAACCACTGGGGCTAAAAATTTAAATTATACCAGTGGAAAGCTGTGGTTGTCAGCTTCCCAGTGACAGGCTTTATTTTTTAGTTCTGACCGCTCAAGAGATATTGAACTCATTCCAGGATGCTTTCAGATGGTACAAAGCATTGGCTTCTAGCAATTATTTCAATACTGGGTACTAAAATGTTGGAATTTGGGGCAGTGGAGACAAGGCAGAAGGAAGGGAGTAAAGCGTGACAGACAGTGAGAGTGGGTGGTGAGAGTTGTCAGAACACTAATTCTGGTCAGTGATTAGGAATGGAAGAAAGCTGATTGGAGACTGTGTGGATCATTGTATGCATGTAAATCAAGCCTTCATTCACTGAGTGAAAGAATAACTTATTCAAACTGGTGTTGCTCTATGTATGGAAGATGCACTACTGTAATAAAATAATAAAAGCCTTTGATATGAGTGTTTGCATAGAAGTACTTTGCATAATTGGCAAAGATCATTGGTGTATGTTCATCAAAATGCTAATTGTCTGCAAATCTAATGAGCAAGTAGCTGTCTGCAGTGGTGATTGGTGTGTGTGTGTGTATATATATGTTTGCCTTTCATATAGCAAAGGCAGAGGCTATTATCTTGCTTCCTAGGCCTAGCTTAGCAAACTTTTGGCTTGACTAAATTTAGGGGCTACATGTCAGTCTGATCTTGCTTTTTTTATATGGGGGCACCTGTTACTTACCAAGGGCGATTGTATCACAGAGTCCTAACATGCCAAGGGATAACCAGATGAAAGGAGATAATACAGAAACTATTGGTGAAGGGAAGCATGCCACTGGAGAGCTGTACTGCAATATTGTATACATTCATAGCACCTTTCATCCATGGATTTTAAGGAATTCTACAAGCATTTAATTATTTCACAGAAGTGAATGTGGCTTATTTATCCTCCTTTTAAGAGGAGGTGGATTTTAAGTAACAAGGGTTGAAGTGATTTGCCCAAGAACATGTGAAGACAATAGCATGGCCTTGGGGAGAATGCAGAATTGGACGTCTAGTCTAGTGCTTAAACCAATGAGTTTACATTAATGAAATCTTTTTCACTGTCTGCTACCTTCTTCCCTTTCTTTCAGCCCTACAGGGTTTTTATTAACTGTCTTCTGATTTATAACAAGTACTTGTGGCACCTTAGAGACTAACCAGTTTATTTGAGCATGCTCAGGGGTCGCATGCTCAAATAAATTGGTTAGTCTCTAAGGTGCCACAAGTACTCCTTTTCTTTTTGCGAATACAGACTAACACGGCTGCTACTCTGAAACCTGATTTATAACAGGTACTGTGTTTTCAAGGGAATTGTCTTATGTTCCTGTTAACTGGCCTTGATACTGCTGTGGACTGTAAGGTTTTAAATTTTTTTGACAGTAAGATGACAGCAGTCTGTAAATCTTCAGCTACCAGTAGGCAAGATCACTTTCTCCTGGTGAGAACAGTACAATTAATATGAAAGCATGGGGCAACACAGCCACATAAGTGATGCTTAGAAATCAATGTTGCCTTCATTTTTAGTACGCTAGACATGAGTTTCTCTTGATATAGTTATAATATAAGAATTCTGAAACTGTTATGTCCTGCATGAGGGATTTCAAAGGGTAATGGATTTTAAAAGTGGATTCCTGGCAGGGAGGTGCCTACCATGGTATTCCCATTGCATATACTAATATTTTAGCAAGGGTAGGTTGGAAGTGTGTGGGGAAAGTCCTGCTATTCTTTTGCAGAAACAGCCATGGTAGATATTTGGATTTACAGAACCACTGGCAAATGTAACCCAGTGTTGGAGATACAGGATCACTTGACATTGGGATTTTTGGTGGTGTCAGTTCTGACAAATGACCCTTTAAGTGGAGAGCTGTGATCATGGGACATAATGGCAAGGTCATACCTTCCCGTGCTGACAACTGTTAGTGGTGACAGTTGCAAAGCTATTTTGGGAGCTCCATTCTGTTTTCTCTGAACTTCTGTCTCTGTGTTCCTGGATTTAACTCTGATGCTGCTCAGCTGTCGTCAGGCTTGCCTTTATTTGTTGGGTGCTGGTCCTTTTACAGTGTATGTTGACACAATAGCTTTACCCTTTCCAGGCATTTAGCAGAAGAAAGATAGCCTGAAGTCATGGAGTCAAAGGCTTTGTTCTGCAGATGTTCTGCTTCTATCAAGAGAATGTAATATTAATAAATCTTGCTCTAACAAAACTTACTAAGACCTATGTACAATAGTGACTGTTTCAGAGTAACAGCCGTGTTAGTCTGTATTCGCAAAAAGAAAAGGAGTACTTGTGGCACCTTAGAGACTAACCAATTTATTTGAGCATAAGCTTTCGTGAGCTACAGCTCACTTCATTGGATGCATACTGTGGAAAATACAGAAGATGTTTTTATACACACAGACCATGAAAAAACAGGTGTTTATCACTACAAAAGGTTTTCTCTTCCCCCACCCCACTCTCCTGCTGGTAATAGCTTATGTAAAGTGATCACTCTCCTTACAAAGTGTATGATAATCAAGGTGGGCCATTTCCAGCACAAATCCAGGGTTTAACAAGAACGTCTGAGGAACAGTGGGGGTGGGGGGGGAAGGAATAAACAAGGGGACTGTGTGGTTTCACTGGACTGCCATTTCTCACAGACCAGGGTGTTAATAGCGAAAATCTTCCAGCGCGGCTGGCATGTTCCTGGTTGTTGTAAATCTTTAACCGCTTTTAAAGTTCGGTTACAAGCTTGTTAGCTCCAGTCAAATCTTATGAACAGTTTATGTTCCTTGATTACATAGGGAGCAGGACATTGTGTTGGCTTTAGTTATTTTTGAGGTGCACTATATAATACATCAAGGCATCTTGTGACTAAGGTGTAGGAATAAACTGCATAATTTTGGTTCTACTCTTGGTTGTGCTGTAGACTTCCTGTGTGACTTTTGGTAAATCACTAAATATCTCTGCTTCATGTTTCCCTATCTGTAAAATTGGGGTGATATGTACCTACATCAAAGGGGGAGGGTGGGGTGGTTGAGCTCAACATATTAAAAGCTTTGAAGCACTCTGTGGTCCTTCTATTGTAGTGCTAAAAACTGCAAATTGTCAGTATATTATTGTGTAACTTCCTAATCAGTGATGCCAAATTAGTTTGAGCCAGTTATGCATATTATAGAACTAACAGTTTGGAAGGAAGACTCTCCCCTCACAATGGAAGCAAAGGGTTGAGGATTAAAAAGACAGTCTTAATGAATTTTGCTCAGTTTAAAAAAAAAAAAAAATCAGAAGTAGCTTTGGGGTCTTCACAGCCCCCCTGCTGCTTCTTGTGATTTTTTTTCTAGTCCTATTTTCCAATTTTGACAAGTCTGAACAGTGTTGCTGTGTGACCCATCCAAACAGAGGAAACTGGCTTTATAAAGTATAGCCAAATGCACAAATTAAACTGAATACAGGATTTTTTTTCTGTAATCTTTCGGTTACACTATTGTTGGTATGCATTGCAGCAGTAGTAGGGAACAGATTGTGTAATGCATGGGGGCAGTATCCTGAACAGAATTGCCAAAATCAGGGAGATTGCCCAAATCAGTCAAAAATACAAGGAATATGTTTGTTTCCAGACATTTTACTTGCATAACTCAGATTTCATTAGTTCTTATTAAGAGTGAATTCCTTTTACTGTTTTTAGACAAATATTTAAGTTGACCATATTTATTGCAAAGACTAAACATGATCATAACTTTCATGATGTCTCTAGTATTAAAACAAAATTTGACAAATAGGTCATAAGTTCTGTCACAGTAGCTGATTGAGAGAAAGCTTTAAAGGCTTCATGTCCACAGCAAGAGAGTAACTTTAGTTGCTGTTTAGCTAGTTTGGCATATGACAACTGACACTAAACCCGTTTAGTCTCTTGCATGGAGGGGAAGGATGAAGAAACCATGCTTTCTGAACTGAATAAGGCTCTTGTATAATCTCAGACCATAGTACTGTGCTCATGGTTAGGCATTCCTCATTGCTGGTATCCAGCTACTATAACTCTTTAACTCTCCACCTTGCTCAGAGCAAACTTTTAAAGCTAAATTCTTAGCCTGATTTGGGCCTGCCTAAACTTGCTGAAAATGGCTTAGCTGCACCTGTTTGGTTGCTCCCATTGCAGATGCCTGTTGTCAGCACCAGGTAAATTTCCTAGGGTGGACAGGCTAAATCAAAAAGAAAAGGAGGACTTGTGGCACCTTAGAGACTAACAGATTTATTTGAGCATCAGCTTTCGTGCGCTACAGCTCACTTCATCGGATGTAGCTCACGAAAGCTTATGCTCAGATAAATCTGTTAGTCTCTAAAGTGCAACAAGTCCTCCTTTTCTTTTTTTGCGGATACAGACTAACACGGCTGCTACTCTGAAACCTGTCATTATGCAAGGCTAAATCAGCAGCTTCTGCTGTTGCCTGACAGCTAATGCAGAATCTCCTGCAGCTCAATCAGTAGAGCTAGCTCTTTGTGATGCAAAGGTGCCTAGTTCAGGTTTCTTCTAGGATAGATTCCTTCTGAGGAGAGGAACACTAAAGGAATACATTTTTGCTGTCCTTTATTTGTGTAGTAGTGCTAGCTGTCTTTCCAACACTTAGAGACAGTCCCTGCTCTGAGGAGCTCGTAATCTAAAGGCAGAGGTCAGGGAAAGGGAGTAAAAATAGGCAAGTTGTATACAGATCGCTTTACTATTGGCAGTGTGACAGGGAGGTTTTTCGAGGGACTTAAATATGGGCAGGGTAGGGCCTGTGCAGTTGAATGAAGTGAGGTCCTACCATGGATAGTGGGCTGCATGAAAGAGGCTCGGAGGTGACCATATTAAAATCTGATTGTGCAAAGCTTGACAAGGACGGGCAGAGTTATGTAGAACTTTGAAGGTGATAACAAAGTTTAAATTTGAGACTATATTGGCTGGGAAACCAATGAAAGGATTAAAAAAAAAATGAAGAGTCCCTTGAACAAACTCATGGACAAGGAAACTTATTGGCAACATTCTGAACAGAATGAATGGGGCAACATATCTTTGGGAAGCCAGAGAGGAGGACATTGCAGTAATCAAGATGGGATAAAATGAGGGTCTGAATCTCTTTAACTTGATAACTTTTCTACATGCTACATTGCAACTTTTCTGCTGTTCTAGCTGTAATTCTCAGTAAGAAGTTGGTACGCAGCTGACAGTTTGCACTCTACACATGTGTAAAAGGAAGTGCATGTTAAAATAGAGCTCTTAAATACTGTTTTCTGTTGCTAGAAATGGGTGCGGCTTGCTGCCCGGGGTCTGACTCAGCAGCATTATTGCCTTTTCTCTTAAGAGCTGCCCGAGTCATGGAAGGGTGCTGATACAGGGTTCTGCCACAGGCCAGGTTATTTATAGTAAAGGTCAGCATGCCATGAAAGCCATACCGGTTACCCTGCTCAACCTTTCTCCATTCTGCATATCCAAGCCAATCTCCTTATTTTGGGGACGTTTTTTTACTCTTAAACAAATTCTGCTAAACTGGGGAGGAAGCCCAGGAAATGTAGAAGTGGTCTGTGGTTTTAAAGCATAGTGAATCAGCAACTGCTCTGTGGCAGCTTTGCTCCCAAACCCTTGTGTGTAGACATGGGAGCTGTTCTGTGATCACATGGCACTGGGCAATGTGACATACTATTTGTAAACTAAACATTTGTTCAATTGGATTAACTGAAGTATAGAAATGGAACATACTGTGGGCCTAGATCACCCTTGGCATAGCTGAGTTGACTCAAGTACAGTCACACCATTTTACTTGGTTCACTGACTTACATCATACTAGCAAACTACACAGGTAAACTGGCAATTAGGAGGCTTTTAGAGTACTGGGGAGCGAAGGTACTCTCTCAAAGTATTAATATGGACTGTCTTACTTGTGTCGTGGAAAGGAGTGACACATGCCCAATTTCAGGATTTACTGGTAAGCAGTTAATTAAATTCTACATAGTTTGATCTCTCGATTCATAGATACTAAGGTCAGAAGGGACCATTATGATCATCTAGTCTGACCTCCTGCACAACGCAGGCCACAGAATTTCACCCACCCACTCCTGCGAAAAACCTCTCCCCTATGTCTGGGCTACTGAAGTCCTCAAATCGTGGTTTAAAGAGTTCAATGAGCAGAGAATCCTCCAGCAAGTGACCCGTGCCCCATGCTACAGAGGAAGACGAAAAACCTCCAGGGCCTCTTCCAATCTGCCCTGGAGGAAAATTCCTTCCCGACCCCAAATATGGCGATCAGCTAAACCCTGAGCATATGGGCAAGATTCACCAGCCAGATACTACAGAAAATTCTTTCCTGGGTAACTCAGATCTTACCCCATCTAACATCCTATCACAGGCCATTAGGCCTATTTACCATGAATATTTAATTACCAAAACCATGTTATCCCATCATACCATCTCCTCCATAAACTTATCAAGTTTAATCTTAAAGCCAGATAGATCTTTTGCCCCCACTGCTTCCCTTGGAAGGCTATTCCAAAACTTCACTCCTCTGATGGTTAGAAACCTTCGTCTAATTTCAAGTCTAAATTTCCTGGTGGCCAGTTTATATCCATTTGTTCTTGTGTTCTCATTGGTACTGAGCTTAAATAATTCCTCTCCGGTATTTATCCCTCTGATATATTTATAGAGAGCAATCATATCTCCCCTCAACCTTCTTTTAGTTAGGCTAAACAAGCCAAGCTCCTTGAGTCTCCTTTCATAGGACAGGTTTTCCATTCCTTGGATCATCCTAGTAGCCCTTCTCTGTACTTGTTCCAGTTTGAATTCATCCTTCTTAAACATGGGAGACCAGAACTGCACACAGTATTCCAGGTGAGGTCTCAAGGCACTGGCCTTGTATAACGGTACTAAAACCTCCTTATCCCTACTGGAAATACCTCTCCTGATGCATCCCAAGACCGCATTAGCTTTTTTCACTGCCATATCACATTGGCGGCTCATAGTCATCCTGTGATCAACCAATACTCCAAGATCCTTCTCCTCCTCCGTTACTTCTAATTGATGCGTCCCTAGCTTATAACTAAAATTCTTGTTATTAATCCCTAAATGCATGACTTTACACTTTTCACTATTAAATTTTATCCTATTACTATTACTCCAGTTTACAAGGTCATCCAGATCCTCCTGTATGATATCCCTGTCCTTCTCTAAATTGGCAATACCTCCCAGCTTTGTATCATCCGCAAACTTTATTAGCACACTCCCACTTTTTGTGCCGAGGTCAGTAATAAGATTAAATAAGATGGGTCCCAAAACCGATCCTTGAGGAACTCCACTGGTAACCTCCTTCCAGCCTGACAGTTCACCTTTCAGTAGGACCCGTTGTAGTCTTCCTTTTAACCAATTCCTGATCCACCTTTCAATTTTCATATTGATCCCCATTTTTTTCCAATTTAACTAATAATTCCCCATGTGGCAAGGTATCAAATGCCTTAATGAAATCTAGGTAAATTGGATCTGCTGCATTTCCTTTGTCTAAAAAATCTGTTACTTTCTCAAAGAAGGAGATCAGGTTGGTCTGGCACGATCTACCTTTTGTAAAACCATGTTGCATTTTGTCCCATTTACCATCGACTTCAATGTCCTTAACTACTTTCTCCTTCAAAATTTTTTCCAAGACCTTGCATACTACAGATGTCAAACTAACAGGCCTATAGTTACCCGGATCACTTTTTTTCCCTTTCTTAAAAATAGGAACTATGTGGGCAATTCTCCAATCATACGGTACAACCCCTGAGTTTACAGATTCGTTAAAAATTCTTGCTAATGGGCTTGCAATTTCATGTGGCAATTCCTTTAATATTCTGGGATGAAGATTATCTGGGCCCCCCAATTTAGTCCCATTAAGCTGTTTGAGTTTCGCTTCTACTTCAGATATGGTAATATCTACCTCCATATCCTCCTTCCCATTTGTCTTGCTACCATTATCCCTAAGATCCACTTTAGCCTTATTAAAGACTGGGGCAAAGTATTTGTTTAGATAGTGGGCCATGCCTAGATTATCCTTGACCTCCACTCCATCCTCAGTGTTTAGCGGTCCCACTTCTTCTTTCTTTGTTTTCTTCTTATTTATACGGCTATAGAACCTTTTACTATTGGTTTTAATTCCCTTTGCAAGGTCCAACTCTACATGGCTTTTAGCCTGTCTCACTTTATCCCTACATGTTCTGACCTCAGTAAGGTAGCTTTCCTTGCTGATCCCTCCCATTTTCCTCCCTGTATGCTTTCTGCTTTTTCTTAATCACCTCTCTGCGATGCTTGCTCATCCAGCTTGGTCTACAACTCCTGCCTATGAATTTTTTCCCCTTTCTTGGGATGCAGGCTTCCGATAGCTTCTGCAGCTTTGATTTAAAATAATCCCAGGCCTCCTCTACCTTTAGATCCATAAATTCTTCAGTCCAATCCACTTCCCTAACTAATTTCCTTAATTTTTGAAAGTCAGCCCTTTTGAAATCAAAAACCCTAGTTGCAGATTTATTTTTGTTAATCCTTCCGTTCAGTTTGAACTGAATTAGCTCATGATCGCTTGAGCCAAGATTATCCCCTACAACCATTTCTTCTGAGGTCCTCACTACTCACCAAAACCAAATCTAAAATGGCATCCCCTCTAGTCGGTTCAGCAACTACTTGATGAAGGAATCCATCAGCTATTGCATCTAGGAAAATCTGAGCCCTATTATTATTACTAGCACTCGTCCTCCAGTCTATATCTGGGAAGTTAGTCTCCCATGATCACGCAGATTCCATTAGTATTTACTTTATTAAAAATATTAAAGAGGGCTCTATCCATATCCAAATTAGATCTCGGCAGTCTATAGCACACCCCAAGCACTATCCCAGGGGAGGCTCTAATAGTTTTCTTCCCCAATGTAATTTTTTCCCAGGCGGGCTCTGTCTTATCCATTCCATCGCTTCTTATTTCTTTACATTCTACCTCATCATTGATATACAATGCTACTCCACCACCTTTATCTTTATTTTGGTCTTTCCTAAACAGCACATCCCCTTCAATACCTGTAGTCCAGTCATGACTACTATTCCACCATGTTTCTGTTATCCCTATAATATCTAGTTTCACTTCCTGCACCAGTAGCTCTAGTTCCTCCATTTTGTTACCTAGGCTCCTCGCATTGGTGTACAAACATCTTAATTTTTGCTGTTTGGCCTCACTCACATTCTGTACCCTATTAGGCACGGTCATTCTACAGCCAGTATAATCTATTAGACTGGTATCCACACTGCCCTTCCTCCTTATATACATTCTCCTACCCACGGCTGTATCCTTTCTTACTTTGTTTTCTTCCCTCTCAATGCTAAAATCCGGCATGGAGATTACCTGGACATCTCCCAATCATCTCTCCCAAATTCCTAGTTTAAAGCTCTCTTGATCAGTTGTGCCAGCCTCCATCCTAGAAGTCTATTTCCCTCCTTACTCAGATGAAATCCATCCCAAGAGAACTGTCCTCTGTCCATGAATGCCTCCCAGTGGCCATACATCCCAAAGCCCTCCTTCTAGCACCACTGCCAATTCTGGAGTATGTAGTAAAATCCCATAAAATTTGGTGAACCCTCAGAGGGGGGAGCATAACGTGGACATCTGTGGTACTCTGAATGTCTCCATCTACCTCAGTATTCATCTACACTTGAACCCATCCACATTTCCCCCACTTATGAGATTTTTCCTGTAACCCAGCTGATTCCAGACAATTCCTTGGAAATTCTTATGATGGGGTTGGGGGTGGGGGAGTCTCATGGTGCTGCGCGCTTTACGAACATATACAGTCCCTGCCTCAAAGAGCTTACAGTCTAAATACTCTCTCTGGGGACCTGATGGGGATCTCTTCTGAGATCTCTGGCATAAATGAGCAGTAAATCTGGTGAGACACAAACATTTCAGATACAAACATTTCATGAGAATTTCATCACATTTTCTTCTGACTATTTATTTTCCTAAACTAAATCTTCCATCAGCCCCATTGAGCAGACTGTCCATATCTGTGTTGGTGCATTGCAGCCCAGATGTGTCCAGTCGCCTTTAATACCTCTGCCACTCTTGATGTCTCCTCCTAGGAGGAGTGAAATCCAAAGAGATCCTGGCTGTGTATCAAGGTGGATTTGATTTAAGTCAAATTGATTTTAGATCATGATTTAAATCACTAGTCAGACTTGATCTAATCATGGATTTTGACATAAAAGTGCATTCTTGTTGATTGGTATAACCTTCATACATATTCTTCACAACTTGGAGATAGATGTACATTTCATTTTTAGATGGTACACACTATACATCTTTAAAGTGATTTATTTTGAAAACTTTCTGATTTAGTTTTATAGCTATATCAGAAAATAAATGATTGTTTGGTTATTTCATTTACAAAGGTAACTGAAGCAGATGTTTATGAAGTCATTGGGAGGTGAACTATCTCCAATTCAACAGGTTAATCATTAATATTTGGAGGATTTTCTTGCCACGCTGTATTAGGAGGAGAACATCACCAGACATTTCAATTGTTTTATTTAACTAAAACAACAGTTATGTATTCTGGATTTTTTTCTTCAACAGCAAACATATTTTTAACAAAATAAGCATATGAATTTTTGAATTTAGTTTGGTTTCAGAGTAGTAGCCGTGTTAGTCTATATCCGCAAAAAGAAAAGGAGGACTTGTGGCACCTTAGAGACTAACAAATTTATTTGAGCATAATCAGGTGTGTTTTTGTTAAAATTGTTTTAACTAAAATAGTTAAATTAAATATTTAAAATAAAAAACCAACCAAAAATTAAATAGACTGTCATCCAAGTCGACTTGAGAAACTTAAGCCAACTCAGTCGCCTTCACCTTCATTTTCTTGTTTGTTCATAATCTGGAAAAGAAAAACACGCTTTCCTGCTTTTTCAGGTCCCAAATGATTTCTCAATTTGGAATGAATTAGTCCAAAGGAAGAAAATATTCTTTCTACACTGGCAGAAGAAGCTACGGCTGTTAAAAGTGAGATTATCACTTCAACAGTCTCTGAATCCAAGTGCTTAAGTGACTTCCACCAGTTCACTGGTGTGACTTTCTTTAAAACATCATCAGCAAACATATATTTCTTGAAGGGTTCATATTCCCAAACTGGGTCTCTTTTACGGCCTGCTGCCATTATAGGTTTTCCCTTCTAGTGAGAGAATGGTATGGTAGATCTCAAATCAATGAAGGCTACACCCAGAAAGATCTCAAGACTTCTGGAATATGCTGCTCAAACAGTTTCACTTTTGTTTGTACTGCCTGTCCCTCCCTTCTCACATTCATCTCCAGACTACTTCTCCTTGTCCAGATCCATTCCGCCCCCAACAATCTTCTATTCACTGAACTTTTTGAAACTTTGGACTTTTAGAGAGGTAAGGGATTAACTCTTTGTACTCAAATTTGCAGAGGGACAATAGGGTTGAGGTCTGTTATTTCTCACCTCTATTTATTTATTTATTCATTTATTTATTTATTTTATTTTATTTATTTAAAAACATTTTTGCTGTTAACAAGCATGTTATTTCTGGAGACACAAATCCAGTCTGAACTGCAAAACTGTGGTAAGTCTGATGGTATCTTCTAGACTGAGCACTGAGTCCCATTGGGTAGATAGATTATTTAGGTTAATCTTTCTATACAGAAGACCCTGGAACCCCATAAGATTGGGTTCCTAATCTGTGAACTATTGGAACTCCTGTACAAAACTTTTCTTAAACATTACATGAGTATATTATCTCATACTGTAGAATTAGAATTTATAATCCCTATTCCATGATGAGATATCTTTGAGCTATAATGTATCTTAATTAAAACTATCTTTAGATAGGTTTTTTCCTCAAAACGCATTTTAACAAAAAAATCCAATTTTAAATAAAAAAAAATTTGATTTAAATAAAAAAAATCAATTTTTATTTAAAAAAATCATTTATTTTTATCCACCCTGCGGTGTGTTTCAATCCTCTGAACTGTTGGAACAGACATCCGTGTGCACTGTCTGATCCTGATGAGGGACTTACAGCTAGCAATGTTTTCATAGTGATAGTATTTCAAATGGAAATGAGATTTTAGCTCAGGGGTCTCAAACTCCGGGCTCGCGGGCCATCTGCGGCATGTGAGCCTCCCCAGTGTGGCCTGTGAGGCTCCAACAGTTTTGGGGCCAGGTCTCTCCCTTGGCTCCACCTGCTGCCCCCAGGCACTCCCCCCCCAGCTTGTGCCTGCTCACTCCAGTGGCTGCCAGCCCCTCCCTGCGGCCCCGGGGCAGGGCGGGGCTGTGCCTCCACGCACTGCCCACACCTCAAGCGCCCCTGCGGCCAATGGAACCCTGTGGGGGCGGTGCCTGGGGGCAGCAGCGTGCGGAGGTGCCCCGCCTTGGAGCCTCGGGTAAGTGCCGCACCCTCCGACCCCTCCCAGAGCCTGCATCCCTACCCACCCCCTCCCCACATATCCCCTCCCAGAGCCTGCACCCCCTCCCCACACGCCACCAGATTCCACCCCAGAGCCCAACCTTTCACCCCTTCTGCACCCAAACTCTCTCTCAGAGCCTGCACCCCAATCCCCTACCCCAGACCTCCTCCCCCACCCAAACTCACTCCCAGAGCTTTTGGGAGGGGTGGAGTTTTGGGGGGTGGGTTCTGGACGGCATGAGTGACATTGGCCTGCTGAGAGGATTTGGCACTGGCCCTAAGGTAAATTGAGACCCCTGTTTTAGCTGGTTGTTGATCTAGCAAAGATTTGCAGTGTTGCATGCTCCCATGTTTTTGTGTCCCTTTCTATTAGTTCAATGCTTTAGACGTCATGCTTTAGTGACCATCTTAGCAAGAGCTATTGCCGGATAATGCAATAAAATAACGTGGATCTGTACCTGCTACCTGAGGTTGGAGGTGGGAAGCTAATATTTGGAATCTGCAAGTTTTATAAACTGAGTTTTTCCTCCCATATGAAAAACTGCTAGGGGGTCTGGTCCCCTGCCAGGACCAGAGAGAACACAAGGAGGTGCAGATAGAAGTTACTCAGCAACCCCAGAGACTTGAAGCATACAAGCTATCTTCCTTTGAATGGAAGCCTTGTTGCAGTCCTAGTTCTAGGCACTGCATGTAACTTGTGGTGAGAATCACTAAAGTATAAAATAATATACTTACTGTAAAAAGAAAAGGGTACTTTTTGTTAATTGTAAAAAGCATTTCGAATGAAGTAGCTGCCAATAAAAATACATGGGTCACTAATACTTTTACCCCCATAAGAGGCCAATGCTGGCTCCTTTCTAAGGTCAGTCCTGCCGAAAATCTTAGGTTAGAGCAGCAGTTTTCAAACTTCATTGCACTGCGACCTCCTTCTGCCAGCGAAAATTACTACATGACCCTGGGTGGAGGAGCCTGAGTCCCACTGCCTTGGGTTGAAGCCCTTGTACGTCGACTTCAGCCCTGGGCTGCAGGGCTCAGGCTTCGGCTTCAGCCCCAGGGCCCAGCAAGTCTAATGCTGCCCCTCGTGACCCCTTTAAAATGGGGTTGTGACCCACAATTTGAGAACCTCTGGGCTAGAGTGAACAGTATAGGTTGTATCCATTCTTTCTCTCCTTCCTCTCCCATCGCAGTGCAAGCTATATTTTATACTTTTTACAAGTTAAAAAAACAAAAGGGTAAAGGTACAGTTAAAAAATGGCAAGTTTTACATTATCACACATTGTAACTACTGTACTTTAGCCTGCTCTAGAGGAAATTTGCAGTGTTTTCACATTTGAGCAATGTTGTAAGTGGACTGTCAGATTGTCTAAAGCTAAAAAGTGCGAATTCTTGACTATTTTTACTTTTCCGTACACAAGAAAACAAAATTCAGTAAATGGTATAACTAGGGGGCCTTGTCTTCCTCGTTTCATACAAAATAATTGCCCAGCTAAAAACCAGTGTTTTTTCTATTTCTATGCTAAGCTTCTTTTGGAGAAGTTGAAAGCTGTGTGCCTTATTAATACATTATTGCTCAGTTTGATGTAATGTTTTTGATGTGTTCCTAAAGAGAAACACTGCTTCAAATCAAAGGGGAGGACTCTTTCTATAGCCATATCACTTCTGGCTCTTAACTTGGATCTCCTAAAATGTCATCATGAAGGACTGTTAGCGCTTGAAGAGGCCACCAAAGAAATCTAAGGGGTGTTTCAGAGGATGGAGCTCTTCCTTCTGAATGTGTATGGAACCAGTGCTGCAGTATGGCATTTTGTCGTACTGTCCGTGGTACTATCTTTACAAAGAACTATAACTGCAAGGTCCTGATGACTTGTGCTCAATAAAGATTCAGTAGCATTTTTATAAGATTATAGGTATTTGTGTTCATCTTACCCAAAATCATTCCTGTAATTTCAGATGAATATTCTCTCTCATATGCATGTGCTCCTATGAGTTTTCTCCATATAGAGACAGTATCCAAGATTTTCCAAAGTGATTAACAATTTTAGGTACTTCAGTTTTTAGGAAGCCCATCTTAGGAGACACCCTCAACTGGCCTAATTTCAGAAAGTGCCGAGCACCCATCCTCTGAAAAACAGACCCCTTTGTAAGGTGTCAAGTAGGGCCTCAAAGTCCGTCCTGAAAATCATGACCTATAGAATTACAGTTACATAAGTATTTATTACAAAAGCTACTTGTGCATTTGAATTACCGGTAGTTACATGCAAGAAATTATAACTGCTAATCCTTATTCAACCTCACTTCATTAGAAATCATACATATCACTGAACCTTGTCTCACTTCTGTTCTTCCCCATAGCTAGCTAATATTTTAAAAAATAAATATTTGCTAAGCAATGTCATCACATTGCATGATTTTATAACACTGCGCAATGACATCTAGATGTACGGGGCTGGAGTGAGGATTGCTTTGTTTGGATTTGAAAGGCTGCATCATTCCTACATTATGGATTGAAATCAACTTTTACATCCTGGAATGCTCAAACAGCATGCATGCATACATCGCCCAGGCAAATATTGCCACTTTTGGGGTGGCAAGTGGATGCCAACTGGCGAGCACAGCTTTGTAGCCTTTCTTTACCTATTGTTTTATCCTACGCTACCCAGACGAATCAAATTACTATGCTGTAAAATTCTTTGCAGGAACAGGTGGAGATTTATCCCATTATCCCTTCTTTTTCCAGCTTGCATTCCACAGGAATCGTGCAGGATGATAAATTCAAGGCCAGTACGAGACAGAGACTCCAAAGAATGCATTTTTCCCCCTTTTTTGCATCTAGAAAGTTTTCGTGGAGCCCAGTTAATCTAGTTGTTTGAGTGAGGACCATTTCAGTTCTCATAGCTGACGCCCAATCTGTGCAGTTATAGTTACCGGTGGCTATTTTTGTAGTTCAGATGATAAACAAAAACAAACTCTATTCTATTTCTGTCTAACTCGTACAGTGTAGACAAGATGAGTACATTCTCCTGATTGTAAAGTCAATTGTTTAAAGTTTACCTTTCAGGTAAAACTTCAAACAGAATAACAAAGTAATTTTACACAAGCAACAAATGTGTAATTTTTGCCAAATTAACTTTTATCTCAAAGCCCCGTACTACAAGTTGTTCCCTGCAAATTTAAGTGTACTCTAGTCGGCTAAAATTATGGGCCATGAAACATTTAAAATGTTGTGTAAGTCCTTTTCTTGACTCTTATTGATTGTACAAGATTTCCAGGCATAATTAGCTTTTTTTATATGTATATTCCCAGATGAAAAATTAGGTAACATGGACTTGAGTTTGTAAATATAACTTATTGAGACATGGGTGGGGAAATCTTGAATCTTATCTTGTGCTTAGGATGGTATCTTTGAATTTTGAAGGCTAAGCTTATTATTGTCTATTCTTTAATTCAGGTTTCCCCACATTTAATTTCACCTGTCGCCTAAGAAGAGATAACGACCTTCCATTCTGCCTCCAGCTCAACTTAATTTAACATTTGTGTATAGAACTTTAAGTGTGCTAGGTAGAACTGGTGTATAATGGAGGCATTTTGATGAAAGTCTTGAAGAGGACTCTTGTGTGCTAAATTCAATGGAATAAATGGTCCCAGAGTCAAAGGTTTTAATGTGACCCTTTCACGGTACAATGTTAAACATGGTTCAGTGTTTAGAGTATAGAGACTTGGGCCTGTTTAGTCTCATGGCGGAAACACTAGAAAACTAATGCCAAAGTTTGGAAATTTGCTGATTAGGATATACAGGAGAAAAAGAAACAAAACGTAAAATATTTTGAGTTTGAAATTAAGTTGTTTGGCATAAGCACTCAAAGTTGCAAATTTTTGTCAAGTATCCAGCACATTTAAGGTAGTTTTAACTAATAGGAAATCCTTAATTTCAAACTCAATGTTTTGTTTAATCCCTTTTCTCTTGTGTATGATAATCAATAGGTTTCCATCCATTCCAGTTTCCATCCAAATGCAGCTTAATACAAATCACTAGTTAAAAAAAATCTAGTAAATAAGAAATGAGTCTTTCATAATTTTCTAACATAATACAAAATTGTAAAAATTAAGACTCTGAATAGGTGTATATTAAGCTTTATAATTGCTTAAATGTGTATAGATATTGTTTATCCTCCTAGTTAGCAAATAAAGTACCAAATGTAGTGAAAAGACTCTCAACATGGTAAATTGTTACTAACAGTGAGAGAGTCTCTCTAAGAAAATAACTTAAATGCAAATGCAAAACAAGATATAAAATCAGTCATTTGAATCAAGGCTTCCTATTTGCTGATTTTAAATCATGATTAAAATGTGTGATTTAAATCAATCCTCCCTGTTCTGCTCTTATGTAACTTCCTTTTTTCTTCTGTCCAGCCCACAAAAATTACTGAGAGTTGGAGACATGTATAACACTTCTTATATGTGGAAAATGTATATATACTGTGAGAGGGTTGTCTGGAATGTGGTCACGTTGGGGAAGAGATCTGAAAACAAATTTCTTTTGGGTGACTGCTTGTGACTTAAAGTAACCCAGGAATAGCTTGTTGCGATAAAAAGAGAATATACTTTAGTTGAAATTGAATACTCCAATATTGCATTGTCTGTCGAGTAGGATAGTCCAGGTATATAGTCTTACTTTTGGAGTAAGTGATGCAACGAAGAGGTGTATTTTGCGGTATATAGGATTGTCTCCTAGTTTTTGTGGTTCTTGGTTAAATGCAGGGGCAGAATTAAAGCTGTTTAGGTGACTGTAACTATTCTCATGCTATCTAATGCTCTTTGTATACCTCTGATTTTGGATAATGCTAGTGGATTTTTTGAGAAAATGACCTATGAGGCTTTTTCCTTTCATAATTGGTAGATGTTTCCAAATCTTGTACTAGGACCGAGTGCAGTGACCTTTGGGCTGCACAGGAATCATGGCAAAGTGTATGCAGTTCTTGCTTCTGAGCCGTGGGAGCTGCTTTTCCACATACAGATCAGGCTGCTGCACCTGCGCCTTCTCTGCTTCCCAGTCCAGTGTTGACGCTTTTAGAGAGAGGGAGCGTACTGGCTGGGCATGGAGAATACTAAGGCGCTGAGGGTATGTCTGCACACACGGCACTGCAGTTGCACCGATGCAGCTGCAGTACTGCCGTGCGTCTGGGGAAGAGCTCTATGCCAGTGGGAGAGGGCTGTCCCGTCCGCATAATAAAATCGCCTCTGTGAGCGGCAGAAGCTGCTTTGGTCGGAGAAGCTTTCCCACTGACATAGCATTGTTCTCATAAGTTACACGGACATGAGCACTGATGTCGCTGGGGGGGCGGAGGGGGGTGGTTTGTTCACACTCCTGAGCGTCCTAAATTATGCTGATGTAAGCTGTAGTGTAGACTTAGCCTAAGACACCCTCCACCTTATGCCTCAGGGCTTTAAAGGGTAGGGAGTGGGTTGTAATGAAAAATTCCTCCAGCCACCCCATCTCCATTCAGGTGCAGATCATTAGACAGCAGGATCTTTTTTCTTTAAAAAGGGTAGCTTCACTGCAGGCTAGAGACAGGAACGGTGTGTAACCCATGAGATGGGAAAGCTTAAGAATTTTGTCACCTTCTTTTGAAGACCTCCCTTCCGGACTACTTAGCTTAGCATCAGTTGAGTGTGTCCTTAACATACTCAGATTTTGTTTAAAGCTTCAAAATAGGCTCCTGGCTGAAAGAGCAAATATGCTGGTAAAAGTACACAGATACCACTGGGTGGACATGAGTGGTGAGAGTCCTAACTATTTAATAAATGACCCCCCGGCCCCCAATCTGCTATAGTTTAATTACAGAATGCAGGCTTTTTATTTTAGATGTGTGAGGAATGAACCTCATAGTATTTTTATTTCACTTCAGAAAATGTGTTCTTTCTTCTCTGTTTTTTAGTAGTGAAGTGGCTTTTTGTTCAAAGGACAAAGTGACTATTTTCAGGTTGTGTATCGCAACAAATATGCCATGGTGACCTCATTAGGGACCTTAAGAAGCTTGCAGCCATGGCCTACAGATGATCAGTCTGGCCAGAGGCCAGGCACCCATATATGTGCACATAGGAGGTGTGTAATCCTTCAGTACTTACTACACCTCTGGCCTCCAAGTGACTCGTTTTATCTTCCCATCTACTTCTTCCACTGCCAAAAAAAGTTAAAAGGACTCCTTGATAAGCACAAACAAGAACACAACAGAGAATCACAAATGAGTCCAGCTACTTTTGAGCAACGAAGGGATAAAGTGTTTAACTTCCACGTATTCATTCTCTTTTGCGAGCTTGTGTATATTTGAAACATTGTCCAATTTGCGTAAAACTGATCAGAAGAATTCCACTCTGTATGTCAACTAGGGCACTGCTGGTCAAAATCATCTTCACAGTGGAATGGAACCTTAAGTGCTGGTCCAGTCTGAAACATGATTGTACAAATGTTTTTGTGAGGTTCTATGTCTGTCTGTCTAAATGATTTCTGTGCCAGATCTGCTCAGGTTACATGGAAAAACATTTGTCCTTACACCCAGCTCTGCAGTCTTAGCCTGGGATCTGAAAGTCAAGCTGGTTCTTTCTGGCAACCTCCATAGCTGAAGTTTCTGCAGTTGAAATCTAGTAGTATTGATACACATGCTAAACTAGAACCCCACTCTCTCTTAAATAGCTGTTTGGATTCTCTAGTGCTAACAGGAATAGTCAGATTTAATTTTAGTCAGTAAGGTAAGCAAAAACTACTCTTAATAAATGAGTTTGAGTAACAATATGACATTTTTATGTCATCACTTCTCAGAAAAATTTCATTTTCACTACGGAGTCATCTGTATAAAGGGGCAAATATCCCATGTGCAGAAGTTCTGATTTTCCTGCATGTTTGACTGTTAATTTCCCTGAACTCATACTTGGACTGCACGACCCTAATGCAATAGTTATTTCCTGGAGTGTCCTGATGTTCATGTCATTGAAACTTTTCTGGAACATCAGGATCTAAATAAATCTACAAGTTGCCTTGCTTAAAGGAATCTAATGCCATACCTAAGATGAGTATAGACAGACCATTTTACAGCATGATCCTTTCCTCTGAGGCAGGGTGTGTATGGGGGAGGGAGGGAACAGGACAAACCAGTATAGAGGTATCAGAGGCAAAGCTGTCAGGTAGACAGACATCAGTGAGCAGGCATAATGTGGGTGTGAAGCCTAGGTATCACTTACAGCTAGTAAACCGAAAATGGAAGTTGTTTACTATATTTAACACCACCTGCTTCCTCCCCCATAGGCCTGTATAGACGAGAACCTGGACATGGTGAAGTTCCTGGTAGAAAATGGAGCCAGTGTAAACCAGCAAGATAATGAGGGCTGGACCCCCCTTCACGCTGTTGCATCCTGTGGCTATCTGAATATAGCAGAGTGAGTGAGTTTCAAGCTGTCATGGGTATTTACAATAACAAATTCCACACCCTCCTCCTCAGATCTGGCATATGGAAGGCTGATGCCATGTGACTCAGAACAGCAGATCTGGAAAAGCTAAGTTAAAAGGAGAGAAGATAAGTTGCTCTTAGTCTTTGCTATTGATTATAGGGGTTTGGGTGGAAGATGACACCAGTCTGCCTTTTGATAATTGCATCTGAAGTCCTTAATGCAATGTCAGATGTCTAAGCTAAAACCTGCTGAGCAAAACAGAAGCACAATGACTGACAATGTGCACACTAGGGAAACGAAGTGGGTTAGGTAATAGCTTTTATTGGACCAACTTCTGTTGGCGAGAGAGACCAGCTTTCAGACTTACACAGAGCTCTTCTTCAGGTCACACTAATAAAGCACAAATCAGCTTCAGCTCAGCTACTTTGCTGAGCAGCTGTGCCCCTCCCCCTTCAAAAGGGAATGCATGCAGAATTTTAAACTTTACAGAGGGGCTTTGGGACTGAAAAGATTTTTTTCTGGTGTACATTTGAAAAACATAAAAGATATAATTACCTTGATGCTGTTACTCCAGTTTATACCCCTACTGTCAGACACAGTGCACAAGTATAAAGTGGTTAAATTATTGGATTAAGCAGCACCAGTATAAAGCCTTGCTTTTTATACCCATGCAGCACTTCTGACTAGTGGTTTGCAGGATAACTATATTGGTGTCCGCTTGAAAATGTTCCTAATGTAGACAGGTCCTTGGAGTACCACTGCTCAAAAGGCATGTAAAGCCCTTAGGGGAAGGGGAGATGTTTAGGCTGCAGTGTCCCCAGTATGCTAACGCTGTTCTCTTCAAATCCAGGTTGCATGTTCCCATTATTTGTATGCTGTCTGACAAAGATGGAGGACTAAGTAAAAGTAACTACGTGTTACTTAACCCAGTTAAAATGCGTGTTGCTATGTTGGGTTTTCCTATAACATTTAGGTACAACACAAGTGATTGGGCTCAACACGGATAACTAGGCAAAATTCTCTGTCATGTTACACACAAGTTCAGACTGGATGGTCTGATGGTCCCTTCTGGCCTTAATTTGTTAATCTTTGATTACAAATACTGTAAATTAACAAATGTAAATGCAAAAATAGAGAGTGCTAAATCTTACTGACTTTTTTTTTTGTCCAGTAGATTTTAAAAAATATTTTATTTTAAAAACAAAAGGCGTGTCTACATGGAGACACTCAGGAAAGTTAATACAAATTATCTAAAGGTATGGATTTAAATTGCATCTGTGTGGACACTCATTCAGAATTAAAGTAGGCTTAATTTGGTGTAGGTAAGATCATAGAGTGACTTGGTCCTCAAGATTACTCTGACTTCAGTACTTGGAATCACTAAGTGTGCTGAAAGGACTAACACTCTGCAATTGACCATGGTATTCATTCCAACCCATGGGACCAATAACGCTAGTTGCATTGGGGGAGATGTTATGATATTGGATTTGTTATTCTAAGCCAGCCAGTTACTGAGAGGATCTGTTTAGGAAAGCGGAATAGTTGGAATCAAAATATTGCAAAACTAAGCAATAGGGTTCTCATTTGGTTGAGCTGTGCTTCTGAAAAGCAGATTGGCTCATACCCAAGGCAAATAGAAATTAGCAATTTTTTCTTCAATCTCTGCTCCATGCACTATCCTAACCCAAGAAATGTCCACTACTGTTCAGATACTCCTATCTTCTCATGGGTGGCCTTTCGCCTGAGTGGCCCATGCAGACTCTGCACCATTGCACTGGTGGTGAGCAGCGGGGAATGCTAATTTCCACTGGCAAAGGATTAAGGAAGATGTTTTTTGTGGGTTTAACTTGGATGAGGAAGAACATTTAGACAAAGATGTGTAACATTTTTGATAGAGGACATTTGGGGAAAGCTCAAGTATAAAATGATAAACTTGGTGTCAAATATCAATGCAATTTTTGCATATCCTAAAACCCCGTCAAAGATATCATGGAGCTAATAAGATCAGTGAATGTGCAGAGTTTGGGGAATAGCTACTGTGTTTTTTCATGTCTAAATCCAGAGCACAGAGAAGCGTCCAGATACTGTTTAAAACTTGCCTTTACGTTGTGTTCACTTTAGGCTTCCTCCTCTGGAGACGCTTTCAATGCTAGATAAGCTTCACAAATTTCAAATAAGCTTTTCTGAAAGGGGATGAAAATAAGGAAACAATATTTTTCCTGCCACTCCCTCCCTAACCTTTAAGACCTTTAACCGGGAACTTTGTTAGTCACATTCTTGAATGACATGCAGGCTGAAGGAGGAATTGCCTTCTCTTGTATGAACTTTTGATTCACTTATAAAAAGGGAAGTGGAAGACCATAATGAAGATCAGTCTTGTTTGTTTTTTTGTTACTTCAAAACTCCTTTAAAAGTGTAAGCAGGACCATGTTCATACTGGAAAGAGAGGCATTTTAACTGGCTGTGTAGAAATAGGAATATATCAACTGTTCGCATGGGCTGCTGTGGAAGAGTAGCAGGAGTTCTAAACTGAGAGGCTTACAGAGCAGTCTCATTTGGGACCTCACTTGGATCGGAAAACCGGATACTCTGTTCTGCTGTTCAGTCATATATGAATTTCAATTCTGGTAACAGTCTGATACATCAGTATGGGTCCAATTTGTGTAGATACTTGCTCAGGCATGGAGCCAACGTGGCTGCTGTGAACAGTGAAGGTGAAGTCCCATCTGACCTTGCAGAGGAAGCAGCCATGAAGGACCTGCTTCTGGAACAAGTAAAGAAACAAGGTAAGCTAGCTGTGCACTTGAACATGCTTCCTTTGGGCCTTTCAGGGGCTTTATAAGGAAACTGGATATACTAGATGTCTTGATGAAACTGAAATCCGGCCCAAGGAGTAGCAGAACAATTTAACTTTGATGGCAGGGCATTAGAATAATGGTACAAAACACATTGTGATATAGTTCACAAATTACTAATACTTAGTTTCCATTCTGCATCCTCTGTAAAAGGGCTTGTGCAAAGAAGGCAAAATACCAAAATGGTTGAAAATGATGATGCCTCGTACAGGATCTCTTTATTCTCAGATGAAGTTAAATTCAGGTCTCTGATATCCCGAGTCGATTGAGTTAAATCAGTGACTTAAATCACTGACTTAAAATCATCAGCCGCAAAATTTTGATTTAAATAATTTGTTTTAATTTTGTGTTGCACTTGTACTTTTGCGTTACTTTTCTAATCAAGGGTTGATTCTCATTGGTTGATAACCATGAAAACATGTTGATTTGCAACTAAAACAGCCTTTACATTAAATTTGGTACTTTTTACTAACCAGGATGATACACTATATTATTTATACACATTTATTTAAGCAATTATAAAGCTTACATTTATTCAGATTCTTAACATTTTTTGGTTCGAAAATGGTGACTCATTTCTTGACTAGATTATTTTTCACTCGTGATTTGTCAAGCTGCATTTGGATGGAGATTGGAATTCAATTAAATGCACCCACAGCATTTTAAAGCTGTCTTTATTAAATACCTTAAAGTTCGGGATATATAGGGGGAAAAGTCAGTTTCTCAAAACATGTTTTGCATTTAATGCTGATTTATTAAACAGAAGTGCTGTCTGTTGTTAATGAATTGAGCTGATTGTGTCTGGTCAGCGTGTCCTGCAAGATTTTAGAAAGAGTAAATACCATCCTCTCGCATGATTTTTATTCATTGATTGAAAGGGGTATTTTCCCTGCTTTTTCAACTCCCCGTTGGTTTCTCAACTCTGAATGAAATCGTCATTGAACTGAACTAATTGAATAAACTGAAGTGATGAAAATTTTCTCTGTGTGCAGACAAGGCTACTCTTGTCAAAAGCTGGTTTAGCGTTTCGGCAAACTCTGGCTGTAGGTGCTTAGCCAGTGACTTCAAGTTCAGTGGTTTGACTGTATTTAAAACTTTGGCAGCAATAGTCCTGTTTGAATATTTTTTCTTTAATTTAAATGATTTTAATAATTATAGTAAATTTAGGCCTTAAAATTGAAGATGAAATAATGATAACTTATGTTTATTTTTAAGAAGAAAAATGTATTTAAGTACAAATCCAATTTGAATAAAAGTTTTTTGTTTTTTTTAAACCAACTAATTGATTTTTATCCAGCCAGTTGGTATCTGTGAAGTCCTAACTTCACTGAGGTCTGTTATAATGTTGCCATCATGTTATTCCTAACAAGAAAAACTATTGCAACTTGGATTTTCATTTGATATTTTTCTCCGCTGGGAACAGCAAAGGTCTTGTCTGCGCTGGGGTTTTATAGCAGCTGCATGGTTTTAAAAAGCGTCTTATGTTTCTGCAGTTTATGCCAGGTTCAAAGCAAGGTAAACTGCACTGGTGCAAGTTGCTTTTTACATCAATGAAAAGCATTGGTGCTAGTTACGATGATTAGGGCCCTACCAATTTCAATGCTGTGAAAAATGTGTGACGGACTGTGAAATCAGCCCTCCCCATGAAATCTGATCTCCCCTGCTGCTGGGAACCCAGGGGTCCTAGCTGCTATTCCAGCCATGCTGGGGAGGGATAGGAGTTGTCCTTCCTCTGCACGGCTGCTCTTGGTGGGGAGATCAGACCCACTTCCAGAGGCAGCACGGAAATGAGTGATATGCCCTCACTTCTCACGGCAGCAGCCCAGGAGCTGGGCTCTGGGTTTCTGTTCCCCTCCACCCCCGCGGCTCCACCTGCAGCACCAGGCGCCAAGCTCGGGTCTTCCTCCCGCAGCGGCTCCTGCTGGGCTGGGGCTTTCCGGTGCCTGCAGCTGGGGCAGCCCGAGCTCGGGGCTTCCACCACCCCACCAGCAGCTCCAGCCAGGGCAGCATGGTCTCTGGGCTTCCATCTCCTCACCACCACCAATCCAGCTAGGGCTCAGGGCAGTCTGGGCTCATGGCACCTGGGCTCGGGGCTTCTTCCCCTGTGGCTCTGGCCGGGGGTCAGGGTGACCTGGTAGGGGCTTCTGCCCTGGGGCTTTTTCTGGGGCTGTGGCACCCATTTTTCCTGGGGGCCCACAAATTGGCCAGGGGCCCCTGCCTTAATCTGTCCCTTGCATGGGCTAGCAGCCAGGAGCCCCCAGCTGGGGTGCACTCAGCAGCGTGGGGGAGATCCTACTCACCTCCATCTCCGGGAACCTCCTTTAACTGCAGGAAGCTGGGAGGGTGCTGCCTTGAGAGCCCAGCTCTGAACCCAGCAAAGAAGTCAGGGTGTCAATCTTGGGACCCCCCCTACAACAATTATGCAATCCCCCCCATGATTCCATTTTGGGTCAGGACCCTTATGGTTACAACACCATGAAATTTCAGATGTAAACATCTAAAATCGTGAAATTAACCAATTTTAAAACCCTCTGGCCATGAAATTGACCAGAATGGACTGTGAATTTGGTAGAGTCCTAATGTTGATGTATAACCCCCTCAGGCACACAAGGCCTAAGTGTTCCCTCTACAAGGCCCTGACTAGACTGGCTATCTTTATGCTGGTGTGGCTAAGCATGCTCAGCACATCTCCACTGGAAGTTGCACCAGTGTAAGATGGCGAAGTTCTAAACAGCAATAAAATATACTAACCTGGCTTATCTGCAGACCGGGGAAGGTACCATTATAGTCCTTCCTTTTTGAAAGGTTTTCTCTGCTGCTGCAAGGGTTAGAGCCTTAACTTTTAAAAATGGAAGCTTAAAGTCTGTAGTAATTAATGGAGCTGGGCCCTTATGCTCAGACACCATTTCCTACTTGATATTGGCATCTGGGAGACTGGAATTTTCAAGCCTTGCTTAGGGAAGAAACTTGAAAGCCTGCCTAGAAGGTTCGCCAGGAGTTTCTATGGAAAATGTAGCCTTTTCTGAGTTTTACTGCATTCCCTTGGAAACGAGAGCCATTTAACTCTGCTTTGTTGTTGCATAGCTTACTAATGATGTTGGTGCTGGAGTAGTCTGTATACTGGAATGAATCCAGCCTTAACCCACATATGCAGCTTAGACGTTGTGTTGGCTGTTTTGTTCCTAAGTGATCTTTGGGGCAGGATCAGTGGCTCCATTATTATAGGAATGTGATGAATCTTGTTCCCGTCCATGTGGGCACACACCAACGTGCCTGCTCACATTTCTGCGGTCACTTAAATGCATCACCTATTTTTTTGCAATACAACACATTGACATCAGTGAGTTTTGGGCATGCAGGAATGGACTGTTAATAAGCTCATGTATCAATAGTTTTTTGGTTTTTTTAACCTTGCAAGAGACATCTGAGGTGCATCTCATCAGCTGTATGCAATAGATTAAATGTATATTCATGTTTAATACAGTTTGTTAGACTGTTCTTTAGGCTGTGCTTGATGTTTTTCAAGCTAGGTCTGCATTTTTGAGGACCCAGTGCTTGCACCCATAACTGATTCATGCTTTACCTAGCAATTAATTGTGGGCTGGCTTGTGAATGAGTCTCTCAATTTTAAGTATTATTAATATCAGTGAATTCGTTTCTGTTTAATGAGGGTAGTTCAGGAGTTCTCCTACATCCCAGGAAATGCTGTCAGTGAGCTTGTGGAAGACATTGCAAAATGGCCAAAAATTTTGTTAAAATTATTACATTTTAAATTGACGCCCAAGTACAGGTGAGTTTTGGTTCGATTTTGTTTTTCCGTCTGCGATCTGCTTCCACAGGGGTGGACCTGGACTTGGCAAGGAAAGAGGAAGAGCAACAGATGCTTCAGGATGCACGGCAGTGGCTAAACTGTGGGAAGCTTGAGGATATAAAGCAGCCTCGATCAGGTGCTACTGCTCTGCATGTAGCTGCAGCCAAGGGCTACTCTGAAGTCATGAGGTAATGACTCCTTTACATCGGTCAATGCCTTGTGTTCGGTTCTGTTGTGGAATGGGGTGCTCCTGGTGCTGTAGTTGGGGGTGGGGTTTGTTTTGGGAGTGTGGGTGGTGAGAGAGTTAGGCACCTAACTCCCATTCAATCACAGATGTTCTGTTTATAAACGTGCACCCCAAAAGTGCCCATCCAAAGCTCTGGGTGCCTCTGGGTGTTTTAGTCTGAAATTGAAATAAGGCATGTGCCTCCCCTCACCCTCGTCACTTGACCTTAGGGAAGAATTTCAGAGAGGAGCCAACCAGACTCCAGCCTGTAGGAGCAGAAGCAACCACAGCAGGGACTTGGGGACATTCCCATCTAGGGTGACCAGACAGCAAATGTGAAAAATTGGGACAGGAGGTGGGGGGTAATAGGAGCCTATATAAGAAAAAGACCCAAAAATCGGGATTGTCCCTTTAAAATCAGGACATCTGGTTACCCTATTCCCATCAAAACTGTCAAATGTTTTCGGATGTCCTCTGCCCTGTGCTGATTGGCTGTTTACTCCAACCCTCCCACTCCCTCTACCTCAGTCTGTTCACCTGCCCCTCCTGCCCTCACCCTCCCTTCATTCTGTATATCCCCTCCTAAGTAAATCCACCCAAAAGAAGAAGAAAAAATATGGAATTATGTGACCTTTCCCACCATCACATTATAGACTTTGCTGGTGTGTTCTGCCCCATCCCCCACCCTGTCTCTTTCTTGTCTATTTAGACACCACTGTCTCAAGGCTTCCTTGTACTTCGCAGTTTGTCGGCATCCATCTACACGTAGATTGTATGCTCTCCAGGGCAGGGGCTGTCGTCTTGCTCTGTTTTTTACGTGCCCAGCACAGTGGGATCCTAGTCCATGACTGAGGCTTCTAGGCTCTATAGCAGGGGTGGCCAACCTGAGCCTGAGAAGGAGTCAGAATTTATCAATGTACATTGCCAAAGAGCCACAGCAATACATGAGCAGCCCCCCATCAGCTCCCCCACCCTGCTCCCAGAGCCTCCCTCCCGCCCACCAGCAGCCCTGTGGATCAGCACCTCCCCCTCCCTCCCTGCACCTCCCGATCAGCTGTTTTGTGATGTGCAGGAGGCTCTGGGGGGGGTGGGGGGAGGAACGAGGGCATGGTAGGCTCAGTGGCAGTGTTCCCTCTAAGCGGTGCATGCGCACACAGATCCTAAACCCTGCGCACACAGCAAAACATCGCGTGCACAAAAATTTGCACAGAAGCACAACAGTTTGCACAGAAGCAATTTTTTGCACACATGGCCTGTCAAAAATTAGAGGGAACATTGCTCAGGGGAGGGGATGGGAAGGGGTGGAGTGGGGGCAGAGCCAGGGGTTGAGCAGTGAGCCACCCCCCCCCGGCACATTGGAAAGTTGGCGCCTGTAGCTCCAGCCCCAGAGTCGGTGCCTAGACAACTTCTGATGAGCTGCATGTGGCTCCGGAGCCACAGGTTGGCCACCCCTGCACTATAGTAATACAGAGTAATATAATGTAGTGCTTCTCTACGGCTAATTCTTGACTACGCAGAGTTGGGAGTTGCAGGTTAAATGTTATTGCAGAATTAAAGTGATTTCAGTCTCTGTACCACAATGTGTTTCGCCTGGAAACTCTGGGTTGAAGTGTAACTAATTATTTGCAGGAAACTAATGACTGCCACTAAGGTATGTACCAGTTATGTGATATTAAGCGTTACTGGTTTTGCATGTAACTATTGATGCCCTGGAACTTAAGTTGCTGTCATGCTTTTTCCTATACACATGCTAAATAAGTTAAATTAGTCACGGCGAAATTGTTGTTTGACCTTATCAGCCTAGGGAAAAAGACACTAGCCAGTCCTCTCTTAACACCCACATTCCACTTAGGGCTTGTCTACACCACGCAGCTTTTAGCGACAAGGGTGTGTCGACACAGCCTCGTCACTAAATGTCGGCGTGTGTAAACGGTCTTTGTCGACACTTTTGCTGACAAAATACTTCCAGCCCTGCAAGCGGCGTTCGCTTTGTCGGCAGGAGAGCGCTCCTGCTGACAAAGCTACAGTCACGCTGCCACTTGCCGCGGCAAAACTGTTGTCTTTCCAGGGGCTTTTTAAAGTACCTGTGAAAGATAAAAGTTTTGTCGACGGCTTGGCAGAGTAGACAAGCCCTGAGTGCCGCTTGCAGTTTCTATAATGGGAAGGTTCCACTTGCGCTGAAGCTGAGCGGCTCCTCTGATAGGCCTGTGAGTGCAAAAGCAGCAGCCCCTGAGCAGCCTTGTCACACATCACACTCTTACCCTTGTAATGTACTTGTGCGTAGTGAGGTTTTCTCCAGCAAGGCGTTTTCCAGCAGTCACCTGTGTGCTTTCTCCCATGCCACCTCTTGTGCTATGGAGGAGCACATTGTAAACTCCCACAAGACTGCTCCGTGGTCCAGGTTCACATCCCCTCTGAAAACTCTCCTCTGGTGTGATGCCTACAAGACGCTCAGTTGTGGTTAAGCAGTTGGTGTGCTCAGACTGCTGTTTTTATCCAGCTCTTCATAACCATCTCCGTGTTTCCTTGTGCTCCACCATCCGTATCCACCTGTTGGCGCTTGTCTTATACTTGGATTGTAAGCTCTTTGAGGCAGGGACTGTCCTTGTTCTTTGTATAGCGCCAAACGACACAATGGGGCCCTGATCGGGGCCCTGGGTCTCAACCACCGTAAAAATCATGTACAGTGCATTCCGCAACCTGCTAAATTGGTCATATCTGTCCTTAGCAGTGTTTTGCACACAATCCAGTAATGAGGTGGCTGCACTTTCCAATAGTCACTGTTGGGAGTGGTGCTTATACCTCTTGTGGAGAACTTCCCCTCACTTCTAGCTATTTCAGAAAATAAAACTGAGCTAATCTGGGCTCTTACCCTTTGATATTTTATGACCACCGTTGAGCTCAAATCTAAACTCTAGTGACTTACACCAAGGGCAGAGCGCCAGGAGCTAGCAAACCTCTCGGATGAAACACAGAATTGCTCCTTGACCTTGAGCAAGTCTCTTAACAGCCTTGTTCCCCACTTTCTCCAGCTGGAAAATTAGCTGAAAAAGTCAGCACCTGATTGAAAATCACACATTTCATCACACATTTCATCTGAGCTTTCACAAGGAAACGGCTCTGTGAGCCATTTAACAATACTCTGGTTAGTTAGCACTGTAATGCACCAGTTTAAAAGCAGCAGAAATGTCAAAATCCCCATGCTCCCTGGAATGACTGTGCTATAAAGGCAGCATACTCTGCCTCTGATCAGTGGTGGCAGTTTGGAATGGCACGCAGATGCTCACTGCCTGTCCAGTGCACCTCTGCTTTAGGGAGGGTTGCTGTGGTGATGTGAGGACTCTTGAAGATAATGGTGGAATCCCCAAAATACAAATCCTCAAAGAACAGTGGCAAGCGTCTCAACACGTAGAGCCCTACTGTGACCTCCCTAAATGTTTAGGCTGGTGGGTGCTCAGTGTTGTTGAAAGGCAGTAGGTCTTGTGCTTCTCAGCCACTTTGGCACTCTTGAAAATCCCTTAGGATCTCAACTGTGGACACCCTTTTTTCAAAAACCTTCACATAGAGGTCTTGACTGGGTGCCAGTGTTTCATGGCATCTGCAATGATCAGATATACAGGTGAGGGGGAAAGTCAGACAATGGTATAGGTGGCAGAGGTGTTCCCAAAGTGTCTGGCTTGCACAAGGATTTGCTTTTACTGCACGGATCCCAGTCCATTAAGATGCATGTCTTGTAATCCTGATTTGTGGGTTGTCTTGTTCATTAGGCACGGGCAGTGAAATCCTTGCGCCAGTCCCTCTCTGGTATCCTGCCTCCACTGGCCTGTCAGTCTGTGGAATTTCAGTTGTGCTTTTTGGCAGAACCAGCACTAGACTCATTTCTCGTCTGTAGTAAAGAGCAAGCAGCTTTTTCTTAGACGCCATTACTGAGACTTCTCTACCCATAACTTATTGGGTCTTTGTTTGGCTCCTTCTCTGCCAAACATCTTCACGCTGCAGAGATACCATTTGGCCTCCCCTTCCAAATGCAGGCTTCTTGTTAGAGGTGTTGGGGTAGTGGTGCACAGTGCCTGGACCTCTCCCAAACCTCCCAGTTTCCCCAGTCTCCCTGCATTGCCAAAATATGACTTATATTGTTTCAAGGCCAATTTTGTGTGTTGCCCTTCCAAGATTTTCCTCCTTAAACTGTTCGCTTAGTAGCACTGTGCATGAGCCACGACTCTTTTGTGCACCAGGTGCAATTCAGGATGTTGGGACTTCTAATCTGTAAGGCCTTGCATGGCTTGTCATGGCAACCAGGAGTCTCCCTATGCACTGTCCTACCAGCTACAATCAGCTGGAATGATCTGGGTCAGACAAGGTCTTCCCCTTCTGGTTCTACCAAAGTCACTTTGCCCTTCAGGACAGGCTATAGGTCATGTTTTTCCATTCAGGTATATCTTGAGTAAGAGGGTCCTGTTGTGGGCTGGGGAAGTATAAATTGACTTTTGTCATTTGACTTTTGAGTCTTTCGTATTATGACAGTAATGTGTCACAGAGAGTTGACTAACTTACTTAAATTACTAAATTACTCAAGGTAGTTGAGTCCAAAGCTGTCTGTGAAGAGTTACAAAGGGATCTCAAAAAACTGGGTGACTGGGCAACAAAATGGCAGATGAAATTAATGTTAAGTGCACAATAATGCACAATATAATCCCAACTATATATAAAAAATGATGGGGTCTAAATGAGCTGTTACCACTCAGAGATCTTGGAGTCACTGTGGATAGTTCTGTGAAAACATTTGCGCAGTGTGCAGCCGAAGTCAAAAAACCTAATAGAATGTTAAGAACCATTAGGAAAGGGACAGATAAGACAGAAAATATCATATTGCCTCTGTATAAATCCATGGTACACCCACACTTTGGATACTGCTTGCAGTTCTGGTTGCCCCATCTCAAAAAAGATATATTAGAAAGGCAACAAAAATGATTAGAGGTATGGAACAAGAAAGCATATGAGAAGAGATTAAAAAGACTGGGGCTTTTTCTCTTAGAGAGACTGGAGGATGATAGAGGTCTATAAAATCGTGAATGGTGTGGAGAAAGTGAATAAGGAAGTGTTTACCCCTTCACATAACACACGGCCCATGGGTCACCCAGTGAAATTAATAGGCAGCAGGGTTAAAACAAACATAAGGAAGTTCATACAGCACACAGTCAACCTGGGGAACTCCTTGACAGGGGATGCTATGAAGGCCAAAAGTATAACTGGGTTCAAAAAAGAATTAGACACGTTCATGGAGGATGTGTAGGATATGTCCATTAATACTATTAGCCAAGATGGTCAGGGACACAACCCCATGCTCTGTGTATCCCTAAATAGCTGACTGCCAGAAGCTGGGACTGGATAACAGTGTGTGGATCACTCAAAATTACCCTGTTCTGTTCATTCCCTCTGAATCATCTGGCACCAGCCACTGTCAGAAGACAGGATGCTGGGCTGGGAGAGATGGTCTGCCGCAGTACGGCCATTCTTACGTTCTTATTTGCAAATGAACATAAAAATACAAATGGCTTAATGTTTACCATGCTAACCCCTGGTACGGCACTTACGCATGGGGATTCATTCTCTTTTTTTCTTTCCTTAGGCTCTTGATCCAAGCTGGGTTTAATTTGAATGTCCAGGATAATGATGGCTGGACTCCACTTCATGCTGCTGCACACTGGGGAGTGAAAGAAGCTTGCACTATCTTGGCTGAGGCGCTCTGTGACATGGACATCAGGAACAAGCTGGTGAGTGAGTGTTCAACTATTGATGCAACTTCAGAGTTCTAGTGACTGGAAGCAAGGATTGTACTGCTGTGCTCTGCCCTGCTGAAATAGTCTTTACCTAGAAAAGCGCTGGTCCCTGAAGTGTGCTTTTTATAGGGAAATGTACACAAACCTCTTTTGCCCATTGCTCAGCCCAGCCATCTGGTAGGTTGTATGAAGACCAGCTCTAATTACCCTGTATACATTGAAACATATTTGGAAACAAAGAATTTCAAGACTTCCTGTATCTGAGACTGCTACCCTCCCTTGTCTTGTGGAAAAGTCATACCAGTCAGGGTATGTCTACACTACGAAATTAGGTCGAATTTATAGAAGTTGATTTTTTATAAAGCGATTTTATACAGTCGATTGTGTATCCCCACACTAATGCACTAAGTGCATTAAGTTGGTAGAGTGCGTCCACGGTACCAAGGCTAGCGTCCACTTTCAGAGCGTGCACTGTGGGTAGCTATCCCACAGTTCCTGCATTCTCCGTCACCCATTGGAATTCTGGGTTAAGCTCCCCATGCCTGATGGGGCAAAAACATTGTCGCAGGTGGTTTTGGGCACATGTCATCAGTCGCCCCTCCCTCCGTGAAAGCAACGGCAGACAATCGTTTTGCGCTTTTTTCTGTGCGGGCGCCATACTGCTTTCAGCAGACGGTGCAGTAGGACTGTTAACCGTTGTTGTCATCCACCGCTTCCACTGCCACTCTGCTCTCCTGATGCTATGAATCCACCTCGCAGGTCCTCTAGGTGACCGTTGTTGTCCACCGCTTCCGCTGGCACTCTGCTCGACTGCTCTTGTTTCGCCATGCCATGGCAAGCATGCAGCCCGCTCAGCTGTTGTGTCCTGGCAGCAGACAGTGCAGTAGGACTGCTAATCGTCATCCACCGCTTCCGCTGGCACTCTGCTCTCCTGGTGATCTCGCAGGGCCGCTTCCGCTGCAACTGTGCTCGGCTGCTCTTGTCTCGCCATACCACGGCAAGCGTGCAGCTCGCTTAGCTGTTGTGTCCTGGCAACAGATGGCGCAGGAGGTCTGCAAAACTGGTCGTCCAACCACCGCTTCCCCTGCAACCCTGTTCTCCTGCAGACGCCATACCATGGCAAGCATGGAGCCCGCTCAAATCACCGCGGCAGTTATGCGCATTGTAAAAACCTCGCGCATTATCATGCAGTATATGCAGAACCAGAACCTGCAAAAGCAGGCGAGGAGGTGACGGCAGCGCGGTGACGAGAGTGATGAGGACATGGACACAGACTTCTCTCAAAGCATGGGCCCCGGCAATTCGGCCATCCTGGGGGGGCAGGCTTATGCCGTGGAACGCCGGTTCTGGGCACGTGAAACAAGCACAGACTGGTGGGACTGCATAGTGTTGCAGGTCTGGGATGATTCCCAGTGGCTGCGAAACTTTTGCATGCGTAAGGGCACTTTCATGGAACTTTTTGACTTGTTTTCCCCTGCCCTGAAGCGCAAGAATACCAAGATGAGAGCAGCCCTCGCAGTCACAAGCGAGTGGCAATAGCCCTCTGGAAGCTTGCAATGCCAGACAGCCACCGGTCAGTCGGGAATCAATTTGGAGTGGGCAAACCTACTGTGAGGGCTGCTGTGATCCAAGTAGCCAAAGCAATCACTGAGCTGCTGCTAAGAAGGGTAGTGACTCTGGGAAATGTGCAGGCCATAGTGGATGGCTTTGCTGCAATGGGATTCCCTAACTGTAGTGGGGCAATAGACGGAACGCATATCCCTATCTTGGGACAGGACCACCAAGGCAGCCAGTACATAAACCACAAGGGGTACTTTTCAATGGTGCTGCAAGCACTGGTGGATCACAAGGGACATTTCACCAACATGAACGTGGGATGGCCTGGAAAGGTACATGATGCTCGCATCTGTCTGTATGAATTCTGGTCTCTGTGAACAGCTGCAGCAAGGGACTTACTTTCCAGACCAGAAAATAACCGTTGGGGATGTTGAAATGCCTATAGTTATCCTTGGGGACCCAGCCTACCCCTTAATGCCATGGCTCATGAAGCCATACATAGGCAGCCTGGACAGTAATCAGGAGCTGTTCAACTACAGGCTGAGCAAGTGCAGAATGGTGGTAGAATGTGCATTTGGACGTTTAAAAGCTCGCTGGCGCAGTGTTCTCACTCGCTTAGACCTCAGCGAAATCATTATTCCCATTGTTATTACTGCTTGCTGTGTGCTCCACAATATTTGAGAGTAAGGGGGAGATGTTTATGGTGGGGTGGGAAGTTGAGGCAAATCACCTGGCTGCTGATTACGCGCAGCCAGACACCAGGGCGGTTAGAAGAGCGTAGCAGGGCGCGCTGCACATCAGAGAAGCTTTGAAAACCAGTTTCATGGCTATGATGTGACAGTTCCGTTTGTTTCTCCTTGATGAAAACCCGCCCCCTTGGTACACTCTACTTCCCTGTAGGCCAACCACCCTCCCCTCCCCCCTTCGATCACCACTTGCAGAGGCAATAAAGTCATTGTTTCAAATTCATGCATTCTTTTATTAATTTGTAACACAAATCGGGGGATAACTGCCAAGGTAGCCCGGGAGGGGTAGGGGAGGAGGGAAGGGCAAGGCCACACTGCACTTGAAAACTTATTGAATGCCAGTCTTCTGTTGCTTGGGCAGTCCTCTGGGGTGGAGTGGTTGGGTTCCCGGAGCTGCTCCCCGTGCATCCCCCCCTCCCCCGCCTTGTTGTTGGGTATCTGGGTGAGGAGGCTATGGAATTTGGGGAGCAGGGCGGTTGGTTACACAGGGGCTGCAGTGGTGGTCTGTGCCTTTCCTGCACCTCAAGCATATGCCGGAGCATATCAATTTGATCCTCCAGTAGCCGCAGCATTGCATCGTGCCTCCTCTCATCATGCTGCCACCACCTTTCCTCTTGATCCCACCACCTCTCCTGTTGCTCTGCCATTGTATGCCTCCATGCATTCTGCTGGGCTCTTTCAGTTTGGGTGGACTGCATGAGCTCAGAGAACATTTCATCGCGAGTGCGTTTTTTTTGCGTTCTACTCTGTGCTAGCCTCTGGGACGGAGATGCTAGTCGCAGTGTTGAAACATTTGCAGCTGCGGGAGGAAAAAAAGGGAGATTGAGAAAGACACATTGGCCATTTAAAAGGAGGGGCTGATGTTTTCGGGTTAATGTGCATCACAAACCCAACTGAAAACACGCCCTCGCCCCCCACACACTCTGGGATGATCGCTTCACCTCTTCCCCCACCATGTGGCTAACAGCGGGGATGATTTCTTTTCAGCCACACGCAAATAGCCCAGCAGGAACGGGCACTCTGATGTCCCCGTAATAAAATTCCCCTATTTCAACCAGGTGACCGTGAATATCACTCTCCTGAGGATAACACAGAGAGATAGAGAATGGATGTTGCTTGAATGCCAGCAAACACTGGGACCACACGCTGCCATGCTTTCTTATGCAATGATTCCAGACAACGTGCTACTGGTAAAGTGTCCTACCATGGAGGACTCAATAAGGCTGCCCTCCCCAGAAACCTTTTGCAAAGGCTTTGGGAGTACCTCCAGGGCAGCTTCATTGAGATGTCCCTGGAGGATTTCCGCCCCATCCCCAGACACGTTAAAAGAATTTTCAAATAGCTGTACTGGCCGCGAATGCATCCCAAGTCTTCAGGGCAAATTAATCATTAAACATGCTTGCTTTTAAACTGTGTATTATATTTACAAAGGTACACTCACCAGAGCTGCCTTCTCCACCTTCAAGTTCTGGGAGCCCAGGTTGGGAGGGTATTGGCTCCAGGGTGATAAACAGTTCCTGGCTGTCGGGGAGAACGGTTTCTCCACTTGCCTGGTTTGTGCTATCTTCAACCTCCCCCTCCTCATCATCTTCCTTGTCCCCAAAATCCTCATCCCTGTTGCGTGAGACTCCCCCCTTGCAGGAGTCCACGTACAGGGGTGAGGCAGTGGTAGGGGCATCCCCTAGAATTGTATGCAGCTTATCATAGAAGCAGCATGTCTGGGGCTCTGACCTCGAGTGGGCGTTTCCCTCTTTTGTTTTTTGGTAGGCTTGCCTAAGCTCCTTAAATTTCACACGGCACTGCTGCAGGTCCCTGTGATAACTTCTGTCCTTCTTGCCCTTGGAGATTTTTTTCAAATATTTTGGCGTTTCATCTTTTGGAACAGAGTTCTGATAGCACGGATTCGTCTCCCCGTACAGCGATCAGATCCAGTACCTCCCGTTTGGCTCATGCTGGAGCTCTTTTGCGATTCTGGGATGCCATTGTCACCTCTTCCCATGAGCTCGCCACACTGGCCAAACAGGAAATGAAATTCAAAAGTTCGTGGGGCTTTTCCTGTCAACCTGGCCGGTGCATCCGAGTTCAGAGTGCTGTCCAGAGTGGTCACAATAGAGCACTGTGGGATAGCTCCCGGAGGCCAATACTGTCGAATTGTGTCCACGCTAACACAAATCTGACCTGGTGATGTCAATTTCAGCGCTAATCCCCTCATCGGGGTGGAGAACAGAAATCGATGTTAAGAGTCCATTAAGTCGACAAAAATGGCTTTGTGTGCATGGGTGCAGGGTTAAATTGATCTAACACTGCTAAATTCGACCTAAACTTGTAGTATAGACTCAGCTGAGTCTTGAGGCTCAGGAATATGAGGGAGGGGAGTGGAGGGTGTCTTCTGTCCTGTTTTAATACTGTCTTGGCAACTTAAAAGTGACCAAAAATCAGTCGTCTTTGCATGGGAAATAAGCCAGGTGCAAAAAACCTGGTGGTGGTAAAACCAGAGCTTTTAATGGGAAAGCTTTAATTGTGGACATGTAGCTGAGACTGAAAGCCTGTAACTTTTTGGAGATAACCGATTGGATGCTGAAGGTTTTAAATCCTTTCCATTCACTCTGAACATCTTGGTCATGTAGGCTGGGGGAACCTGCAGAGTTCTCTAGTTGTGAGGGTGGGAAGCAGAGACACAGTGTAACTATTCCTTTTGCTGATTACAGTATTAACTTCAGAGCCACATACCGTTAATGTTTAAAAATGTACTTGTCCCCCATGAAACTCCCATCCTGTTCTGCTTTCCTGTTATTTCTGAACTCTGATGTGTATGAAACTGTTTTTACCTGTCTAAACTGCTTCCTGCCTGAATTGATTCAGTGTTGTGATATCATGGCCACTTCTTTGGCAGTGGATTGAGACTATACCTGCTAGGACAACATCCGTGAAAGAATCCAGGCAGGAGGCTTAGGTGGCTGAGGGAACAAATTATTTTTTAAAGTGTCTGGCTGAGTGTGGCATTTTCCTCCTTGTATAAATGAGGAATAGAGTAACATCTGCTTGTAGTGGAAATTGATTTGAAAAACTACACTTGTGATTCATTCTGTTTATTTTTGTTTGTATGATCATTCATCTGAGGCCTGGTCTGGCAAAGAGAACCACATGGACAGACCCCTGCCACCAGGGTTCTCTTTGCTGGATTGGGACCCAATTTGCAAAATTCTGTAATCATCAATGGTTGTCTTAATACTTGCTGCAAATTAGGGAGGTTCTACTGTCTTACTGCTCTGCAAGCAATCCCTTTGAAAGTTAAGTGGGTCATAATATCTTTAGTGATCTGGCTCTGGGTTGTAAATTCCCTGGCCAGGAGCTGTGGCCTGTCAGTCTTCATTTATTCAACAGCCATCAGGTTTCATTATTAACGTGATTAATAAGGTGACTGAGTATTTTAATTAAAATGACAGTGTTGCAGGTCTCTTGCATTACATCCCAAAGTGGCCTTCCTAGTTATTTTATATTTATGCATGACAGTTCAGGACAGAGACCCCTCAACTTTGTCCTGTTTATGGCTGCATTGCCAGATTGCCAGGAGCGTAGAAGGGTGCACTAATGAACAGGGCAGGTTGAGGTCACCTTCATCCTTAATGTAGATGTGCACTTTTTGGAGAGCACGTGACCCAAATGCAATAGCCCTTGCTGCTGAGTTGGAGCATGGGATCTCATCCTCTGAGCTGCACTTGTAATAAAGGTGAGTCTGTCCATGGGTTGCATTATAAAACTGCAGCCTTTGCTTTTGGCCATTCCTAGTCTGGGAATTAAGTGACTATGGCAGAAAAACAGGAGGGCTGTCTTCTCTGCCATCCCATTCCATATGTTACCTGGCAGTTGGAAGTCCAAGCAGGTCTCTGAAGGTGGGGGTCTCCTGATTTCATACTGCGGCAGGGGGTTCTGTTCTTTTATCCACTGGCAAAGAACACGTCTCATGTATTAATGAAGCACCATCTTGGATGGTGCCTTTGTTTTCTAATTGCCCATGTCATCAGGGTCAGACACCATTTGATGTGGCTGATGAGGGACTGGTTGAGCACTTGGAGATGCTGCAGAAAAAACAGAATGTGGTGAGTTTTTGGCTGACCTCTTTCTTGCTTTCTAACTATCAATGCATAGAGAGCTAATCTAACATATATATGATGCCTCAGTGGAGGCATGAAACTAGGTGCCATCATTTTTTAGATAATTGGGAGACATTAAACATTATGGCATACATAAAGTTCCAGAACCCGTTTGCTAGCAACTCAGCTGTAGCAGGAGGATGAATGATTTATCAACATCTGGAATTCTAGACATTGAGTGTAGCTGTACAGTTAATCATTAGATTTACCACTGTCCCTAAACTCTTGTTTCTGGGAGGTACTTACCTCACAACTAAGGGATGTTTATGGTTACTATAACTTCACGTAAGGGAAGGTGACTTAAACAGTGTCCTGCTGTATTCTGAACTGGTATTTGTTCCTGTATTGTCTTTGAGAAGAGCAAGACTGGGTGAGGGAGAAGTAATTATAAGTTACTATGTGAACCCCAACATTGGGAGAAGTTTAGTAATTTCAAACCCACACTAAATAATATGTAATCTTGTGATGTGGTGGAAGCCTTTGGTGAAGGTAGCGAGCTGATCGCAAAAACTGTGGGTCTTGAGATCAAAGGAAAACTGATCCGCATATTGCTGCATTGGCCCAGGGTTGCATTCCTTCCTAGTCCATCTCGGACTTGCCACTTATTCATTGATGTCACCAAGATCCAAGCAAGCAAAAAAAAAAAAAAAAAAAAAATCCAGCCAGATGCAGTGTAACATGGTGGAATTAAAGCAGTATTACTAGAGAGAAAATGTTTGCTATAAAAACTTGGTGGTGATACTAGTACTTACAGCTTTGAGGAATAGAGCGGTGAGAGAGGTAGAACCCAGAATTCTGGCTGCAACACAGTGGCCTAGCAGTCCCCCTGTTGCATCCTCTTCTCCTCCCCCCCCCACCAAAAAACCCCCCTGTTTTTAATGTGAACCAACTTCTCAGCAAAGTAGGGGAATTGATAAACTAATATGTAAACAGAGTTCTTTTTAATTTGATTTAATTTTAATTAATTTGCAAACTAGACACCATTAAATTAGGCTTATTAGACTGGGAGTGGATGAGTCATTACACAAACTAAAAACTATTTCCCCATGCTAATTTCCCCCTTACTGTTACTCACACCTTCTTGTCAACTGTTTGAAATAGGCCATCCTGATTATCACTACAAAAGTTTTTTTTCTCCTGCTGATAATAGCCCACCTTAATCGATTACTCTCATTAGAGTTGGTATGGCAACCCCCATTTTTTCATGTTCTCTGTATATATTTATATATCTTCCTACTGTATTTTCCACTGCATGCATCTGATGAAGTGGGTTTTAGCTCACGAAAGCTTATGCTCAAATAAATTTGTTAGTCTCTAAGGTGCCACAAGTACTCCTCGTTCTTTTTGCTGATACAGACTAACATGGCTACCACTCTGAAAAGAGTTCTTTAGGCTTTTCTCCCAGGAAGTGTGAACCAGCGTAATGCAGAAAACTGCACTCCTAATTAAAATTAAATAAATAAAAATCAAAATACACCTACAAATTCTCTTGCATATAGCGTAAAAAATCTGCTATAATATGCAAGAGCAAGGCATACACAAATTTCTTAATGAATCTTGCCATATTTCTTTCAGGCAGGACCAGGAGAAATGGTGGGATGTGTTCTGTATTCTCACCGAACCTTAGACTAAATGAGGCACTCAGAGCTCATAGGAGAAGCTCTATATTTCAAGTCATGAATGGCTTCCCTGGGCTTATGCCTGTTAGTTTTCATGCATTCAAAGATGCAAGTATGTTTCTGCTTCTTACATGTCCAGAGAGATTCTGGGCCTCTCTGTCAGCACAGGAAGAACTTGTAACTTACCTTGGGCAGTGTGGAGAAGAAGCAAAGGAGAGGAGAAGTTCTCTGCTGAACAGACCTAGCCACCCCAGTCAACATCCCCTTATAGCACGGCCTTGAGTATTTTTTTAGCTTAAGGCATGTAATCCTTAGGTCCCACAATGTTTTCCAATCCTATAAACGCTGCACTGCGGTGTTTACAATTTTGGGATTCCAGGATACATTCACTTGAAGAAGGTGAGTGCCAGGCTGAGGGATTTTTAGTGGGATTTTCAGGCTCAGAATGATCCTCAAAATGGACGACTGGGCTAGAATTACAATCTCTTTCTGCTCTACCTAAAAACATGTTTATAGCTCCTGGGAGTTACCATGATTATTAACATGCTGCTGCTAGTTTATCCATCCCTAATGGAATGACTGGTGACGAGATTTCCTGAACCAGCTGGCCAAAACACTTCCATCACCGCAGGAATTGACACTTGATGACAACCTCCCCTCTCCCCCAGCTCAATTCTGTGCATGTTCTTGAAAGAACAGGGCAGTACATCTGTGGCAAGCATCTGACCCTTAGGGTCAAAGGGGACTCCCCTCCGTCAGCACTGTTGCTGATTTCCATGGAATTTCTCATGAAATGCCACTTGAGTGTAACAATGTACCTGGTATCTACCTTATGCTATTCTAGCTATTCCTGGCCATGATGTGGTGCGCTTACAGATGTGTATTTGTCTGTCAAATTGAGCAACAACAGAGTACTTAACAAGGAAAAACACCTGCCACTTCTTCAAAGTGAGGTTTGGGATGACTTTAGACTGATAACAGCTGGTGCTGCTGATGCCTGTTCAAATGTGACCTTCCCATTCTTCTCCCACTTTTTGACAGCTGCGCAGTGAGAAGGAGACAAGAAACAAGCTAATTGAAGCTGACATGAATGGCAAACTGCAAAGTGGACTCTTCAAAAAGTAAGACCCGCAAAATAGCTGGTGTAGCTTTTGTCTTTTCTACAGTCTCCTACACTCCTGTCTTCCCTCTTCTGGCTGAGGACTCGATGATCTCATTTGAAACCTTTTAGTACAGCTAGAGGGATTGCCCTGGAGTAACATAAGGCACTCTAGTCCACGTCTCCCTGGGCTGAGTGGAGCTGTCCCTGCCAGCATGGGAAATGCAGGATTGGGAATTTCACCCATAGCAAATGTACTGGGTAGGAAATATTGGGGTGAAGAAGTGTGTAAGAGGTACTTGTATGCTTACCTGTTCTAGATGTAGTGACTTATCTGCAGGTTCGTTAAGAGTAAAGATCACAAATAGCTGCTTTCCCCCATGTTGGCACACTTTAAAAACTCCTATTTTTCTCAGCAAAGAGAAGATTCTTTATGAAGAAGACACTCTGAAGTCCCGGGAACCAGAAGAGGAGAACAAGGAATCGAGCAGTTCCAGCTCTGAGGAAGAAGAGGAAGCTGAAGAGGATGAGGCTTCAGAATCAGATGCTGAAAAGGAGGCAGGTAATGCATAATGCAACCCTAAGATTTCAGTTAGTTAATTAAGATATGAGGCCTCAGCTAGGGAGTCCCACTCACTGTTTTTTCAAAGGCTAAAAGCATTTTAAAAATGTTTCTTCAGATAAGCTGAGCTGTTGAGTAAATCACATGGACTGATATAGCATATGGTGGATAACTGTATAGTGAGACTTCTTTTAAAAAATGGAAGACCTGACTTTATTGACCCTCTGTTTATTTTAAAACAGATGAATATTTCTTTGGTGAGAAATTAATACAACTTTGCAAGACCCTTTTGGAAGGATGAAAACTTTCATCTTGCCAAATGTTTCAAACCAGCGTTGTTGTTTCAAGCACTGAATGCAAACAGGACAGTTTCCTTTTTGTTTACTGGCTCATAGGTCAGCATAAGTGTCAGTAAAGATCTGGGGGTAGGGTTTAATTTGTTCTCCATCAGTTCTGCATCAGGACAACACAAAATGTTATGTAGGTCTTATATAAACGGTGCCTTTTCCTCCGCATAAGTGTGTTTAAAATGCTTTGAATTTCTGGACAGCCTTCCCCACCAGACTACGCTAACTTTGGGATGGGGAATGGGTAGAGCCTCGTGAAACTATTTTTAGATTTTTTTTTTTTCATTTTATTTTTTGGGAATTTTGTGTTTTTTGTTTGTTCAACCCTGCCTCCCCACACCCCCCTCCTCCATCACCTTCCCCTCCGCACTCTTTGTACGGCTGCCAAATCCTCTCACTGACCCTCACCTGCTCAGTACGCATGTGACCTGTGCGGGACCCGCCATTGGCTGGGTGCACTCTGTCTGGTGGAATTGATCCTGTTAGCTCACGATTTGTGCTCGTGGATGCTGCCATTGGCTACTGACTCTCCCCTGGCTGATTAGAAGCTTTTGATTTTTTTTGTTTTTCATTTTATACATCACTTTTCATTTTATTTTGTTATTTCATGTTTGGGAATAACACGGGGCTCTAGTTAGTTTCCAGCCTTACTTGCTTGTGTTCCCTGTTAAAGGTAAAAATTTTGGTGAATGAGAGGTTTTGAGTAACCAGTTCAATGTGTGGAGAAAATAGCATTCCTGTTGTACCTTGAATATAATGAACGGAATGAAGGGGTGTCTAGAAGTTGATCTTCTAGTTAACTCATTTTAATGCTGCTCAGTAAAAGCCACTTGCTGCTGTTCTAGATAAAAGACTAAAAATGTGTTTTCAGGAAAAATAAACCCTAGGAAATGGAAAGTTGTTTCCTGTTCCATTTTAATACTCCATCACCACATGGGAGCAGGGAAAGCTTTTTCTGATCTTGGTGTATAAAGGGTTTAATCTGTTGAAAAATAATGGATTCACTAAGTACGTAACGTAATATCTGGCTTTAGATGCTGCTGCTAACTGCTGGAGTTCCAAGTTCCTGGTTTCTTCATATTGTCTCTGTGGCTTCAGTTAGGAACCTAGTCAGCGTGTGTATTGTGCACATGTTGTTCAAGTGACCGTATTTAGGTCTGCGCTTCCTGATTTACCCATATCTCTGCAAAGAGGGGCTGACCACAGATTCCTGTAACACTGTTTAGCTTTCATCCCCAGAATAAAAACAGAAAACAAGTCTCCCCCCTAGTGTTCTGTAGATGTAAGATGGTTAGGATCCTGGTTGTTCCGAACGTTGACTTTAGAAAGCTACAAAACAGCATTTCGTTGGCTGATGATGGTATTTAGTTTATCAATATATTTGCAGTTTTTTTCACTAGACAAGGAAGATGAATATTGACCAAGAGTTAGTGTGGCAATGGGTTATGACTGCACCTCACTCAGTCTGTTTCCTTAGTGTGCTAATCAATAAATCTTGACTCCAGTGAGCACTACAAAACTGTCAAACACCTATGGAAGCACAACCTGGCTTCTGTCCTGCAGCGAAAGAACTATCACTTGGGCTCTGGTTGGACAAACTTGAGATGGATGACGAGTTAAAGGGACAGAAGCATCTAGGTTGTGCTCGGCAGAACTGGCAGTTTAAAAAAAAAAAAATTCTTTGTGTATATTAATGACAAAGATTAAAAGTTTTTTAAAATTAAGACTTTTGGCATGTAAATAAAGTAAATGCTGTATGAATTTTAGTCTGTGTAGTTGCTCTTCTAATTAAAATAGTGTTTTAATAGGCAGCAACTTTGTCTTGTAATCTCAAGTCTTGCAAGCAAAGCAGGAGCTTAAATGAAACACTAACAAATAGGCGTGGCAGGGTGACTTTTTTTATAATAATTTTGAGGGATAATATCTGTTTTCAAGCATTTTTTATTTTTATCCATTTTGAATTTTCCCAGTTTCACAACTACGAGGTATTAGCATTTTTTTTATTTTCAAATTAAATTTTCAGTTGTGGGAAATTATGGGGGGGATCAGACAATTATTTAATGACAGACATTAAGATTCAAAAAATTAAAGCTTTATAGCCATTAAAACAAAGTTGTTAACATTGCATGTCAAAATGTACAAAGTAAATAGCCTTAAACCAAACTAACAAATTCCGAAGCAGCATTTTTCTCAGCTTTGTCGATCTGTAAATTTTGATTATTGAGGGAAAAATTTGTTCTGTTTGTGTGTACAGTGAAATTGACGTTTACTGACATTTGCTGATTTAAAAAATGTAACCCTTCCAAGCCTGTCTATAAGGAGTGGTGTAGCTGCAGGAAGTGGTGTCGCATAGTGTATCACTTCAGAAACAGTATGGATGAACATTGTACAAGCGGACCTGTTTTTGGCAACTCTTGGTGTAAAGTAGCTTTCCCATATGTTCAACACAGATGTGTTTTAATTGCTGACTCTAGTATGAAAACCTGAGAAGGCAAAACAGCCCAGAGTTTTTTGTCTTGGCCTTATTTCTTACAACTCTTAGGGGAGTTTAGAGCCTTATCTCTGCTCAGCTCTCTGATTTGCTCAAAGTGAGTAGAGGCAGCCAAGTGAAATTGAGAAGTTCTCCAGTCCCTGAAGAGCAAACAGCAGTGCACAAAAAGTGCTGCAATGCTGTATCTTTTTGTGTACTAGTCTGTTTCAAACTGCTACTGAAAGATAAAACAAGTGCAAGACAAACTGTGCTGGGCAGGCGGCCCCAGTGCTGGCAGCCCCCAACCAGGCGCTGCGGGCCCAGCACCCCCAACCCTGGAGTTCCGGGCGGCATGGCCCCAGCGCCCGGGGCCCCCCAGTGCTGGGCAGCTCCAGCCTGCCCCAATTCCCGGACGCAGGCTGGCCGCCCTAGCTCTAGCCCCAGCCCCAGCACGCTTCCCCAAAGAGGAGCAGCCTGCCTGGGCTGGGGCCAAAGGGAAAGCGGCAAGCAGGAGGGGGCCTTGGGGCAGAGAGTGGGTGGGGCCTCGCAGGGCTGTTTGGGGAGGCATAGCCTTTCCCAGCCTATGATACGTGCCGCTCATGTCCTTTAGGTAACAAGGTGTTTGGAACCGAATGCTATATTCTAGGGTTAGAGGCATCTGTCTTGAATAGAAATCAAAAAGCCTTAATGGTGGAAGCTTGAGCTTGTAGAATGGAGCAACTAGGTAGCCACAGGATCTGGCTGTTTTGGGTTAGTTTATTCTTGACTGTCTCCAGCCTGATCAGATAGTCTCAGCTGTACACAGATATGAAATATAAGTTATGTCATTGCATTCCCATCTTCCTCTCTCTGCAAGAGCTATGCCCCAAACCCATGGTGAATATCCAGCAGAACCATGTCATTGTATCCCTCACCTGACTGACTCAGACATGCATGCCACCACGTGTATTTCGGCGTTGCAGGAATACTTTAGTTCTCAGACCCATCGGTCTGTCAAGAATGATCAGTTAAAGGAAATCTAATGAATGAAGTCTGTTATCTCGCCTTAAATGCTCTCAGGAAAGAAGGGGCAGATTGCCTGCTGGGAGTGAAATAGATGGCTCTGTAAAATCATGCTTCATCTGTAACCACTAAGTGCAGAGGTATCTTAGGACTGGGCAGAAATACCTTTTGTTCAGTGAGTAGACTTAAGGATGCTTCCCTTTTTTCTGAGTGTGAGGAACTGGAATGTTCTGTTATTACATAGGCTTTGGGTCAGCTTATTTGCATATCAGTGGTAAAGGGAAAGTGGTTTATAAATGCAACATTCAAACACCTTGTTTTTCCTCCCCTTGTCTAAAATTGTAGAGAGAAAGAAAGAGTCCTTTGCCAACCATTCTGGTCATGAACCCAGGACTAGCGTCACTGAACAAATACCACCACCAGAGCATAACTCCTTCACTGCATCTCCTGCCAGAAAAGTAAGTGAATTGGGGATTGCTGTAGAATCCAACTGTGCATTCCATTGTTGCTTTAAAGCAGTTGGTTGCACTGGAGAATAGATTTTCTTAAACTGGTCTTCAGAGAGGTTGCAAGACTTACAATCAGATACTATTCTCTCTCTGATTTAACAAAGAGGCACAGTTATCGGCACAATAGTCTGGGACATGCACAAATGGGGCTAATTTTGTCTGGTGTGCAGTCTTTCCATTATGTCACCCTCTGAAATAAGTTGGGCCATTTAAAAAAAAACAAAACAAAACACTTTACTGCTTAACAAGTACTCCTGGTTCTCTGGCCAGGAAGGACCCCACTGCCTGTTTGGTGACAGAAGTAGTTTTGTCTACATCTGTTCCCCTAGTTCCTTTCAGCAGGAAGTACTGAAACAGAGAGTACTCCATTGAAATTTTCCTTATGGTAAATTCCTGTTTTTACCCTTCATGGCAATGTGACAGCAATGCAATTGGCATTGAAGCACATAGCCTGAAGATCCATGCAGTTTACATAACCTGCCCCAGACTCGATGGGACTGTTGGAGCTATGATGCTACACTAATGAGGTAGAGGTGAGACTGCTTGTCATTTCTCTAGCAATGATATTCACCCCCCTCTCCCCCAAGTGAAGCTCACTATAGCTACTGAGATTAGACCTAAACCTCTTCTGACTCTAAATCCACTTGGCTAGCAAGAGCCATGAGTGCGGTCCCTATGTGTATTCCATACATGCCAGAGACTGGAGAATCTGAAAGTAGTGTCTATTGGTCCGTTTGCGGGCCCGCGTGTTCTGTGCTCAGTATCAATGGTATAAGGAGAGGTGCAGACCAACCGCCTCTCCTGTTCCTTCTTACTGTTGCCCAGCCGGAGTCAGAATCCTGTGTTCAGAGCCACCTTTATGCTGTTTTTGTACCTGTAAATATAATAGTTTCTAGTGTTTTCAGTCTTTAATTAGCGTAGTTTAGTTCCCCTGTCCCCCGCTTCTGCCTTGGGGCCTCCCCTCTCCAGTTATTTTCACTCCCCTCAGAAGAAGGACCATGCCTAGAGTCCTGGGATTTAAGAAATGTCTCCTGCCCCTGCCCCATCTCAGTCAGCGATGACTGACTGCTAGCGCTGCCTTTAGTGTCTTGCGGAGGCTCACATCTGTCTCTGCTTTCCTCCCCAAACCTGAGAAGTGACGAGAGCTTCACCTGAGGAAGTACCTCATGGAGAAAGTCATAGGACCCAGTCGGATCCTGGCCAGGTGAGCCCTCTGGTACATAGGCCTCGGTCTGCAGGCAGTGCCCCTCTGAGCATAAGCTCCGAAGAAGAGGCCAAGGCTGTTAAGTCAGAGTAATCATTGCTACAGGCCTCTTAGGAGAGTTAGGGGCACTCTCATAGATGCTAGAACAGATCCCCTTCCACATTTGCTTCTTAAAGAAGGATCCCTCCCTGACTCTGTCCAAGTCAGGTGAGTCCTCATGTTGGTCCTAAAGACTTAGGTCTGCCTAAACCTCCTGACCATGAGGGTAAGGTGTGAAGGAAAAAAGATAATCGGTATTGGCTCTGGCTCCAGCTCGAAAGCCAAAGGTTCAGCACCTGCCAGCAATGACTGGGAGCTCCAGGATACACTCCTCTTCAACTGTACTGACTCGTTTCCAGAAGGATCCTGGGACACCTCATGTTCTGGGTCGGGCTGAAACTTTTACCTCTTTGGAGGCTATTTTCACCTTACCTTATCCTCTGTTTCCTCTCCTTTCTGGTGTGATCCTCCTGAGGGACATCTCAACAACAGAAGAAACTCTTGAGGAGAAGGGGCTGCTCCTCTACTCCATAGAGGAGTTGAAGCATTCATCCACCAGTATGGCCAACAGACACAGAATTTACCTTCTCATTGGTTGATTCTGATGTCCAGACAATCCATCGCTTCCAAGTAGGGAGGTTAGCCCCGACAGAAACTGTAGGAGATCTTGGACCTATCCTGTGCCCAATCGTGACCACCTAGGGGACTGATGGTCTCCACTGCATTGAGATTCCCCCCCAAAACCAGTTGACACTTCATACTGGCCCTGTTGGGATCCATGGGATCCCTATGCTAAAGACACTCCAGATCTGTGCGTGAATCCCGCCAGCCCTCTCCTCTTGGTCAACACCAACTGGCTCCATCAGAGTACGTGGAAGGAGGAAATGAAGCTGGATCAACTGGTTTTGACAGATGTCATCGTCCTTGCCTGATGAGGCAATTTCTTCATCTTCAGCGTCCCTGCCTGAAGACCACAGGCAGTACCAAGAGCTCTTGCAGAGGGTGGCAATTGAACTCCAGATTCCACTCCAGGAGTTCCATGATGTGCAGTATAAGCTCATGGACATCTTGCAGCCCACTGGCACCAGTCAGGTGGGCCTCCCAGTAAATGAGGCCATCATGGAACCAGTCAGGGTGGTATGGCATACTCCTGCATCTTGCACCCCCACCCAAAAAGGGCTGAGAATTGCTAACTACCAGGTCCTATTAGTGCAGCACGATTTTACAAATTACTCCAAATTCTTGGAGTTTGAAGACACTCTCTCAGTGGACAGGGTCTAATTCCAAGCCCTCTCTGATGAAGGCAAACTGGTAGATAAGATCTCTTTTCAATTTGCAATGGACACTGCCAATACCCCATCTAGAGCTATTGCTACGGCGATACTTGAGGCATGAATCATGGCTTCACTCTTTGGGGCTCCTCAGGGAGGAATCCCACTGAGGACTTGCCCTGTGAGTCTGACCTCTGTAACGAAAAGGTGGATGAGTCACTGCGCTCATTAAAACTCCAGGACGACCTTACATTCCCTGGGCATTTATAGCCAGCACCAAAGAGGAAAAACCACAAACAGGTGTATAAACCAAGACATCTCCCTCAGCTGTTCTACCACCAGCATCCTTACGAACTGCTGTGCAAATGTCGAAAGGTGCAAAGCGCTAGGTAGGCAGCTCTTTCAACCACAGCCACTCAATCCTATCTATCAACTAGAGGTTACTTTTGACAGGATGCTTGAGAACCACATATGTTTGTTGATGTCATCTCCAACTGCCCCCTCCCCCCCAAACCTTTGGTAGCCCCCTCACATTTTTCACCCACAACTGGAGGGCAACAACAATGGATAAGTGGGGATTGGATACCATCTGCTCTGGCTATGCCATCTAGTTTCTCCCTCTCTCCTTTCCCCTTGCAAACCCCTTTCCTGGCCCCTCTTCAGGGACCACCCTCATGAGGAAATCTTCTGTAAGATGGACCGTCCCCTCCTTGGACGGGCTATAGAGTAAGTGCCACCTCAGCGTGTAAAGAAAGGGTTCTACTCCCTATATTTCAGTCTCCAAGAAAAAAGGATAAAGTCCCATTTTCGACCTACATCAGCGGAATATTTTTATTTGCAAATCATAATTCTGCATGTGTACATTGGCATTGATCATTCCCTCCCTGGAGAAGGACATGTGGCTCACGGCTCTCAACATGAAAGATACTTTCTTTCATGTGGGCATTCATCTGCCCTACAGAAGGTTCCTCAGATTTCTGGTGGGACAAGTTCAGAGTACTTCTGTTGGACTGGCAACAGGGCCTACATGAAGGTCCTCAGTCTGGTGGTGGCCCAGATGAGTCAAAACAGCTATACCAACTTCCCATAACTAAATGAATGGCTCCTAACGGGCAGATCCAATCAGAAGGTTCAGTCAGCCACCCTATCTTTGCTCCACCTTCTGACATCCTTGGGAATCTGTGTAAACAGAGAAAAGTCTGCTTTGAGTCCCATAAAAACCTTAGACTTTGTAGAAGCAGCCAAAGAACTGACTTCAGCAAGGCTCCAAATTCAGGCCATTAACAGCCTGATAAGTCAAGTAAGTCACCCTCAAACCACAGTCAAGGTCTGTCTTTCTCTGCTAGGCCACATGGCCTTGTGTACTTGCATAACGCCATTCTCCAGGCTTCACCTCTGTGTACAGGCTGGCTTTGGGCTGTTTACTCATCAGACAGAGACTACATGAATACCAACGTAATAATCTTTGCCACGGTCATGGCTTTCCTGGTATGGTAGATGAACCTGGAGCAGGTGCATGTTGGAGTTAGCATTCTTTGCGCACACCTGACGGGACCATAATCTGTATTCCACTACCCACCCTTTTTCCTGTCTGCTTTGGGTCTTGACTGGATTTGCGATAGTGAAGGAACTGGAGAAGCAGTTTTTCCACACGTCCCCTTATACCCTTGGAGCTCGGGGGTGCAGGTGCAGACGTACAGACACAACTTGCAAATTGCCTGGTCTCCGGCACAAGGAACATGGGCGTACCCATGTTTGGAATACAGCTAGGGACCATACATGTCAAAGAACTTCCAGTTACAGCTGAGTAACCTTCATATCTTGCATTCCTTTTGGTGGCCCTGTGCTTAATGTCTCAGGTTCCTACACTGAAGTGCAGGTGGTTATATGCTAGGTTTTTTGTTTTTGTTTTTTTTTTTAGAGAGGGAGCTAATAGGTATGAGAGATTCAAGAGTTAGTCATAAATTGTTTTGTACATGCCAGTCAGCCTAATTGTTTGCCCAGAGCAAATAAGATAGCGCTCCCTATGGCATAAACTTAAATTTACTTAAGCAGGCAAGTGATGAGGAACAGAGAGCGAGCAGCTATGAATAGTGCAGTTAACCCTTTCCCTACTGCAAAGCATTGCAGCTACCTCAAGCTGATGAGTGCTTCCTATGCAAGTATGGAAATCAGAAATCTCAGTCGTCTGAGACTCTTGATTAACGGAAGTGGGCTAACACTGCATAGGTGTATGTTTGTTTTATAGATAAACTCCTTGTGTTAGATTAACCGAAATCCCTTTAATTAACACAACTTAGCTTACAACAACGGTCTCCTGCTTCTCGAGCTTTTAAGTTTAGTTGCTTTTCCTGTGTCTCAAGACTGCGACTAGATTTCTTGCTGGGAAGAGTCAGTATAGTGGCCTCACGGTGTCTTGTAAGGTCAAGTTGAATAGCTCTACGGGCTCCATGCGGTGCATGGGTTAAGGTAATCCCGGAGTGTCTAGCTTTTTTCCTTTAGAGCGAAATCCATCCAAAACCACGTTTTAAAAAAAACTTAAGGTTGCAAAATTAAGTACACAAATCTCAAAATGCCAGAATTAAGGTCCTGTGTGCAAGCTAACTTTGTCCCACTGTAAATATGCATTGCAACAGTGTTAATTAAATGAGTGTGTACAACTCAGATACTGCAAAAAAAAAAAAAAAAAAAATACACATCTCTCCTATAACCTTGCACATGAGTAGATGGAGGCAGATGCTCTGCAGGAGCCTCCCTCTTCTAGTATGGATTATTTTCATGGATCTCTTTAGCATACATAGAGTAATATGCCAGTACTGCTACTGTGGATGTATAGCTAAAGTCCACAAGAAAACAGATACAGAGCAGCATGTACAGAATACACAGTTGCATGGTTTCTGATATGAAGTGTGTACTTGCACTCATGTGGGATGAACTGCATAAGTCACTTGTGCCTTTGCCATACTTGAGTAGTACACCCTTCTTAAACACATGCTGACAAAACCTTTGACACCTTTTTATTCCCCCTCTATATCCTCATTAACCTTAACTTGCATTTACAATTTAGAAGTGTGTGTGTCCGTCCCCAGCTATCGCTGGAGACTGCATTGAATCTCGTGCTTTAAAGTGTAACCTACTTAGTATATAATTTAACTTCCCAGAGAGTTTTACTATCTGCAGTTCCCTAGTTTCCTACCCGCTGTTGTCTTCTTCCACCACAGTTCACCAGTTTGCTCAACAAATCAGAGGAGCAAAAGGATGAATCTCCCTCATCTTGGAGGCTTGGTCTACGGAAAACTGGCAGCCACAATATGCTAAGCGAAGCTGCTTCCCGGGAGGCACTGAGAGAGAGAGGTTCCTCCATCTACCGCTCTTCGTCGAGTCCCCGGATTTCTGCATTATTAGACAACAAAGAAAAGGTCTCCTTTCCCTCAAAACAGTTTGCAGTGAATCATATCTGAGGGGTGCTTATCAAGCAGCATCAATCAGCTTACCCATTTGTATAGCCATCCCACTTTTGAGCGTCATCCCACCGGGTTTCAGTTATGGCCCCTAGTTCGTAATCTCCATAATCTAATACCCCTGTCATTCTTCTTTCATCTTTTTTTCATGTTGCTTGCATTTGTGTTCAGATGCTTTAGTACATTTATACCAGGGGTCAGCAACCTATGGCACGTGCACCGAAGATGGCACGCGAGCCAATTTTTAATGGCACACTTTTGCCTGCAGAGGACCCCGGCAAAAAGCAGCGTGCCATTCAAAATCCTGCCTGGCCCGGCCCGCTCTTCTTTGACCCCCGCCCACCGCTCTCTCCTTCCCCCTCCCCCCACCTCTTCCCCCAGTGTGCTGGGTTCCTGACCCTCCTCCTCTCCCTCCCTGCAGCTGATCAGCTGACAGCGCTCTCTGCTCTGGGGACCTTGGGGAAGGGGGCGGAATCGGCATAGCCCCTTCAGCCCCCTGCTGTGAGCCGCTCAGGGCAGGGGGCTGGGAGCACCCCCACGACTCTAGCCCACACCCCCCAGCCTTCTGCCCTGACCCCTGTACCCCCCCACAATCCCAGCCCTGACTCTGGCACCACCCCCCACATACCCAGCCCCCGCAGCCTTCTGCCCTGACTCCTGCACCCTCCTCTCACACCCCCAGCCCTGACTCCTGCACCCCCCACACATTCCCACCCCCACTATGAGCACCAAACAGGAGTTCCTGCACCCCTCCCCCCACATTCCCTCCTGTACCCCTCGCACCAAATGGGAGCTGTCCAGGTAAGCGCTCCACACCCAAACCTCCTGCCCCAACCCTGAGCCCCCTTCCTCATTCTAGCTCCTGGCCAGACCCTGTACCCTAACCCCCAGCCTGCTCCTTCACCCCAGCCCTGTTCTCAGCGCACTCCCACCCTCATCTCAGTGCAGAGAGAGGAAGAGAATGGCTAGAACCAGGGAGAAGGTGGGTACCCTACTCTATGTGGACAGGTCCAGGACCCCAGATTGGCAGCAGGCTGAGCAGGGCCAGCAGCCGGGACCCTAGCTGGCAGGAGCCGGCAGCCGGGACCCCAGACCGGTAGCGGGCTGAGCCACTCAGCCCGCTGCCGGTCTGGGGTCCTGGCCGCTGGCCTCACTCAGCCCGCTGCCGGTTTGGGGTCCTGGCTGCCGGCCCCTTGCCAGCCGGGGTCCCGGCCGCAGGCCCTGCTCAGCCTGCTGCAGGCCTAGGTAAATGGAACCCCAGGCCGGCAGCGGGCTGAGCAGGCCGGTGGTGTAAGATCACCATTTTAATTTAATTTTAAATGAAGCTTCTTAAACATTTTTAAAACCTTGTTTACATACGACAATAGTTTAGTGATGTGATATAGACAGACTTATAGAGAGAGACCTTCTAAAAAACGTTCAAATGTATTATTGGCACGCGAAACCTTAAATTTAAAGTGACTAAATGAAGACTCGGCACACCACTTCTAAAAGGTTGCTGACCCCTGATTTATACTTTCCTCCTGTTCTGAAAAGTATGCCATCTTACTTTCTATGTTGGTAGTTCATGCAAAATTGTTGGAATTCAGCCAAAGCATTCCTTTTACCCCTTCCTACCTAAGTTAGAGCCTGCCTAGCAATCCCCCGGTAGTTTGGCATCCCACATACTTTAGTGGGGAATATCTAATCCAGCCAGTGCGTGACCTGTGTTCACAACAGATAATTGTGCTGCTCTGAATCTAAAGTCTTCCCCAGTGTGCTCTTCATCCATTCAGCTCTGCTGCCCATTTACACATGATCTATCTTAATTTAGAAGTTGCCCTCAATTATTAGCCTCACATTTACCATGCTAGTTGCCAGGGAAGGCAACTCTCTTAAAAAGGACATATGGTAATTCTAGAAAACAGATCTTTTGGGCTATTTCTTGAAATGGTTCCAGGCTGACTCCTCCATGCCAATTTTTAACTTAGAGCAAAAGCCTTTAAAACTGGCAATTTTGGAAAAAATAAGAACGGACTCTCCCTTAGAAGCAAGAATGGAAACACTGTGTCATGGGGCGCAGACTCACCCAGCAGCACTTCCTGCTGGTCGTCTTGGGGAATTAGCATCCAGCCTCCGGAGTGCCTCCTTCAGGCCGGCGACTTGCTGCCCCTGGCCCCCATGTCCCTCCCGGACCCTGGTGCCCTTGTCTTGGGTGCTGCCCCCTGGCAGTACGCCCACAGTTCTGGGTCTCCCCCTCCCAGGGGAACCCCCACCCATTATCCCCACCTCGCCTCAGTCTTCGGCTACTGCCAGTCACCAACTAGCTCCCTGGGGCAGACTGCAGTATAAGCCACTCATCACAGGCGAGGGGGTTTGGACCTGCTGCCTCTGCCTACCTGTGGCTGCCCCTGCAACTCCTGTACAAATAGGCCTTCCCAGGCTTGCAGCCTGGGGCTTTCCTAGGCCCGAGCTCCCCGGCTCCCTTGGCCTTCCCCATCCCTGCTCCCAATCTAGGTACTTTCTCAGCCCTTGCAGCCAGGTCACTCTCTCTCCAAGCTAGAGTGTCTCTTTTGGAACTTCTGGCTCAAAGCCTTTATAGAGCCACCTGGGCCCTGATTGGGGATCCCTGGGATTCGGGGGGAGTCTTGGCCGGGGCTCCCCGAGGCTACCCCTCCAAGGTTACCCTTCCAGGTCCGCCCGCTTCTTCTCCGTGGCCTCCCAGCCCGGGCCATCTCCCGGACTTGGACTTCAGCCTTCCTGTGGGCCAGCTCCGCGGCTTCTAACCGCGCCCATAGGTCCTGGTCCCCCATGCCCTCTTCCCTCAAGGTCTGGGTTCCCACAGCCACCCTGACCTGGGTCCCGGCCTCCCACTGGGCCCAGTCTGTCTGGGTTTTGTCCTCGGCGACGGCCCCCGTGATGGTCTGGGTTCCCTCCATCCTGGTCGCTGCCTCTTTCAGTCTTGGCCCTTCCAGGCACACAGGCACCTCTCCTCAGTTCCCCTGAGGGGGCAGTGCCTCCTTATGTGGCCCCGTTCCCGGCAGCCCCAGCAGGTTCCCTGCCTCTGGGCTGTCTTGGGCCTTTCTTGGTCGCTCTGGCCTGGGCAGGCCCACTGCCTGTGACCCTTCTGCCCCCAGGCCCAACAGGTTGGCAGCCGCCCAGGTTTCCGCACCCGGCGACCTGCCCGCGGGACCTCTCCTTGTCCCGGTCGGGGCTGCGGCGCCCTGCCCCTATCCCCATAGGGACAGTCCCTTTTCAAATGCCCTGTTTGTCGGCAGGCGTAGCAGGCCTGACGCTCTGCCACTGGCCTCCTGGCCCTCAGCCCCTCACTCCATGTTCTCCGGTTCCTCATCAACCCCTCCCTGAGGAGTTGTATCAGGGCCCGCTGCTCCCTAGCCAGCTGCCCCTTCCAAAATCGCTCATGGGCCTCCCAGAGTCTCTTTAGGTCTTCTGCCCCCTTCCATTGGGGCACCGACCCCGGGGCCCAGCCTGGGATGGCACCTGGAGTCTCTGCATAATAAACCCCAGAGTACCCGGGATCCATCGTCCCCTTTTTCTCCACCTTCATCCCTGGGCAATAGTCCCGCTGTCCTCACTCTGTCCCTTGTATCGGGGACGGACTGCTCATGCCTGCATTCTCCACCACTTATCATGGGGTGCAGACTCACCCTGCAGCACCTCCTGCTGGTTGTTTCGGGGAATTGGCATCCAGCATCAGCCTCTTTCAGGCTGGTGTCTTGCTGCCCCTCGCCCCCGTGTCCCTCCCGGACCCCGGTGCCCTTGTCTTGGGTGCTGCCCCCTGGCAGTACACCCACAGTTCTGGGTCTCCCCCTCCCAGGGGAACCCCCACCCACTATCTCCACCTCACCTCACTTAGGCTACTGCCAGTCACCAACTAGCCCCACTCCCTGGGGCAGACTGTAGTATGAGCCACTCATCACAGGCGAGGGGGTTTGGACCTGCTGCCTCTGCCTACCTGTGGCTGCCCCTGCAACCCCTGTACCGAATAGGCCTTCCCAGGCCTGCAGCCTGGGGCTTTCCTAGGCCCGAGCTCTGCGGCTCCCTTGGCCTTCCCCATCCCTGCTCCCAATCTAGGTACTTTCTCAGCCCTTGCAGCCAGGTCACTCTCTCTCCAAGCTAGAGTGTCTCTTTTGGAACTTCTGGCTCAAAGCCTTTATAGAGCCACCTGGGCCCTGATTGGGGATCCCTGGGATTCGGGGGGAGTCTTGGCCGGGGCTCCCCGAGGCTACCCCTCCAAGGTTACCCTTCCAGGTCCGCCCGCTTCTTCTCCGTGGCCTCCCAGCCCGGGCCATCTCCCGGACTTGGACTTCAGCCTTCCTGTGGGCCAGCTCCGCGGCTTCTAACCGCGCCCATAGGTCCTGGTCCCCCATGCCCTCTTCCCTCAAGGTCTGGGTTCCCACAGCCACCCTGACCTGGGTCCCGGCCTCCCACTGGGCCCAGTCTGTCTGGGTTTTGTCCTCGGCGACGGCCCCCGTGATGGTCTGGGTTCCCTCCATCCTGGTCGCTGCCTCTTTCAGTCTTGGCCCTTCCAGGCACACAGGCACCTCTCCTCAGTTCCCCTGAGGGGGCAGTGCCTCCTTATGTGGCCCCGTTCCCGGCAGCCCCAGCAGGTTCCCTGCCTCTGGGCTGTCTTGGGCCTTTCTTGGTCGCTCTGGCCTGGGCAGGCCCACTGCCTGTGACCCTTCTGCCCCCAGGCCCAACAGGTTGGCAGCCGCCCAGGTTTCCGCACCCGGCGACCTGCCCGCGGGACCTCTCCTTGTCCCGGTCGGGGCTGCGGCGCCCTGCCCCTATCCCCATAGGGACAGTCCCTTTTCAAATGCCCTGTTTGTCGGCAGGCGTAGCAGGCCTGACGCTCTGCCACTGGCCTCCTGGCCCTCAGCCCCTCACTCCATGTTCTCCGGTTCCTCATCAACCCTTCCCTGAGGAGTTGTATCAGGGCCCGCTGCTCCCTAGCCAGCTGCCCCTTCCAAAATCGCTCATGGGCCTCCCAGAGTCTCTTTAGGTCTTCTGCCCCCTTCCATTGGGGCACCGACCCCGGGGCCCAGCCTGGGATGGCACCTGGAGTCTCTGCATAATAAACCCCAGAGTACCCGGGATCCATCGTCCCCTTTTTCTCCACCTTCATCCCTGGGCAATAGTCCCGCTGTCCTCACTCTGTCCCTTGTATCGGGGACGGACTGCTCATGCCTGCATTCTCCACCACTTATCATGGGGTGCAGACTCACCCTGCAGCACCTCCTGCTGGTTGTTTCGGGGAATTGGCATCCAGCATCAGCCTCTTTCAGGCTGGTGTCTTGCTGCCCCTCGCCCCCGTGTCCCTCCCGGACCCCGGTGCCCTTGTCTTGGGTGCTGCCCCCTGGCAGTACACCCACAGTTCTGGGTCTCCCCCTCCCAGGGGAACCCCCACCCACTATCTCCACCTCACCTCACTTAGGCTACTGCCAGTCACCAACTAGCCCCGCTCCCTGGGGCAGACTGTAGTATGAGCCACTCATCACAGGCGAGGGGGTTTGGACCTGCTGCCTCTGCCTACCTGTGGCTGCCCCTGCAACCCCTGTACCGAATAGGCCTTCCCAGGCCTGCAGCCTGGGGCTTTCCTAGGCCCGAGCTCTGCGGCTCCCTTGGCCTTCCCCATCCCTGCTCCCAATCTAGGTACTTTCTCAGCCCTTGCAGCCAGGTCACTCTCTCTCCAAGCTAGAGAGTCTCTTCTGGAACTTCTGGCTCACAGCCTTTATAGAGCCACCTGGGCCCTGATTGGGGCATGGCCCCCTGCTGCTGCCACTTCCCCCAATCAGCCGGGGTTTTACTCCCTGCCCCAGCCCTCTATGCAGGGCTTTTCCAACCCCTTCAGGGCTGGAGCGGGTGCTCACCCTACTACACGCTGTAATTCAGAGGTGTTGTTGAATGCCGTTGAAGATATAACTTCCATGTGGAATATAAAAGATCCTGAAATACTTACTTTTGTTTTTTCCTTCAGGATAAGGACAGCAAAAACTACTTTGCCCCAGTAGCCCCTAGAAGACTAAGCAGTACGGGTGACATAGAAGAAAAGGAAAACAGGTAGGACTTTGACTGAGTTTAAAGCTCAGATTTTATTCTGGTGAAGATTCTGCTGGAATTCAGTCCTTGGAAATGCCTTTCTCCTTTTTCTGTGCTCATGCTTCATACTTTTCACTCATTACTCCTAAGCGCACAGGTGTTTGATATGGCTTGAAATCTGGCAACATTTTATTAAAAGTGAATTTAATGGGCCCTTCCCTCAGTACGCGATAGTATCTGCTCCCTAAACTCTTAGATTATTGGCACACTTTCAGAATTTAAAATGTGAAATGCTGCAAACGATGATTATACACAAATCTCTCACCTCCATTGCGATACTATGCAGGTGCCTTCTTGTCCTCTAAAATTAGTCTAAATCTGAGCTCTAGCTGAGACCCCTGCTTATTGTACTGTAACTTGCTCAAACATCTCTTCCATCCCATTTGTTTTTGTCCACCAGTTGCTTCTTGATGTAGCTTAAGTTTGTGAACTCTTTGGAGCAGGGACTCTGCTGTGTGTCTGTACAGTGCCTAACAGGATGGGACCCCAGTTCTTGTTTGGTTACCCATTGCTGCTGCAATATAAAAATGGAAGCAGCATCTGTCTCATAACATGATTATTTAGGGAGATGCTGCCTCCAGTGGGTTCCTTGCAGTGTGATCTAAAGGGAATAAGATTTGAGCTCGGCTTGATTTGTAGAGCCAGCACAAACTATAATTGTTGTGAAGCAGTTACACCAAATAGGCTCTGAGAAACAATTTCACAGCAGTTAGATTCTGTGCTGTTCTTGTTACATCCTGCTTGCCGTGTTCTAGCTTCAATCTCAAACTGCCATCATTATTTGGATCTTAGCTGACCATTTGTATTTGAAATTACAGGAGGGATGACTGATAAAGCTGAGTGTTTTTGAATGGTGCCTCGGACTGTGCTGTACCCAGCTGATTGCTGCTAAGTGTCCCTTGCTCTGTGAGATGGAGGAGGATCAGGCTATATTAGCAGATGGTTGTCACAGTGTTCTGTGTGACACAATTTTTCCAGTACTTCTCTTTTAACACCAGCCAAATCAGTGCTTCATGGAATGCACTAGAGGCTTGAAGTAAAATAGCATGAATAGCTTGAAATCAAAATCGAAAAATAATTGGGAGCTCTGAAGCGTATTAGCTCATGCTACAAATAGGTTCTGATTCCTAAAGCTGGCGAGAGGGAATAGCCAGAGAACAACGCATAAGATACTTCCAGCGTGGGAGTGAGGGACTTGAGCTCAGATTCTGAACTCCCATTCCCCTGCTCCTTCACACATTAACACTCATAGGGGCATTAATTTGTTTCTGAATCATGGCACATAGTTCTAGTTGTTGCTAAATGTTTATACTTGCTGCTCCTGACTTCTAAATCAATAGCCTAAGACTTACCATATTGGCTCAGGCCATTGATCCGTGGCCTGGTATCCTGTCTCTGGCAGTGACCAGTCCTTGATGTCTCAGAAGATAAAAGGAGAGAGGCAGGGAGAGCAAGATCTTTCTAGGTCTAATGCATGAAGTGATTTTCTATAAACAGTCTGAATTTGGCTTAAGTGCTTGTGGTCAGAGACTGTGTGTTAACGTGTGTGCAAAACACCATGCATTCTTGTGACATTAAATAAGTAATAAATACTTGGCAATTACTAGAGCTAATTTTAAGGGAAATAATTAATTAAAATGTCCCCGTTATCCCTGTGGTGAATCAGGACTGTAACTGGAAAAGGGTTTGTATTGCCTGAATGTGGAGGGCTCTTTACTCTTCCCACTGGATGTTGAGACTCCAACACTTATCTTCATGCTTGGCAGTGTGATAAACCAAGACAACATGGCTCCAGAGTCTTTTTAAACTGCCATAGTGCTCTCTCCTGCCTCAACAGAGAATCTGCTGTTAACCTGGTGAGGAGTGGCTCCTACACCCGGCAGCCATGGAGGGATGAACCAAAGGGAAACGAAGCCCTCCAGACTGGTGCACCTTCCACCTACGTATCTACCTACCTGAAAAGGTACAGCCTGTTAACATTTAAAATAAATTGCTTACTGAGCAAAACTGAAGTTCTTAACCTGCCAGCCACGCTTTTGAGTGGTTGCTTTCTTTCTAATTGCTGCATTAGAGTGGCTGGCCGTAGTGTCCTCATTGCTTTCCCACACCCAGCAGCAAACATCCAGGTCTGCTTAGCTTTTTAATTGTAAACCCTGTCATATGAGACTTCTGTTTTCATGGGTTTTAAAACGTTGGGCTAAACGTTAAAAATTGCCTTCGCATAGTTCAGATGCAAACTTTTCCAACAAATTACATTGGTGTAATTGTGTTAGATTGCTAAAAACAAAATTCCTCTTAAGCCGAGGGTGAAGTAGCAGAATTGTAAAATGCAGTCTCGTGGGGGCACTAAACAGTTCTGGGAGCCCGTTTCTAATGGTGTTGCACGTTACTGCACAACTTTGGATAACAAACTATCCAAAAATAACTTGGAGCATTCCTGTTCCTCTTCTCTCCTGTCTGTGCTGCTTCTCTTAAGTCCAAGGCCAGCAGCTGGAGCAGAGAATTAGCGCTCCAAAGTTCATGAGCATTAACAGCCAGACTTACGAGGAATGTGACTGGTATCCAAAATCAGTCAACATAGTCCACTTCTTCTGGCAGCAGGAAAATAGCTTTTATGCAGGTGCATGTGCCACTCTACATAGGCAACTGCTGCTTGCTTATGGGATGGGGAGGCAGAGTCAGGAAAGAAGTTTACTCTGCATACAGCTTTTCCCAGTTGGCCCTGTCCATTATCATTTTGGAGGGGAGAGGTTCACCTTCCTCTGAAGTAGCTGGCATTGGCTGCTCCTGGACTAAATAGGCCATTCTCACAAATGTTACATTCTAGACTTCTCATGTCAATTGGGAGAGGGAGGAAACTTGCTCCTAGTGAAGGGGGACAGTGAAATTTTCACCTCTGAAGTTGCCTTGTGAAATGCCAGGCCCACTCACAAGTGTGTTGCTTAAAACTTCAGTTTGTAAAACCATCTCTGATCTTTAGTGCAAGGGAAGTAAAGTTTACAATTTTAGATGAGGCTTTTGCCAAGTGCTAGACCCTCAAGCTGAATAATTTGTCCTTAATGTGGTGTAACTCTGAATATATGGGGTGTGGGAGATTCTTGTGAATGTTACCATATTACTTGTGTTCTAGTGTTTAGGGGATGATATCAAAGCTCAGCCTTTACCTAGGATATGGCTATCTAGCTGCTGAGTAAATGGAGTTATTCATACAAAAGGGGAAGCAGCTGGATATTTTCAAAGCAGGAGCCCTTTCTTGTGAGGCAGTGTTCCATTCCAATGAATTTACATCTATCCTGGGATCTGATGCCGCCAGCCAACGGTTTGTGCTTGTCTCTCACTTGACAGTCAGACAGGTGGCAGCTGGTTGCAAGACTTTCACCTCTGCAGCCAGATTGTCTCTTAGACATAACATAGATGCTGTCACTTTAGCTGACGTGGTTCAGGTCAGTAACGTTACTGAACAACCTCAGTTCTGCTGGGATTTTACAACTTTCTTGCTTTGTGCCTCAGCTAATCCAAAATCAGATTTACAAGTAATATTTACCAACCCGCCCCATGGTGCCATGATTAAACTCGGAGGCATTAGCTGAAGCTGGCACTGACCACTTTTGGAATTGCACACAGTCAAGTTATTTCCTATGAAAGGCCTCATTTAAGCATTCATATGAAGGGAGAATACCTTCACATAGTAGGAATAATGTGCAGCTATATGTGGCTACAAAAAACAAGATGATAACTTGTGCATCTTATGCACTAAGAGTGAACTTGTGATCAGTTTGTATAGTAGTCTCAAACACCCTTCCACTGAAAGGACAGAGAAACAAATGCTAATTATGTATAGATCATGTATGAAATGTTAAAGACATATAGATTGTGAAAGACTCTAGTCTCATACACCAGTGTGTAGCATGAGGAACGGAATCTAATTGTCCTTCACATAAGGTAACATTTTGTCACTAGAAGCTTGACTTCCTGGTACTAAAAAGTCTCTAAAAAGGACTGTAAAATCAATTCCTTCTATCGTAGGACGGGCCTTTAAAATGGACGTGCGATACTTTAATGTAGTTAAGGGAAAAAATCTCCACAATTTTTCAGTATGGCTTAATGAGGAATACAAGGCTGCTCCATGTTGAGACCTTAGTTTTCTTCTTAAGCTCTGCATTTCCCATACACAGTGATGCTGAAAGTATCATTCCCTTTCCCCATCTGCCCCCCCAACCCCTCCTGTGTGCGCACAACAGTGGTGAAACAATTCTCAGCGCCCTTTGCTGACAACCAGTCATAACACTTCCATTTCTGAGCATAGACTGGCCTTAAAGGTCTAGTTCAGGTCACTTGCTGATGCTAAAACATGCAAGAAATTGACATCACAAATCAAACAAGTCTAGCATCCTTTGACAGCAACTTGATACTTCAGAGGAAGATGCCAGATGCTCCAAAATGGAATAACCTACTCATATGATCAGCTTCTTCCTACTCCTCCCTAGGCTCTCCTACTTAGGACAAAAATATAGAAGGGGTTTGCCCCATGTAATATAATTGAACATATTTTCATTATGCATGAGACACAAAGTGGGTGAGGTAATATCTTTTATTGGACCAACTTCTGTTGGTGAGAGACCAGCTTTCAATAAATCCAGTGTCTTTATTATGACCGTGATTTTTAGTGTCTAGCAAAGTTATGAGTTTAAGCTCCCAGGCTTGGCTTTTGAACATGTTGTACAGGTTTGATCAGTTTTAAATATGTTGCTGTGAGTTTAATTGAATGTCCCCTTGTTCTTGTATTGAGGGTAAATAGGAGTGTCCCAACACCTCTGTCTATACCATTCTTTACTTTAGAGAAGGAATGAGATCTACACAGTCCTGATCATTTCAGTCGATTGTTGCATGAAAGGCTTCCCATTAATCACTTTCATTGCGAGTCTCTGGACTTCTATTCCAGATGTGAAGGTAGTATTCCATGTACAGTTGAAAAACCAGGTCAGTTTCAGGTTTCATCTCAAATTGTCTGACATTGTCTTGCACAAAATGAAGGGGAAGGGTCAAATTTAATACAGGCAAAGCCAGCAGTGTCTCCTGCTTAAAGTTGACCACCACTTCCTTATATTATATATACCCTAATAACTTCGGTTAAAGTTTAGCATTTGGGCTGAAATTTTGCATGTAAGGTATCTGCCTTCTGGCTGATTTTTTTTCTTTTTTAAACTTTTAGCTGTTTCTGAGCATGAGACTAGAGAAATATGTTTTGTCCATGTTAGAAAAAATATACAGTTTCACTAAGAAGCTTTAGTATCCCCATGCTTTGCAGCATCGACTCAGCTGGCCTTTGTGTTGGGGATATGCCTCTTGCTGTTCCTGAGAAAATCTACCCAAATTAGAAGTCTTTGGAAAAATCCCATTTTGTACATGCTCAGTAGACTTCAGCAGCTATGTAGTCCTAGGCTGGAGCATGATGGATATTATGAAAAACTTTTTCACTAGAAGGGTGGTGAAGCACTGAATGGGTTAACTAGGTAGGTGGTGGAATCTCCTTAGAGGTTTTTAAGGTCAGGCTTGACAAAGCCCTGGCTGGGATGATGTAGCTGGGGATTGGTCCTGCTTTGAGCAGGGGGTTGGACTAGATGACTTCCTGAGGTCCCTTCCAACCCTGATAATCTATGATGCTCAGTAGTTTTATGAGGATGATATGTGTGCAGTTCAGCCACATGAGCTGGGAGGAGCTCAGTGAGGGTGGAATCTTCAGAGATTTTTAGCTGCAAAGCTCCATGACTCTAGTGCTCATGTGCAAACTGTCTTTTTTCAGAAGCTTGTAACTTTACCAAATTTGGGTGGATTTTCTTGAACAGCAAAAGGGACGTCCCTGACACAGTCCACCTCCTTGTCAAATGTCAAGTCCCTGCTTCATAGCACAGAGGTGCTAGAGATTCTCAGTGAAATAGTTGTAAGAATTTTTTAACATAATTCCCTAACATCATTCTTGCATATGGTTGAACCATTTTGGCTGAAATGTTCCAAAAATATCCAGTCTCAGGCAGATACCCTGCATGGAAAATTTTAGCCCAAACTTAAATAAGTTTGGCAAACTTCTAAACAACTGGAAACAGGGTCAGGCAGCTTCTGCTTATGTCTATATATACCTTCCTTGGGTTAAGTGATTTGATCCTCTGTTATTGTCTCCACCTTTCCCCAATGCTTGAGAACGCTACTGGTGGTGCCAGTGGTGCTGCTTCAGGTGGGAGCAGGATTTTCCTTGGTTTTGCCTGTTCTCTGAACTTCCCTGATTCACTTCCATCCCCTTATTCTCTCCCCTAGACTTACAGAGCAGAGCCATCGTTGCATCATTGATATATGTCCAGAGTGTTCTCTTTGATGCCCTCTTCATGGTCTAATGTCTCTTGCATTCATTTTTCTGAGATTTAAATATTCCCCCTCCAATTCACCTAAGGGCCTGTGGTGGTCAGCCACTGGTTAACCATGCGCTGAAGGGAGTGATCTTGTGATGTTTTACAGTGCTTCATTTGGTAGAAGTAGTGACCTCAACAGTCCCTACATTTCAGCCAATCGTAATACATCTGCTACCTCACCCACTACCATTGGTTCATCTACCTCATTGGGCACCCAGTGGCAACCCGCCTCTCCCTGTCCTACATCTCTTAGTGCGAACACTACTGCATCAGTCCGCCAGTATACCAGGTAAGGGCTCTGGGCTCATTCAGAGAACACTGTAGAATGCTCATGTCCTTAACGGGGAGACACAGTCCTGGGGTTGGAGGTTCTGAATTCTAAACTGCTCGGAAATCATTCCGTGATATGATGAGCTCCTCAACAGTGGGTGCTGATGAGGCATTTCAGTTGAAAAAGTGCATATATTGTGTGTTAACAATGCATACCGTTAAGCCTGCATACACAACCTTAGATTTGTCACTTAGAATCATAGAATATCAGGGTTGGAAGGGACCTCAGGAGGTCTTCTAGTTCAACCCCCTGCTCAAAGCAGGACCAATCTCCAATTTTTGCCCCAGATCCCTAAATGGCCCCATCAAGGATTGAACTCATAACTGTGGGTTTAGCAGGCCAATGCTCAAACCACTGAGCTATCCCTCCCCCTCAGTCATGTTGCACTAGCCATCCGTACCAGGCCCAAGCCAGGGAAGCTAATGATCTAACCAGCGGACCAATTGGTGATGAATCCTGGGTACGTGCGCACCTAAGGCATGTTGTGCAGATACACTAAGGAAGGGAAGCCTTTTCTCCTTTTGTTTTTGAAACTTCAGGTGAGTGATGCCCTCTTGCATTTGGTCCAGCCTTCCAAACCCGTGGGCTGTCTCCTGCATCGGACCCTGGGTTTACTCCACCTTGGTTTTGTTCTGTATTGATACAGAAATAGCGTTGCTTGCTTGCTTTGTCTTTTTGAAAGGAACGGTGCTGCCTGTTGCTTCATAAGCATAATTGGCTTTCCTAGGCACTACAGAGAACCACGTTTAAAATTAGGGCTATTTTGTTTGGAAAAACAGCTGTCTTGGAATTTCCTATTTTTAACAGGTGTAAGGGTTCTAGTTCTCCTAACATGAGCCAGTGTAATTATAGGCAAGTTATCCTGACATCAGTCCTGGGCAAAATAATGGAAATGATAAAAGGATTCAAATAATAAAGAATTAAAGGAGGGGGGAAATAATTAATACTAGTCAACATGGTTTTATAGAAAACAGGTCACTTCCTGACTTATGGTTAACCATGCATCCTTATTTTTCTAGGTAGCTCTTCTTTACAGCATGTGTAATTTCTAGTGCCACTGAGGTTTTGTTTTTGAATTGCAGGAGCTTTGAGACCATCCCTCCTCCTGCTTATTGACCAATTAAATTCCCTCAGATTTTCGAGTCACTTCTACAACTATCAGCAGTGAAGTCAGGAATATTTCCTCCTACTGTTTATCCTTCTAGACATCCTTAAAAATGCCATTCTTTTGACATTCCATCATACCATTGTATTCAGAGAATTGGGAAAACTTGTTCATACCTTCTAATGTTTCCTTGAAGGTATTGGGTCTCTAAGCCAATTGAGTTCACTTGCTTTGTATCCCATTATGTGTTGTATGTTTCAGAGCCCCATACTGGAAACAAACTGACTCTACTGTAGAGAAAAATACAGAGAACATCTCTGCTAGCACTCCACTAGGTGTAATCACAAATCGCACTGTACTCAGCACTGCCAACGGTGTTACATCTGCCAACGCCACGTCAACTACTGGAACAGACTCAAATGGAGAAGCCAGGGAGCGAAGAAGGTTAGTGATCAGAATGATGGGGCACTTCATCTGTGGTGTGGGCAGATAAGAATTTATAGAATCATTCTTTCTCGGTGGTGCTTGGTGTGTGTTAGAAGACTTCAGTGTCTTAGGCCTTTCTGCAAAGACAAACGCTGATGCCAATTGCAGTGGTGTTGTGTGGTGTGGACACATCTCTACCGTGAACTGTGGTCTAAGACATGTTCGTTCCACAAAACAAACAGCAATAACAACCTACAGCTACAATCACAACAATCTAGACCTGGGCATGGGAGAAGGAGGAAAGGGAATAACTAAGCAGAAGCTGAATTTTGGTACGGTCGCTAGACAGTCGGTTGTGCTCTAGGAGTAGCTGTGTTTTAAAAAAACTGCTGCAAGCATGAGGCTGCTGTTGCCGTTTTCCTTTTCATGGAATTGCTTTAAGATTGGCAGGAAATAAGGCTGGGGTAGCCAGTTTCAGGTGCAAGGGAAGATTTTCTTTAAAAAGGGAAGTGCAGAGCATCAAATTAGCACTATTCCTTCAGGCAAACAGGTGAAATGTGCCAGGACAGTCTTACAGTGGCATCAGGGTCAAGTAAATATTAATAAAAAAGGCACAATGCTGATTTGCATATTTCTAATTAGCACCCTGGTTTTGACTAGTTACTGTCAATGGGAGAAGAATGTTTAAAGCAACTAGACTCTTGTAAGCTAAAGCAAAACTCTTTCCCTTCAAATTCCCAGCCCTCCTGAGTGGGGAACTCTGTGCTTGGCTCAAAAATGAAGGAGGGGAAAGGACTATAATGGAAATTGTTAGATTGTTTACCACAGCCAAAGTCTGTATCACTAGAGCCCTGCAAATCTGTAGATATCTGCTTCATATCCTTGGACAATTTTTGCGGATAGTGGATCGGATACGGATACAACCATGCAGGGCTCTACTCACCGGCGGCGCCTGGCCCGCAGCGTCCAGCTGGGATAGCCCGGGAGGCACAGCATGCTCGGGGCTGGTGGCAGCAGCCAGTGGCTGGGGCTGGGCGGCAGGTTGGAGTCGGGGGTGTCCAGCACCTGCTCTCCGCGTTGCTTCCTGTCCAGCAGCTCAGGCCCCTCGGGCAGCGCCAGTGTCCCCACCATGGCCCAGCCCGGTAGCACTGGCCACACTCCCGAGCCCGGCCCGCTGGCTCCTGGGCAGCAGGGCCCGCCCCCGACCATGAGGATTGGAGCAGGTGAGACTCCAGCACTCCCACCCCTCCACTCCACTTTGATGCAACACGCACTGCTGCTGCCGTCACTTGCGAGCCCCCGGGAGCAGCATGCGATGCCCCTCTTCCTCACGACCCTGCCCCCACACTGCCCCTTACCTGCAGTCCCCACCCTCACGCTGCCTCTTCCCTGCAAGACCACCCCCACTCACTTCCTTCCCCTCCAGCCCCCCAGCCCTTGTGAGATGGCTTGCTGCCGCAGGTGCGGATATAGGTAAAAAGATGGCTAGTGGATGACGGGTCGGATTGTGGGTTGTTCCTGGCAGATGCTGATCGGATGTAGATCCACATTTTTTTATCCACATAGGGCTCAGTGTATCACTTCATAGTGCCACCCATTCTGTGTTCAGCCACAGGAGCATCAATGAGAGAGCAAGTAGTAACCTCTTCCTCCTCCTGCTCTTTGCTTCAGCTGCAGTCAGTCTGAGAAGGGGAGGCAGAAGGCACTTCCACTCTTAAGCCATCAGTTCCTCCGTGGCTTCTGCGACAGGGCTGTGGAGGTGCTCCGAGCTCTGCGGGTCTGTGGTATTGCAATGTCGTAGAGGCTCTAGACTCCTTACAGGAGACGTGAGCCCCACAACACACATCAGGCTCCTGGTTCTCTTTGGAGCATTTTTTTTTCCTTTCTAGCATTGGACTCTAATTTTGGCATTTGCAATTAAAATAAACTATTGCAATTGCACTTTTCTGCGCCTCCTTTTGGCTAACGATGTATTCACTAACGGCACAGCTTCCATTCTCCTGAGGGATTTGAGTACTTCCAGTTTGAGTTCGATCCTCTTAGGTTCAGGGAAGTTGAATTCTATACATATAGTGATTCAAAGCTTGTGATTCAAAGAGCAGAATTGGCCAGATTAAAGGACCTTCCAAATCTGGGAGTAGATATGAGGTCCATACATGATAGATAAAATTTTGAGCCTGGCTTTTCCCCTCTACCCTAGCAGTTATTGTATTAACCACTTTGAACAAACAGGATATCCTTAGCAATAAGCACATCTTCTGGAATGCTATCCAGTATACCAACATTTAGGGCATGGCTATACTTGCAGACGTAGAGCGCTTTGAGTTAAACCAGCCTTCGGAGAGCGCCGTAGGGAAAGCGCTGCAGTCTGTCCACGCTGACAGCTCCAAGCGCACTGGCATGGCCACGTTTGCGGCACTTGCAGCGGCATTGGGAGCGGTGCATTGTGGGCAGCTATCCCAGCATGCAAGTGACTGCACCGTGCTTTTCAAGTGGGGGGCGGGGGAGTATGACAGGGAGTATGTTGTGTGTATGTGTTGGAGAGTGGGTTTTTGGGGGGCTGAGAGCATGTGAGCATGCTGTCTTGTAAGTTCAGACAGCAGCAGACCCCCTTCCCCCCCCCCGCCACCTGTCTCTCTCTGACACACACACACACACACCCCCTCCCCAACCCCCCCCCCCCCATTCCATAATGGCTTGCTTTGTCTCGGAGCAGATAAGTAGCCGGCTGTCAGAAATGGAGCTTTCAGAGGGCATATCCGCATTCCTGCAGCAATTCAAAAACAATGACAAGAGTGGCCACTTGACTTAAGGGGATTATTCGACGTTTCTGGAGGTGATCAGAGCGCAGTAATGCAACACCTCGTTCACACTGGTGCTGCGGCGCTCCAGCGGGGGCGCAGCAAACGTTATTCCACTTGCCGAGGTGGAGACCAGCAGTGCTCTAGCCGCGGTGTCAGAGCGCTCTACGTGTCTTGCCAGTGTGGATGGGCAGTGAGCTAGTGTGCTCAGGGCTCCTTTATTGTGCTGTAACTTGCAAGTGTAGCCAAGCCCTTAAAGTACCTTTTAGACTTTCCCATTTTAGCTAACAGACCAGTGTTTATTTCAGACTTTCCCAGTGCAAGGGGTTTTACATTTTCCTCAGGGAGCATATCTGTTTCCCTAACAAGGTCTTTTCTGACCAAAGAAATCTGGGCGTTAGTCTCTCTCCAAGCTTGGCATGCCTTGCCAGTCACCTTGGCACCTTTAACTTTTTATCAGCCTCCCAATGAATCAGACTGTACAGAGTTCACTAGCATCTCTTCAGGTGCCCCTATAAGGCCCAAGTCTAAGGTAGTTGCTGACCTGGGCTGGTATTGGGATTCCCCAGCATAGGGCAGTCTCTTGTCATGTGCTCAGTGGAGCCACATGAGTAACACTTTCTTGGACCATCTTCCTGTGATAGAGACCTGTAACTGTGATTATGCAAAGGGGATCAGTTCTGGGGTTGTGGGAGCTTGGGCCCCTCCTATGCCCCAGGCTTTTGTGCTTCCATCAGTGGTTTTTACTCACTGGATGACCTGGTCTGTACATACGTTGTGGATCTTGCTGATTCCTATTGTACAGTGCCTAAGGGTTTATCCCAAATGGTTCTCTGATCTCCTGAGAGTATATTATTCAGGAAAGAGTGCAAAAAGTTCAAATAACTTGTCACAATTCTCTGTGCCTTTACCCATTTTTTCATTGCATCACATATTCTATACACACATTCTCTGACTTATCTTGCTGTGCTTTTTGGGATTCCTGAATCTTAACCTATACACTTCAGGGGTGATTGGAAACCTTTGCAACACAGCTTTTAAAAATTCTGGGTATTTCAGAGTCTCTTTGATGTCCATCTCATTAAATACTTGTAATGCACTCCCCAAGAGTTTGGATCAAGTGTGGGCACCCTCTTGTTTTCCAAAATAGTATGGCAGTCCACATTCTTTCAACAGTGGTGAGATATTCGTCAGTACAGTTTGTCTTGCCTGGGTGACTGGGTGGGAGGGGGGGGAAAGAGTGTCACCCACTGCTTGAAGGGCCTCCTCCTTTAGTTCCCATATATTGATCTCATGCTGGCATTGCTTCTTTCTCACCTTGCTCTGGTTTGAGCTGAAAGGTTTCCAGCTGCGGTTTTATTCTCTCCAGCTGTAGCCATTCTGGATTCAGTTGTAGGCTTGAAAGTTGTTTTCTACTCAGCTCTGCAGCTTCTGGGTCTTTGGGGAACTTGGCTGACCTTCATGGTGCCTGTCATAGTCCATGAGAAGCGTTTTCAAATCCTCTTCTCACCGTTTTCTGCAGGAAAAAAGATAATCTGCACTCAACTCTGATTGCCTTCTGGTGGGTTTACCACAGGGGTGGGCAAACTTTTTGGCCTGAGGGCCACATCTAGGTATGGAAATTATATGGTGGGCCATGAACTCTCACAAAATTAGGGGTTGGGGTGTGGGCTCTGGGGTGGGGCCAGAAATGAGGAATTCAGGGTGTGGGAGGGTGCTCCGGGCTGGGACCAAGGGGTTTGGAGGGTGGTAGGGGGATCAGGGCTGGGGGAGGGGGTTGGTGCGCGGGAGGAGGTCAGGGGTGCAGGCTCTGGGTGGCGCTTACCTCAAGCAGCTCCCAGAAGCAGTGGCATGTGTGTGCTCCCTCCTCCCCCCCACTCCTACGCAGAGGCGCAGCCGGACGCTTCTGCGTACTGCCCTGTCTGCAGGCGCTGTCCCCGCAGTTCCCATTGGCGGGGGCAGCATGTGGAGCCCCCTGGCTGCCTCTATGTGTAGGAACTGGAGTGGGGACGTGCCGCTGCTTCCAGGAGCTGCATGGAGTGGGGCAAGCCGCAGACCCTGCTCCCCGGCGGGAGCTCGAGGGCCAGATTAAAACGTCAGGAGGGCCGGATGCAGCCCCTGGGCTGTAGTTTGCCTACCCCGGGCTTAGCATATACTTCTTTGCTCATCCTGCCTTTTCTGCTGTTCTGTTCCCTGATCCTTTCCTTTGCTCTATTTCCATTTCCCAAAACAAACAGAAAAAAAACTGTAACCTCTCCTTTTCTATTCTCAACTTTCTCACTTGTGAATCTCAGTCTAATTTACCAGTGCTTGGGAGTGTGATCTCTAGCAAACCAGCAAATTGTGTATAAATCCTGTCAGTGTGGCCAGTGTGTTGGTTCCTCATGCCGCCCAGGACTTAGTTACTCCTTGCCTCAGTGAGAGACCCCGACTTGGTTGTGCTTAACTGTAGTCAGTTTCCTGATAATACTGGTCTGCTAGCCATCCAGACAATCTCCTCTGGGATCTGACAGCCCTTACTTTCTTATAGGTAACAAAAGGTATACCCCAGGCCCCTCTGAAAACATCTCCTGCAGTGTTCAGCCCACGACTGGACACTCTCAGAAATGGACATGTTTGCTGTTCCCAGCAGGAACAGTATGTACATCAGCTTCTTTGATTCAGCTGAGGAGTTGCACTTTTATTTAACACCACAGCACTGAGATGTATCTATAATAAAAACATAAATACGTTTATTAACCAAGAACAAAGATTCAAAGCTTCAAATAAATAGTAAGAATATTGGAAACAGAATGGTTACCTGTATAAAACAAAACGTAAAATGCCGTCCCAGGTCTACACTTATTGATGGTTACCTTTCTTCTTTTATGAAGTAGATTTTCTCCCAAGGATTCAGTTTTTGACAGAGCTGCTAGTTTTCAGTCGAAACCATGATCCAAGTGTTCATGAGTATATGCCACACTCTTCAAGGAATTTCCTCAGTAAATGAATACCACAATGGCTTTTTTTTAATCTCCTTATATTGTTTTGACCCTGAGTCAGGATAAACCTCCCCATCCCACCATGGTTCCCGTCCTGAGGTGCTGACTCCAAGGTGCCTTCACATCTTCCTGTTGACTTGAAATGCAGATGTAACTCTCGTTTTGTTTGGTTTACAATGCTTAATCTACATATGAATCTAGGTAGACATGTGAACATACATCCCTTTGCCTGGCAAAACCAGCTTTTCACCTCTGCTGGGGAATAACAGATGGATTACAAACTATAAGGAATATTTTCAGTATATAGTCATAACTTCTAAAATATAATCAGTATTTACAATAGTATTAATGACCAGTATGATCCAGGCTTTCGTTTAAGATCTCACATGATACTCTTTATAAATAGATAATATGATAGCAAAGTGTTCAGGTATAGCGAGTTTCAGGCCTGATAAGAGGTACTGTGGTAGAACAGTGAACACTTTGCCATCTAGCATTGAGGGTTTCTTAAGGTCACATATTATCACTAGGCTTCAGAGTTAATGCCATGTTTTGATGAAAGGAGACCGTGGCCCTTCTTTCAGATACTGTAGACTATCTAAGCCCATATCCCATCAGTGCATATTTAGACTTTTCTTTGCAACAATAAGGGCTGAAGCTTATGTTTGGCGGAAAAAATGAGAACTTGCAGTTTGTAAAATCTGAATCTGTCTCAGTGGCCAGACTGATCCGTTGAGTGAGCTGGACCCTGCGCTTAGGTGGGAGTTAGGCACCAACTGGCTAGACCATGTTAAATGAATTTTATCTGAATGGAAACTTAACCATAGTCAATTGCAGCTACACAGCCTTCCAGTTCATCCCCATTAGCTTGCATAGAGTGCTTTGTAATGCTGTCATTACTGTGAATACTCCATTGTGGGATATTGTGGAGACTGGTCAAAGTGCACTGTGCTGATTTGACAGTATGCAGTGCCGTTGGGGAGATAAATCTGCCAAGATATCTGAGTGATTGGAATTAGACAGTCAAGGCTAAAAAGTTAATTTTATTGCAAAACGAGTACACTCAAATGTTGGGTCCTTTTAGGTGCCTTGCATTTTTATTCGTGAGCCATCTTTTAAATCTGTTAACTATAAAGAAGAGAAACCCCCAAATCCTAGCCCCCTCTCCACTCGCTGCATATTCAGACGCCGCATTGCACCAGTGGGTTCAAGCTGCCTCATTTGTTGATGTGGAGTCTTGTGACAGCAGGGATACCGGAACCGTTACTGCTTGCGGGTTTTGAACTGGGCTTTGGGAATGGCAGAAGCTGGTGGGGTCACCTCAGTGGAAAAACACTGATTGGCAAAGAAACCGGTTTGTTAAAAACGGAAAATGGCAAACAGTTGTCAGGGAAGCATTATATGGATTTCAGCTCCCAATGGCAGCTGTTGCAGTAGCATTCTGGTCTGGTACAGCGTTTCCAAAGCTCCACGTTCCTCTTAGCAACAATAACATGTAAACAAGCCCCCTGGATAATATTAGAACAGGGAGATACCTCCGCAAGGTACCGCCTTAGACTCTCTGAAGTCAAAAGATTAAAGTGAAGCACTTGGTTAGGTTTAGGAGGAATGACTAGACAAGTGGTCTGGGATGTTCTTCTGTCTCCGCTCAGGTGGCACACCTCTGTCTTGAATGCTGGCTTCCTCTGCTGTCTCTCGCTGTGTCTTTGCCATGTGGTTCTTCTGGCTACCAAAACGTTGCAATTGGCAAATGCATCACAAACCCTTCATCTTTCCTTTAAAAGCTCACGAATCCATGTGAGGATTATCCTATGCAGTTGGAATGTGCTGTACCAAACGGCTACCCGTGTCCTGTAAGATAGCTGATTTTAGATACAGGTATATGATAGTGTCCCCTTAATTCTGCTGCTGCAGTCTGTGGCTGAGCCTACTAGCTGGAAAGATGCCCTGCCTCCTGTGCGGCTAGTACTTTTGCCAGCTGATTTTTCATGGAATTAGAGAAGTTGGAGATGGAGAACACCTGTCAGGCTGCCTAAATTATTTCCTGCTAATGCCGGATTGCTCCCTATTGTAAAATCTTTGTCCAGTCTAGGCCAAACTGTGTAAATAAAATTCTCTAAAAGGCATGGATTACAGGTTTATGGAAACAGTATATAAAAATCTCACATCTAAGTCCTTCCCCTTCATATGCAAGGCTAATTGATCACCCCTCCTGGGTTTGTGCTCTGCCATGGATGGTAAGGACTCCCATAGCTTTTCCTGTTAGAGCTGCAGGCACGGTACTGGTCAAGTGATTGTTTTTCTGAGATGCTATGACGACCCTTACTGCCCATGAAAGATCTTTACACGGCTGAGAGGCCGTCCCTCTGCTGCTGTTACAGTGACTTCTCTCAACTGTTACCAGTTTTTTAATCACTTTTTCCCAAGGAACTGTGTCCGCCCCTTCACTGTGGTGCTCACTACCCCTCACAGCCTTACCTTGCATTGAGCATCACAAGTGGTGGCCATGTTCTCCTCAACCCCCACCAGTCTGAATGCAGCCCACTTGTTCTGAGTCCAGTTACTAATGTCCATTGTAGATGGACGTGACTTTCTGGAAGATCTTGGCAGTCCTGACTCACTGTTAGATTTGTCTGGTATTGCTGTGAGATGTCAGGTCCCAGAACCAGCATTGCAGGGGTCTGGACTTCTCTGAAGCCTTCCATTAAGCAGGGCTGCTTCAGATGAGGTTGCTAAACCTTCAGCTATAAGGGGCCACACCCTCCAGGGACTGGCTGAAAAGCGTGTGTGGAGTGGACCACTTGTAGTGAAGTGCCATGTGGTGAGAGAGATGAGCTTCCCGTAGGATTTTTTGAAAGGATTCGGGGGGGGGGGAAGCCCCTTGCCTACAGTACAAAAAAGTCTTGCTGGACAGCTGTGCTGGCAAACCCTGGTTCGACACATACGGCTTCTGAGTTTCAGCTTTACCTGATGAACCCTAATAAACACCTTGATTCAAAAATAATAATAATAATGAAATAAGAGGAGCTGGTTACTTGTATCTAAGGCCTTGTCTACACAGAGCATAATGTGGACTATGGTGGTGTGATTTCTAAAGCATGTTGTTGTGTTGAATGTTAATTGGTCCACGTAGATCCTCCTGGTGTTCGCTGAAGGTTCCCTAGTGTGCTTTAACATAGTGCTGATTAAAACAGCGGTACATTAAAGGGATCTAGGGAACATTACAAAGGGGGGAGGGATAGCTCAGTGGTTTGAGCATTGGCCTGCTAAACCTAGGGTTGTGAGTTCAATCCTTGAGGGGGCCATTTAGGAAGCTGGGGCAAAAATTGGGGATTGGTCCTGCTTTGAGCAGGGGGTTGGACTAGATACCTCCGGAGGTCCCTTCCAACCCTGATATTCTATGATTCGTTATAGTACATACTATTGTAATGAGTGCATTTAATACACATGACTCAGTACAGTATATACAGAGGGCCTAAACCCCCCCAATTTTGGACATCTTCATAAAACTCAAATTGCTGAAAATAACCCCCCTGAATGAATTTAATAAACGCCCCCAAACCAGAAGCCCTGCTTACGCAGTTCCCCAAGAGACACAAGCCATAGCGGCAAAAGCACTTCAGTTCTGGTGTAAGTGCATCTGCACTAAAGCTTATACAGGCACAGCTATGCTGATTACACCTGACTTCCTTTTTAACGGCACAGCTCTTCTGGTACAAGTTATAAGTGTAGACCAGGCCTTTGAGCACCTGGTAGTGATAGTCATTTAAAGGGGCATCTCTGACGTTGAAATTTAATCAGTTTATGCAAGAATTAGGAGTAGTTTAGTTTACTGCTCCTGCCCCTCTCTAATTCCCCTGCTAGTTGGTGCTGGTTTTACAATCAGTTTCCTGTTTTGTAACATAATTTTCTTTCCAGTGTTCCCCTATGAAAGACGCGTCAAAATGGGGGAAGGTGTTGACTGCACAGAGCAAGCTGTTGGTGTATAATCAGTTTCAGACGAATGGTAAATGGTTGCTTTCCCTTATTTTTTTGAATAAGCGTTGCAACGCTTCAGTGAAGGCACTGCCTATGCTCACGGGAGAACCCCTCCCCGAGAGGCAGTAGCTAGGTTGACAGGAGAATTCTCCAGTTGACCTAGCACTGTCTACACCAGGAGTTTAGCTGCATTGCTCAGGGGTGTGGATTTTTCACACCCCTGAGCGATATAGTTATACCAACCTAATTTTCGAGTGCAGACCAGGCCTAAGTCGCAGGATCAGTGTGAATGACAGTGTTGGGCCTGTGTCTTTCAGGGCTTTGGGGAAAAAGTCCTGGCATTGTTTGCTCCCTCCTATTCTAACATCACACCCTGCTCTTTAAAGAGAGTGCAAGTCTCTCAGATAGACTTTTCTCAAGGGAACAAAGAAAGTTGACTATCACTGGGTAAACATCTCTGGCAGATGCCTTCTCTTTCCTCCTTTCCTTTAATTCCAAAGAGTTCCAGGGATCCATTTGCTAATTAAAGCAGCATGTAGATAGCTAAATAAGTTCTGTAATCTATATTAATAACTGAACCCATGCCCTCCTTCGTCATTGCTGTTAGAAGAGCAGATTTTGGCAAGACCATTGTACCTCGTGATTCTTGTTTTGTCCAGAGTCAGAACACAATGACTCTTCTCGCATAAGTGTGGATGCCTGGTATGGCTGTTAACCCTTCGTGTTATTTTCTAGAGCCACCTGCAAAGCAGCATGGAAATCTGGTCTCCAGAGGATTAGACTAGAAAAATCAGTTTTTTCAAGTGCTATTTTAGAATGTCAATCCAGAATAGAGACTAGAATAAACTACAAGTGTCTCCACACTAAGATTTGAGTGCCTTTCTGATATCAGGTGTTTCAGATGTTAAGAACTTTGGTTCAATTCAATATTTAAGTTTTGTGTATATGTTAATTTGATCATTTCCATGGATTGCAAGTTTGAACACAAATGGTCTCTACACTATGGACTTCCAGTTCTTAAAGTCTCACTATTTAATCTAAAGCAGCGGGTTTTAAACTTTTTGAGCTGAGCATCCCCACCCTCTGAGTTACAATTTTTAGTTGTGCCCCCACCAACCCAGACAAAAATACACACGCAAAATTACACTTGACAGCCTACTCATAAACCTAAGAGACCTTAACACAATCTTAATTAAATTACCTACACCTGTAAGTTTCAAATACATAGATACTGACCAATGGCACAGCCGAGGCTTCCTCAGCAGCCGGCTGCTTCTACCTTGCAGTCAGGCTGCACCGCTAGGGCAGGGCTACTACCTGCCCCTTTCCTCTAGCCCCTCAGGTTTTCAGGGTAGGGGAAGGCACGTGCAATGGTCTCTGGGGATGGAGGCTGCCGGGAGTGGAAATCAGCCGATGTTGTCACTGACCCACAGGCTAAGGTGAGTCAGGGTGCAGGTGGCACTCCCTCCTTGCCCCCCATTGGGGCTGGCCTGAGCCCCACCATATGGGGCTTGCACAAGCCGCCTGGAATTGCTGCTCACCCTCCCCGAACCCTTAAGGGGGCGTGCCACACAGTTTGAAAATGTCTGATCTAAAGCTTTTCAATTGCCTGAACCGCCTTATACAGTAGTTCTTGTAGAAGTTTGTCAGGGCCTTAGACACTAATTGAACAGAGTGCTTAGGGCATACCTGCTTAATTAGAAGGGAGAGATTTTTCCTCATGCAACACACTGGGTAAGCAAAGGACAGCAACAAGTTAAAAGGTCTCCCTGCACATAAAGTGAGTAATCATCCAGCACCTGCTGTTGAAAGCTCTTATCCGCTATGTTCTTACAGTTAATCTCTTTCAGATAAAATTGTCCCTTTTTATAAAAAGCTGGTGGGATGACGTGGGAGGGTCAGGAATTCTTTTGGCTCTCTGATTTTCCAAGTTTGGCAGAGGGAGAGATTGCCTTTGCTTTATCGGAAATCAGGCTGCATTTGTGTTTGGGAAAGGTTGAGGTGTGGGGTGGGGTGTCACTATTCTCGAGAGTCTGGTTTCCTGTACAGAAAGCAAGCAGGTATACTGCTAGGCTTTCAGCTCCTGGGCTGATTTGCTCCACAGTGTTCAGGGTGGGGATTTTATTTGGCACCCACGTCCTGCATTTTTGTTCCCAATGAAGAAACTGGAATTTGGACGGATAAGCCCAGGCTGTGGGCTGGCCTGCTGACCTAAAGGGTCCTCTCCGTGGCTCTCTAGCACATGCAGGAATCTAGAGGAATGCTCAGGAGAACTAAGTAGCTCCAGTGTTCTCTGAACTGCTTAGAAGGGACTGGAATAAGGGACAGAATGACACAAACAGCAGGTAAAACTGCCTTTCACTTCTAGATTTTTTTTGCATCCGAAGTGTTCCCCTTTACCTCTCTTCCTTACTAATCAAAGGCACTGGTGTGTCCCATTTGTTTGCTCGATGTACTTGATAGTGAGGTTGTCTGTCTGTGAGGTGTCCATTCAGGGTTCTTTCTCTAAATGTGTCTGATTCATATACCACCTCTCCAAAAATATCCCCAAAGGCTAAATACTTCTTGGTGTATTTATGGGAGACTATATACAGTGTGGATAGCTAAGAACTATTTCAGCTTAAAAACATGGGCCGTTCATTACATTTGCCTTTACTCCCAGCACCTGCTGGTGAATGCTGCGGGCTGAGTGGTGAATCAGGTAAGTTAGCTGCTCTGCAGTTTTTGTGCGCCAATTTTGGCATAAGCTGCAGCAATAAAGATTAGGTCCCTTCCATTCATCTTGGTGGGAATTACTGTCCCCAAAAGCCCCTGTAGCATTTAATATTGCATATCTTCAGCATAAAGCTACAGGCTTTGAGTAGGATAAAGGATGACAGTCTTGGCTATCCAGTGTGTATAAATCTGTTACAAGTTATAGAAAATATTGCCAATATTACTAAATAAGCTTCCAACCTGCTGGTTCACTTTTCTTTTGCAAATATTCAGACATTTCTGAAATCTCACAATTCCATAAGGTGGCAGTAGAGGGCTGCTTAACAGTGTCTGCTGGGCATTCATTGTTGTTCCTGGTTTGTTGTTGCACCCTTTACCCCTCTGATAGCATTTTATTTGTGTCCCCCTTCCGTTTGAATTTCTCATGGTGAGACGTTTCTTTCAGTGTTCAGGCTTCCAGGGGTTGGTTGGTTTGTTCAGGAACTGCTCTCCTTACGGTAAAATAGTTATTGCCAAAGTTCTTCAAATGTCAGTCCTGCTTGCTGTGTCGCTGTACCTTGTGGAAGGTGACATGTGCGTTCACTGCTTTCATTCAAGAAATGCCTCTCGCTCTAAGATGAGAAGCGTGAGAGAGACTTCGAAATCTCTCTGGGCGGGGGCACCCAAGCTCTGCCTGGCTGAGTGCTACACCTGGCTTACGTTCTGCTCCATTTCATGCAACAGCTCCCTCCTTTCACACAAAGGTACAGCCTATGGAGACTGCAGCCCCAGCATGCAATGCTCCATCTGGAGCTGAGCTTTGCACGTTGGGACCTGTAGTTTTGGCATCACATTGCCACTTCTAAGGGAAGTCAACTTGAAAATCCTAACTCTGTCTGGACAACTTTGCCGCTACTGTAGCTGCAACTAACGCGTTAGGTAACTAAACAGCTACTGAAGGGAATTATTTCCATTCTTTCTGTTTACCTTGCGCTTGACAGCACCTACGTGTATTTTATTCTTTTCCCCCTGCAGTCAATTAATCTTTCCCCGGCTGAAAAGCTCTACATGAACCAAAAATAACCCCCAAAACCCTCCCAAGCATTTTTTTGAAGAATATTTAAAATTTAAGATGTACTACAAAGCAAGCCCAGTCAGAAACTGTTTGTAAAATTTTTTATTAATTTTTTTAGAAATCAGTCTGTTTAAGGGGCACCCTCACTTCACATTTTTTCAGGTTTCTTTATAGGGTTTAGTCAACAATTGGTTTGGGGGAAGGTGTCAGCCAAATTATTAACTGAGTGTGGTTTAGCCTTTTGCATTATCCAAAACATTCACTGGCTTTAATTCCTTGCTGTTTTCCTCCCTGCTGTCTTCATGAGTTTTCCTGAATTAGTCCAGACTCCATGCCACTGTTTCATTTCCTCATCCCTTTGGAAGAATATGGAGCACCTGATGCTGATGGACGGCCAGCACTTGGGTCCCCTAGCAAAGCGCTTATTTGTATTGCAGTAACTCCAAGGAGCCCTGGTTATGGACAAAGCTATACAAACACAGAACAAAGCCAGTCTCTACCCCGAGAGAGTCTTCAGTCTAAAGACAAAAGCCAACAGGTGGATACAGATAGATAGGGGAGCACAGTGAAGCAGTGAGAAAACACTAGGTGGCATGACAGGCAGCTGGCTCAGCACACCAGCTGCCTAACAGTTGTCCAAGTCTTCGTAAGCATTGCAGCAAAAGAGGAAGAATAAATGAGCACTTGTAGTTTGAAAAGGAACTGACACCGATCGCAAGTCCTCTGAACCTTCTGATCTTGGGGGGTCAGGCCTTCATTGTATCAGGTACAGCTGAGCATATGGAGAATTTCAGCTTTATTTTTGTCACCCTTCTAATCATGCTGCAAGACAGATCATCCTAGCTCCTGAACATTTAAACCTTTTTACGTTAAGACTTTCACATTCAGGCTGAAGCAGGGTGACTGGTCATAGGCTGGCAGAATTCAGTTTCTGTTTTTTATTGTTTTAACAGATATTGATTTTTAAAGCAGTTTTTTTATTTTTATCATTTTTTTTAAATATAAACTTCAGAGGTGTGGGAAATGATGAGGGGTCAGGCATTTAATGACCGTAGACTTTGAGATAGAAAAAGTTAAAGCTTTATAAACTGTTAAAGCAAAAATTGTCAACCTCACATCAAAGTATACAAAGTAAATATCCTTAAATCAACAAATCATACCTGTTACTATTCATTTGCTAGTCCATTTGTAATGAGCCTACTTCAGAAATCTAAATCACTGGATTTTTACTCTTTAAGTTTCCAAGCAGCATTTTTTTTACTTTGTCTATCTGTAAATTTTGATAATTACCGGTGGAAATATTTTTGTCAGCTTGTGTGTACGGTGAAATCAATATTTACCAACACTTACCAATAGAAAATCGGATTCTTCCAGGCCTAACTATTCGCCACAGTCTAAACTAATGTTAAGGCAGAACCACCAGGGACTGAAAATAGGGTATGGCCTGTTCAAACAAGCTGTTTACAGTAAGCTGAGGCACACTTAAGAGTATTAGATCCTGAAATCTTATCCCCTTGTCCTCAGCTTATTAAATCACTCACCATTGGCAGGCTCAGACCTTTCTGATTTTCTGCTTAAAGTGCTTGCAGAGTCTGACATGTCTCTCGCTCCTGCCTGTCAGGTATCCCTAAATGTTCCTCAGATGGCTTTCTGTGGCTACTGATTTAATCAGTATTTATAGTTTGATGCATGAGATGTGTTCATGCTAGGGTGGAATAAATGAAGCAAAGAACAGGAGCATTCCCTGTCTGCTTTTTTGTGTGATCAGGAGAGTAGCCTTTTTGCCTCCTCCCCAGTAAGACTGGTTATTGATTTGCTGTCTACTGCATAATATATGTATCTGTATAATGGATTGTATTTTGGGAACTGTTATCAGCGCTGTTTCCTGCAGCGCTTGCGTCTGGCCTCCCCCGCAAAGCTTGCAGGCTGTCTGTTAGCAAATGGCAAGTCTCTCCCTACCTCAAGCTTGCGGGGATAGCTGCGACAGTGCAGGTTTCCATTAGTTTCCAAGGGAGACAGTGCTGATCCTGCAGGATTTCGCCACCTTTCCTAAAATCTCCAAGCTTGTCCTGACCTTCAAGCTGCTATGCAGGCCTGCGTTAGGAGGTAACATGTTTATGCTTTCTCTGTGGTATCCTACCAGAAGAGTTCCTTTCTAGGGATAATGGATTTATTTTGTAAAATGCTGCCATTTAAGAAAAATCCTTGGTTATTAAAAAGCATAGTGGGTTAGCTGCCTTGTCACAAGTCCCTGAAGATGCTTAGCAATGTTATAAATATCTAAAGTGGCAGATTCCTGCTCCGCTTTTTTAGCTGAAAAGATTAACATGAAATTGCTGCCTTATTCTGAATAGTGATACTGTACCTTTAGGAGCAGGAACTCGAAGTGCTGGCTTTATCTATGGGCTGAACATTTGCAGATTACGTAGCTGTTCAGGGTTCAGTAACCCATGCTATTCATAGCCAGAGATGTCATGAAGCAAAATTCAGCTTTGGCTTCTAAGAAAATAAAACAAACAGATCTCTAGGCTATCCTGTAACACTGTCTATTAAGGACATTTCAGAAAGTCAGTCATGAGCTAGAGAGGTGGGATTTAAGGGGGGCGTGGGCCCAGTACATTGGGGGAGTTCCAGGTAGAATGAGCCACATGAAATATAGCCCTTCTCTGTCAGCAACAGTGCCATTGTTGAAATGAATGGAAATCATGTACTTATTGTCTGCACAAAATGCATTTATTCTTAGTATTATTATTGGTGTGAGAATATTGGTCTTTGTATGGACAGGTAGGATAACGAGGGGTTTTACAAGGCCATGTAAACCCTTTGTAACTAAGGCCATGTCTACACAAGCAGCGGTGCAGCTGTACTGAGTCTGGTGAAGGTGCTCTATGCCGATGGCATGCTGAGCTCTCCTGTTGGCAAAATGAAACCACCTCCGTGGGCGGCAGAAGCTCTCCCACCGACATAGCGCTGTGCACGCAAGCGTTTATCAGTGTAATTTATGTCGCTCACACCCCTGAGTGACATAAGTTATGCCAACACAGGCTGTCGTATAGACATAGCCTAAGTTTTTATGATAAATGCCTACTCTGGGTTTATAACTCTTTCCAGCTGAATGTTGTCAAATGCCCTGTGATGAAAGAGACAGCCTGGGAGTTAAATGAAGACAAATGTTTAACTTCCAGGGTTACTGAGTTTTGACCCACACGGACCGTGATATCCTTAGGGCAAAGGGCCCTTCGTCATTACTACTAGAATAAAATACTGTAACTTCAGATAGACAAGGTGGGTGAGGTGGTATCTTTTATTGGACCAAATTGTTGGTGAAAGAGACAAGCTTTCAAGCTACACAGCCGCCTTCTTCAGCTGGATGGCGATGTTTCCACCAGAAGTGGCGGGCTGCTGATAGCTAGGCGGACTACATCTACATGGCTATAGGTCATTGACTTGGATGGCTGGACCCTGAAAGATGCTTGTGCTAATACAGGCTAGCAAGGAGGAAACGAACACTATTAACCCAAGTATCTTAAACTGCTGTATTCCACAGGCAAATTCGCCTCCCTCTCCAGTATCTCTGGGTAGCCCAAGGGTTACCATGTTGTTTCTTCTGCAGTGTTTCTTTTCGCTTAGGTCTCACTTGGGGTGTTTCTCTCCATGGCACGTTCTCACCTTGGAGACACTGGGCTCACATGCTAACAAGCTGACCTGCCCCCAGTACTTTCGGTTCACCAGTCTGTGTGCTCACTTTCACTGCTGCCCATTCTGTGCCCCATCCTGAATCTCCCCTTCCTTCTTTGCAGGCAACATTTTATTGTTGCCCTTTTGACCCAAACAGTTAAACCACAGGACCCTGAATATTGGCTGTTTTAGGAGAAATTGATAGAATCAGGTGTGTTCTTTAGTGCAATCCTGTTCATATACAAAGAATGAACATAAAGTCTTGTTTCCCTGAACACAGTAGGTCTCAAACAGCAGGAGACAGTTCCTTTGGTTGCAGAATATGCCTCTTTCCAGCCATTACTCTATCCAGAAGCACTTAGCTTTGTCTCAGGTTCACACTAAAGTGCTTCTATGGCTGCATCTAGGGCATGGGTTCTCACAAGAAAATTTTTGGTGGCCTCAGAGTACGGCCACCGACTCTTGCTGGTGGCCACTCTGACAATTTTTCCTAAAATACTTAATTAACTTTAGGAAAAACAAACGAATATGCACATACACATGTCCAAATCATTGTAATTTATTTATGTAGAGTTTTTTTGCAGACAAAATAATCTACAGTTGTCTCTGTTCTTTACTGAACCTAAATAGAATAGAAACACAAATAAGGTGCTCCCTACCCACCTCCCCATCCAGGACTTAATTTGTCCTCCAGCTTGCTGGGGCTGCGCAAGTCTGCTGTGAAAAGTACTATTAACATATATATATATATATATATATATATATATATATAAATATCACTTTTCACAGTAGCCGACTTACTAGCTAGCAAACACCCGACCTAACCGTCACTAGATGTGCTGCTTGTTGATTGAATTTGCAGACTCGGGGAGACGTCCACTGAAGGAAAAAACGGTAAGAGCAGTGTGGAGTTGTTCACTTTTTAGCTTTGAAATAGCTACCCTACACAGCAATGATGTGGTTGAGCCATGTCTGATAATAGAGTTACCCTCTCAGACATTTACAGTAACTTTAAGTGAGCTCCAGAAATAACACTTCTGCGATGAGTGATGGAAAATATGTGTGCAAATGAAGGCCTGCATTTTCAAAAGCCACTAGTGATTTTGGGGGCACCTCAATCTTCGGGGGTTCAACCTGAGACCTCTTAAACGGGTCTGATTTCCAGAAGGTACCGAGCACCCGCCCTCTGGAAACCAAGCCCCTTCAAAGTGTTGCATGTTGAGCACCCAAAATCTCTAGTCACTTTAAGAAAATCTTGGCCTAAGCCTTTGTAAATGCGGGGATGAAAGGAAAGCTTTGCAAAATGTGCTGTCCTGATGTCCCTTTGGGCCTCTACTATACCCCATACACACAGCTTCCTGCTCATGAATGCATCACAAATATGTTAACACCAGGATATCCTGGTGATAATTCAAGTACTACATACATCTTAGGCAGGGCTTCCCAGCAGTATTAAGACTCCTCACAGGTGCAACTCTTTAGAAGACTTGTTGATCCCACCCCAAGCATCTGGTGTCCTTTTAATTCTACCCACTTGTACACAGGCATTGTCTCAATTTACATGATCACATCCTGTTTCTCAAATGCAGTATATTAGTTTAGGGAAAAGTCTTGGATACAAACGTGGAGCATGCTGTAATTTTTCATGTACATTCAAACTTTGTTGGAATGGTTCAGTTATCTTCATTTATTTAGACTTTCCATGGGACTGATGTCTTACTGGTATGTATTTTACTCATTTAGCAAGTCCTACAGTTTCTCCAGCATGCAGCACAGCAAACCTTAGGTGCAGTTCAGAGCAGTAAACTAACATATCTACTTAACTACAAACAAAGGACCTGAGGATTACGGTGGATGAGAAGCTGGATATGAGTCAACAGTGTGCCCTTGTTGCCAAGAAGGCCAACGGCATATTAGGTTGTATTAGTAGGAGCATTGCCAGCAGATCGAGGGAAGTGATTATTCCCCTCTATTCGGCACTGGTGAGGCCATACCTGGAGTATTGTCTCCAGTTTTGGTCCCCCCAACTACAGAAGGGATGTGGACAAATTGGAGAGAGTCCAGCGGAGGGCAATGAAAATGATTAGGGGTCTGGGGCACATGACTTATGAGGAGAGGCTGAGGGAACTGGGGTTATTTAGTCTGCAGGAGAGAAGAGTGAAGGGGGATTTGATAGCAGCCTTCAACTACCTGAAGGGGGGTTACAAAGAGGATGGATCTAGACTGTTCTCAATGGTGGCAGATGACAGAACAAGGAGCAATCGTCTCAAGTTGCAGTGGGGGAGGTCTAGGTTGGATATTAGGAAACACTATTTCACTAGGAGGGTGGTGAAGCACTGGAATGCGTTACCTAGGGAGGTGGTGGAATCTCCATCCTTAGAGGTTTTTAAGGCCCAGCTTGACAAAGCCCTGGCTGGGATGATTTAGTTGGTGTTGGTCCTGCTTTGAGCAGGGGGTTGGGCTAGATGACCTCCTGAGGTCTCTTCCAACCTTGATCATCTATGTTACATGATTTATGTATGCTGGCTAAATTTCACTACTGCTCTGTTGTACTTAATATGTTGTAACTGTACTCTTCATATAAATGACTTTAACTGCCTCTGGGTGCTATGCAGAGTAGAAGACTCTCCACTTATCTAAGGTTGTACAAAATGTATATCATACTGATTTAGACCGTCCTTATGCTTTGGTGTACAACCTTCACTTTGTCTCTTCCTTGTTTGAGTGCTTAACCAAACAGGTATTTTTCTCAATAGTCGCATTTATTTAGGAGTTTAGGAGGAGGGGAGCAATAATCAGAACGTAGCAATGTGTGTTTGGCTAGATGTGGCTAGACCACCCTATTCCATGCACCTGCAGGAGCAAGCCGCTTGTCTTTAGGACTAATTCACTTGCAGTTTGTACAGTACAAGACACACAGTGAATGAAGCAAGAATGTCCACAACCCCTTGTCTCATTCAGTGTGCCTTCAACTAGTTGATCACTGTCCAGCTGAGTACAGAAGCTAATACCAGAAACTTCAGAGGAAGGTACAAGAAACCCTTGATAGACCATTATGAAATAACCTGCCTATAGGGAAAGGTTTTCCTTCAACACTTATCATTTTAGTAGATGGCTTATGCCCTGAAGCAGGAGGGTTGATAAACCTTCTAAAACTCTTTAATCGTGTCTGTTGTACAGGTATTTTCTCATATAAACATCTAATCTTTCCATGCGTTAACTATGCTGTATAAAGTGGTTTCTTCTGTCTGCTTTAAATGGATCACCTTTAACTATAAGTGGGTTGGGTGGGTTTACTCCAATATATATGCTGGAGTGAGTTCCTTTAGTATTGCTGTATTTCGGGGGTTCTGTCTCTTCAGAAAACCTGCACTTCAGCATAGATCCACTGTAACAGATTTCATATTGATAAAAATAGAATTTTAACTTCTAAATGGTCATGTTAGAACTGTGCATATTCCAAGAAAGCATTAGTTGTGACAGAAAGGCAAGTTGTGACAGAAAGGCAAGTTGAAGGCTGTGAGGAACACACAGCAGGATTTGTTTACATTCTGAAGTCTGATTGTGAATGAGGTTACACGTTTCTGGATTTATTTAATTCTGTATCGAGACTTGAAGGAGGTAGGGGTGTATGGGATCCCAGACAGTATGAGGAGTGAGCCTTTTAATGGGGTTGGCTTACAGGGGAGCGTAGAATGTGTCGAACAGGTTAACATTGCAGAAGTCATTGCTTGAAGATACTACAATGAACATGGTAGTTGCAGCAATCAGCCAGGTGCCGGGTGGCCCTAGGAAAGCAGCACTGTGTGCGCTAAACGGGAGCAGAAGGTGTACTTTCCACTGACTACATTAAAACACTGTAGTGTGTATGAAATGGCCTGACTTGCAGATCAGAAGTGTCTGATTTTAAGTGTTCCTGACCCTTTCTTTCAGGTCGTATCTGACTCCTGTGCGGGATGAGGAAGCAGAGTCACTAAGGAAGGCCCGATCCAGACAGGCCCGCCAGACTCGTAGGTCTACACAGGTGCGGAGTGAAATTCCTGATGGCCCTCCAGCAGAGTAGCAGGCAAACTGGCATCTAATGGGCAGTGGTATCTTGTTCTGCTAGTCTATCACCATACACGTTTGGACTTGTCTGGGGAAACAGGAGGGGAATTGGGCGGTGGCCTACAAAAGGTGCCAAGGCAACTCTACAGTCCTTTGATCGGAGAAGTCTTTGTACACCACTTGGGTCTCAAAGCCCTTTACAGACTAAGTGACCACAAACAATACACAAGGGCAGGGGTGGCCAACCTGAGCCTGAGAAGGTGCCAGAATTTACCAATGTACATTGCCAAAGAGGCACAGTAATATGTCTGCAGCCCCATCATCAACTCCTGCCCCCAGCGTCTCCCGCCTGCCAGCAGCCCCGCCGATCCGCACCTCCCCATCCCTTCCCGTGCCTCCTGCCCACCACAGTCAGCTGTTTCACAGTGTGCAGAAGGCTCTGGGGGAGGAAGGGGGAGGAGCGAGGGCACGGCAGGCTTAGGGGAAGGGGTGGAGCGGGGTCAGGACCTGGGGCAGAGCTGCGGGTTGAACAGTGAGCACCCTTGGCACATTGAAAAGTTTGCACCTGTAGCTCCAGCCTCAGAGTCGGCACCTATGCAAGGAGCCGCATATTAATTTCGAAGAGCCGTTTGCAGCTCCGGAGCCACAGATTGGCCACCCCTGCATAAGGGTCATTTAATTTGCTGAAATGCAGCCACTTATAGGGTGAAACATGACATCCTTTTAACAGCCAACAAGAATGTTACACAGTTCGGAACAGAAAACAAACACATATCCATTTTAAACTTCAAGAAGAAATGGGTTAGCAGATTGCAGTTCTCCAGCTCTGAACTTGGCTGGGACAGTTTTCCAGGATGTGTGAGCAGCTCTCTAAAGATCTATCAGTGTTTGTTACAAATACTGATTGTCTTTGTTTGAAGTGATTACAACCAGGCTGACATCCAGTTCACATCCTTGCCATTCAAGCCATTTTACCTCAAAATTGTTTAAAAACAAGCTATATATTTGAGCTACATAAGTGCAGGAAAATAAGGCCACATGCTGAAGGCGGCGTGTGTGTATATGTTGATTTAACTCATCAGTATTTTTAAATGACTTCTCTTTTTACAGGTCGGAAGTCCAAAATGACTTGCTAGTTTGGTTTTGGTGGGGGAGGGAACAAAGCAGTCTCATTATAAATTGTTAATGTTTCTACTGATCAGTGTTCTAATGGAGAAAATAGAAATGATCACTTTACTATGAATTTACACTGACATGAGGACCATCCAAAATTCGAGAAAAATATGGGTGGTCTGTTAGAGGCACAGGTGCCATCACTAATTCCGTAAGAATCCCCCTGTCTGCGTGGTTACCAGCTTCAGTAAACATACCAGAAGAGTAGACTAAGTTGTCACCCATTATTGCAAAAATGTGTAATAAAGTGTTTGTAATATACCTGCTGATGTTTTTGTGGGCTGAAGTCAGACACACAGCAGCATCAGAGGGAAATTCAGAGAGTAGGCTGAATCAGATTTCTTTGAATACAACTCTAGGCACCCATCCCATTAAATTAAACACCATAAAGTGAATTTAAACCAAGAACTGCCCATAAATATATCCAGCTCAGCCCATGTCATTCACAGCAGCCTTAGTGAAAAGAGAAGATGGGCTTTGCAACATGCCTGGAAGGCTAACTGATCTGGGCTCTGGTGGATCAAGGCTTGCATTCTGTCTTGCATTCCAGTCTCCACCCAGACAGCTGTGCCTCTTTCCACAACACCATGGGCTTCATATCTATCAGCCGCACAATTTAAAAATTCAGAAACAAATGTACTTAGTCTATGTACAACAGTGGCCCACAGAACCCAGGAGAGGGGTAAACTTTCCAGAAATCAATCTAGTGTTCAAGGTCTCTTTCCAAGGATCTGGCTCCTTAACACCCGTCTCCAAGGAAGGTGGGGGTGTTATACATTCAGAATGGGAATTAATCTGTCTGGTAGTCATGTGAATTATAATGAGATTGTTGCCATATGGGGTTAGTCCTTTCTGTGTTTATAGGAATATTACTTCCCTGTCTGAATTTGGTAACTTTACACATTGAAGCCTGTAGTTGATGGTTACCATTTGTGGCTCAGTCTAGAGTACATCAGACTGAACCACCATCAGAAGTGTGTGTGTGTAATAGAATAAAATGTAAAATCCTGTGATGAGAAAGTGGCTGAAGAAAATATATATTGGGGTGCTATAGTCCAGACACTCAGACGGGTGCATCTGGTGAGCTCTAGTAAGTGTTCCTGGGAACAGTTAATTCAACATACCCCCTCCAGATGTATACAAGCTATAGTTCTGGTTGCTGGTGACATTGCAAGCTCCTTTGCTCTTCACTCTTACAGCTTGATGCTCTGCACTGAGTTTGCTTCTGAGTCCAGTGATGATGCAAGTTAGCTGAGAAGTATTAAGTGCTGTCCCAATCTATTACTTTATATAAGGTAGGGGCAAGAGAGCTCTGTCAGGATCAAGACCCATTGTCCTAGGCAATGTAGACAGGTGGTACCTGTCTTGAAGAACTTGCTATCTAACTAAAGAGAAGGGTTTTGTCAGGTGCATGATGCACATAACAAACCAGCATGTGTAACTGATGCAGTCTTACCCCTTTCCCAGGGTGTGACACTCACAGACCTTCAGGAGGCAGAACGAACTTTCAGCCGGTCTCGAGTGGAGCGGCAAGCTCAGGAACAACAAAGTGAGAAACCCGAGAGCACTGAGGACAGCAGTGAGAGACGGGAGGACACTCGGCCCTGGTGGAATAGAAACCAGGATGAGGAGGTGATCTCTCTATCCGTACTAGCTGCTACTTGAGAGTTCAGTGGTTTGGGACAACTGAGATCGAGTAAAATTCTTCTGTCTCCTTGTGGAATTGCTACTAGGAGGATTAGTTCAGTCCGAAATGACCCAGGCCTGATTAATCTAGACATGTGGGTACTTGGAAATTTAGCTGTGTATAGTGTTGCCATATTATGGCTCATCTATTCCCTTTGTTCTCAACTTGACATAACACTTCTCTTGTCAGACAAAATAAATCATGAAAGTAACAATACCATGGAATGCAAAGGCTAATAAAAGGAGAATTGTGCCACAGTTCCTCTCTTCTGGCAATAAGGGTCAGGACTGAAGCCTAGCATCTGAAGAAGTGGGGTTTTTTACATATGAAAGCCTATGCCCAGATAAATCTGTTAGTCTTTAAGGTGCCGCCGGACTCCTCGTTGTTCTAGCCTTAATGTTCCTCTACAGATGTTTTGAATATAGTTGGTGGATTCAGGTGATTGTGGGGGCGGGAGGGCAGGGATAGAGAAGTCTCATAGGAGGTCGTCATCTCCCCAGGCATTACGTTTATTTGGACTCTTGAACCCAAGGGGCTTTTCTTACACAGAGAATACTTATTGCAAAATGAACATCCAGCTGGAGTTAAGTCAATGAAACCACGAGAAGTATTGTAAACAGATGAGTTGTGGTCCATTGACTTGACTTCCTATGGAAACGATTGAGTTGAATTAACCAAGCCTGTTACACAACTGTTAATCTTATCACTGGCATGTACGCTTGTTTTACATGGAAGCTGATTAACAACCACATGACAGGAAAAGAAGCCTGAATCCAGAAACTCTTTAGTAGATATTACACACCTAGCAAGCACCCTGGAAGTCTCTGATATTTCTACTAACCATCTTCTATAGCCCAGATTGGCTTTTCCCATAAAATGTGCTCACAGCTTTTTGCAGCTCCCTATCTTATCCCACTGCGAACAAAGTCCTGTGGTGATGGTCTCCTATATCTCTGCAGGAGTGACATTGCAGTACTGACCAAACACTTTATTGGGGACAGATATATAATGGTCCTGTCTCTTTTGTCCCCTTTAGACTCTGGACAGTTTGTTTCTATAAAGGATACCTGCTAGTCTTGGCAGTATGGGTCAAGCAAGGCTGCTATTCTGTCTTCAAGCTGTGTTCAGATTGTGCCTGTGGAATCCAAAATTACTTTAAAAACAAACAAAAACCCGTTTTCTCTTCTTCCACTCACCCCAGCTAGATGGAATGCATTTTATGCTGTTTTCCTAATCTGTCCTCTGGGGCAAGGTGTGGTTTATCCAGCGGCAGTGTGGAGGGCTGTAAATGTCAAGTGATTACATCCATTAGCTAAAGTCCAGCTCTCCTTGTCGTTAGCTGTCTGCTAACCTTTATTTATGGCTCTGTTTATTTACAGTCTGTCTATCGGCGATTAAGGTGTCCAGCACAAACAGACAAACCCACAACACCAGTATCTCCCTCTACGTCGGCCCCTTCTCTTTACACAAGTTCTCACCTGGCCCGGACAAGCAGATCTCTGGGCCCTGATTCTTTGAACCCAGAAGACTTCCAAAGCACGGCCACTGAGATGGAGAAGAATGGTATGTACCTCCTAAAATGAGAAGACAACCCAAGCATTTCAGGTTAAGGTGTTTAATGAATAAGCAATATGCTCAGTGTACATAGTCTGAGATTCTAGGTTTATTTCCTGCTCTTCCAGCAGGGGACTGGTACAGGTGGGCTGCCAGCTTGTCAGATGTGTATGTAAACAGAATGACTGAAAGAAGGTATCCAAGTCCCTTAGGAAGTGGTCCATTTTTATTGCCTTTGCAGACATGAATAAGAGGTGGTGGCTTTTCTTTTGACCATCTACTGGGAGGGAACATCTAGATCCTCCAGGAAGCGGTGGTAGAGAACTTGACGAATGTAACTCCTCCCTGAGAATCCTGATAAGCTAATGCCCCTGCGTGGTGTTGGGAGCTATGCAGATAAAGGGACAACCACTGTCTGGGCCAGTCTAGAAGAAAGGAGTGCAAAATATCAGGTGTAGTGGGGACTAAGCATCTCTTATGTTTAATGACTGAGGTGTAGTACAACATGAGCCCTTTCTTGGTGATGGAAACCCGTTTGAAAATGTTACCAGGGCTTTGAGAAAAGCCCACAGGTAAATCATTTAAACCAAAGCAGTCTGTCCTTGTTTGGCTAGAGTGTGAAGATCAGGATTTAGATGATAGATCTCCAAACAAGCAGTCAATCCGAGAGAGGCGGCGGCCAAAGGAGAGGCGAAGAGGCACTGGAATCTCTTTCTGGACAAAAGATGTGAGTGACCTTGTTGGGGTGGGAGAAAAGGGGATTTGTTCTACAGCATTCCAAATGGATTTGCTTCTGGTTATGAATAGGACAGCTGTATCCTGTTAGCTTAGTGTGTAGGCCTGAAAGGTGCCAGGAAGAAAAGCTCTGTGTAAGCTTGAAAGCTTCTCTCTCTCACCAACAGAAGCTGGTCCAGTAAAATATATTACCTCACTCACCTTGTCCTTTAAAGTTTATCAAATGGGAGGTAATCAAATGGGAGCTCTGAGATAAGCGCCATCCCCTGCCTTTGAGAATCTGCCTTTGATTACTGAGACTTAAAATTCCTTTTTACACTCCCTTTCTCAAAATCTTTCCACAGTTACCTAGATATCAGGAATCCGCACCTCTCTGTCTTGAAAAGCCTAGTCACCTAAATATCAGGAAGTCCAAACCTTGCTGCTATGGAAGTTATTACCCCTACATGGCTACATTCATTTTCTTCTTCCTCTCTAGGATGATGAGGTTGATGGGAATGAGGAAGTGAAGGAGTCTCGGGTAAGTGAGGATCCACCCGTGTAGATTGCCTTAATATCTACCTTACTGTTATCTACATTTTGATGGCAGCAGGACTGCTGTGAATTCACTTGTATTTGTTAGGAAAACTGTCTGTCTGAACAGCACATTGCCTCCAAGCCTGGTATTCGCTCCAGTTCTGTGAAGCAGATTGCTTGCTGATCTTTCCTCGGGAAGATATGGCGCACATACACATTGAATCTGCCGTTCTATGAGGTCTGTGTAGTCTGATTGTCAAGGAAACCTGAAGGATTGTAACAGAGGCTGTGGAATAAAGGCTGTGCTAGGGGTCTAATATACTGTATCAAAAGGCTGACTGCAGAATTTGGGAAGTGTGGCTGTCATGGGTTGCAAGGGAAGCAGAGATCTCTCAACTCAGAGTGTGGCTCAATAGAGTAAGAGGGATTCATTCTAACTTAGAAAACATGTATATTTGTACTTGCCATGTCTGCACCCTTGTCTTGTTCTGGGTTTCAGGCTTTCTATTCTTCTATCCCCTACAACTGGAACAATCTCTCTATTCTCCAAATTTCTTCAAATCCCTCTTCCTTTCTTTCATCAATAATTGCCAAACCTTCCATTGCCTGAACAGTCTAGTATCTTGCCTTGTTTTTGGTCTTGTCTGTCCTGGGCCGAGAGATGCTTGGGGCCAGCAACACGTCTTAGTCTGTTGAACAGTGTTTGTTCCAAAACCATCAGTGCATCATTTGTTAGACCGTGAGAAGAATAACAGCTGTTCAAGGCTCCAGAAGTACTTCACTGGTGGTTGACATCAGGTGCCAGCATGGGCATATGATTTTATTGTTTAAAAAGAACCCAATTTCATTCAATGCAAATGGCTTTTTTCACATATTTTGCTATCCAGATCATTTTGCGGCATGGCGGTTGGTGGCACTACATTTTAATCAATTGTTGAGGGATCCATATTCAATTCTGTGGTGTTACAAATGAAGTTTTCTTTGTCATAGATGCTTGTCCTTTCCTTGAAACAAGCCTGCTTTGACTCGGCCTGATACAAGTGAATCTGATCGGGATGACTGCTTATCTTACAACTGCATAAAGTTGCTTGTGCGAGCCTTCCCTTGTAGAGCACTAAAAACATGGAACTCAAGATGTTCTTCCCAGACTCTGTATTGTAGACAGAGCGGTAGCGCCATAATTCCCATTGTTAGAACCTGCTTTCAGTTGCCTAAAGATTGCCAGATTTTAATCGTCTGAGCTGAAATGTTCCATGCCAGGGGTCTGCCTGAAGCTGAAACTTTCTGGGCAGTTTCAGCCAAACCTGTTCAGCAATTTCAGAGAATGACATAAGGGGGAAAATACATTGTGTGTGTGTGTGCGTACACACACACACACACACACACACACACACACACACACACACACACACACACACACACACACACACACACACACACACACACACACAGAGTCCACCTTTGGGGGGTGAATAGGAAACTGATATAATGAGGTGCTGATGTACCGAGGGGATGACTGGAAGCCTGGGTGGAATGGAGCAGCAGATCAGATTAGAACTGGGATGGGAAGCCTGAGGAGTGGAGACTTGGATGGGTAGGCAAGGGGAATGGGACTGGAATGAGGAGCCGGGGTGGGAAAGATTCAGGACCTTGACAGGTTGGAGTGGACAAGGCTGAAGGTGTCAAGTTTGGGGAAGACAGGCAGAAGTCTGGTTCCACTAAATGACACACCCTTCAGAGCCTGGAATGGACTCCAGTATTCCTGAGTCCCACCCATTCCTCGGTGGTTAGTAAATATCTGTGAAACCCATGGGTAAAGTGTCCCATCCCCCCTCTAGCGCTGATCCATAGATGGGATGACAACCTATGACTGCTAGCAGTTACTCGCTTAGCTCAAGTGGCAGAGGTCTGTGCAGTGGATCTAAAGGTTCTCAGTGGAATTTCTATATTAGTTTGCTTTTTAAAAAAACACATTAAATTATACAAACTATGTTTAAAAACCAAGCATTCTCCTGGTGAAAATCGATCACTCAAAAACTGGGAAATTCCAGAGTTAAGGTTGTTTTTACCGTAACCCCCTTGTGCATATGCATCATGATACAGTTGTTACGTTATCATCGTGTTTTTTCCACAGGATCCTTGCCTCTTCATCCCAGTCTCGTTTTCTTTCACTACCTTGTCCAATTTTCTTCACTTCTTAGGTGTCTCATCCCAGTCTCCTTGTCCAGCCGGTCCCCGTTCAGTTTCTGCACAATGCTGCATTGAGTGACAGGTTTTTATAGGCATGTTGCTGTACTGAGAGAAATACTTGGTATAGTGATGAAGAATGTAGAGAGCGGTTCTGCACTGCTGGTGGGAGAGAGAAGCCCTTAATACTGGGTGTGTGTCAGAAAACCTGGAAGATCAACAAATATATGGACTTGGATAATCTGGATGCAAAATTTAGATGAGCATTTTGTTTGGGCAAAAAAGATGGAAGAAAAATATAACTTAAAATAGCAAATTTTATATAATGTAAGTAGAATAAAAGGTGGTGATTAATAGAGAAATTATTTTCCTGCAGTTCTTTTCAGTGGAATTCTGTCTGGCTCAAAAATGTCCCTTGCTCAGAAGTTCCAGAGCTGGCCCAATGGGCATTTAAGCTTTTTGTAACTCAGCTCTGTGCCACGTATTTCTCTCAATACAGGAACATGCCAATAAACTTGTCTGACAGTGCAGCATCTTAAAGAAATACTGCCTGTAAACCTGGCCTGTGTACAAATACAATGAAGCACCTTTGGGAATGCTTACTTGGTAAAGTTATAAACTTCCAGGACAACGAGAGGTGAAGAAGAAAAGGCCTGTTTACATGAACTTCTGGTATCAGCCCAGAGAATGCTTCACAACAGCAATGTTAATGGATTTGACCCTTTACACAGAAGTGAGTCAAATGACTGTGGGTTTAGCACACTTCTGTTTGTATTGAATGTTATCCTATTATTACTTTCCAAAAGTTTCCTGACTTTTTGAAATTGCTGCTACAACCATCCAGCCAAACTCTGTTCCACATTATTTACCTTTTTGAGTGTCTTGTGTCTTTAACAGTGTCATTGGACGAGGCTGTAGGAGTTTGTGCTCCAACTCATTTTTATTAAAAAGTGTTAAGGAAATTCAGCCCTTCTACAGGATAAGCTAGAAATTCAGAGTGAAACCTGATGCATCTGAGAATCCTTTCATTGAACTGCAACTGCCATGTGACAATGTGACAGCTGCTGCAGAACCATAGCTTTATTATAATGGGGGGGGGGTGGGAGGGAGAGGAAGGGGTAATCAAACTCATTGCTTTAAAAAATACACATACATCTTTAAATCCAACTAGTTGGAAGCTTGTATTTTGGAGCACGTGACCCTGGCTCCATTACAAAGGTGCTATCTTTAATAGCATGATTGCACATTTGAATAGCCCTGCAAGGCCATCACTTAGAACCATGATGGAGTCTGTCCTTCTGTCCTCTTCCCTTTCCACGCTTCCAAAAAGGGAACTGGTCTGCTGCTGCACAGGAAGTTCCTAGCCTGCCCTCTTAGGTGAAGGGAGGGTCCGCCTACATCTTGAGCTCTCCCCTTCCTAGGATCTGATTGCCTAATATGGTAAGGTATGTCCAAAGCACAGGCTGCTCTTTGCCCAGATACAAGGGAAGTTGATTAGCAAGAGATTGCCATAGGTGAACCCTTTAGTGACTGATACAGAAGGAAAGCCTGCTTGTCTAGATTAGTGCAAAACGTTATGTACCATAACTTCCTGTAAGGGACCAGTTTGTTGCACGGTTCCTCTTGGGGTAATTGTAATGCAAAGAGAGGGGGAAATATTTACCACATTGTATTCACTTCTAGCACAGATAAAGTATGACATGGGTGGGAAGCCATCTTGGCCCCTGTCCAAGGCAGTGTGGGAGGAACTGTGTGTCACTTCAGATGAGTACAGTGAAGTAAGGCACTTAATCTTGCACAGAATAGGGATAGGTCTCAGAAACTTTGGTTCTGTGCAGCCCTGTTACAAACAAAAATGCTACAGTTGATTGTACATGCTTCAGGGAAAGTGGTTCTGCCGTCTAAATGCCTGCAGTTAGTAACATGTATCTGAATAAAAGTTGAGGCTAAAAATGGCAGTAACCCAGTCTGCAACAGCATTTAACCTTGGAGCCCTTAATATGTTTAGGGATGGCTGAATTATGTTGGTAGTACCCTGAGTATCTTGGTGGGGCACTATAGAAATAAATATGTATTGTAAAGATATAAAAATACTTGTACTCACCATCTCCACAGATTCTCTCTCATATGTTTTGTCCAGCCTTGTGGCCGTCTGTTGCTTTTTCTTAAAACATCATAGGGTTGTCAAGTCTCCAGGATTGTCCTGTTTATGGGTCACCATGATGCAGCATTTAAATCATTGGCCTGTATGCTACAGTAAAGTGAAGTGGCAACTGGCTAATTCCTATTTAAGGCACCAGGCATTTGGGGACAAAATGTTTCGTGAAAAGCTGAGTAATCCACACCCACAAATCAGCTCCATGTAAAATAAATGTGATGATCTCTTCAGACTGCTCCCTATAATCACCCAGGTCCTGACTATGGAAGGGGCAGGATGAAACATGCTTGGTGAAGGCAAGCAAGCCAAAGCCATCTTAAACCTGGCTCTGTGTCCAAAGAGAGGCCAAACCAAAGAATAATTCCAGTAATACTTTCTGGACTTCACACTTACAAGATTGTGGCTATAGATTTCTGTGTCTGGGTGGCTTCAAAGGCTAGCCTTGTGTTTCAGCTTCTTGGTTTAATGCTGTACCTTCAGGCTGTTGGTCTAGTGTAAACCTACTAGTCTGTGCAGGTTGCTTATAAGTTGTTTCTAGGATGGTCTTTGATGGGTTTCATGGCCCCTAGGTCATGACCTGGACATTCCCTGCATTGCTTGTATTATCACTGGTTTATAGGCATATGATTTAACAATAACTTCATCATAGATAATTGAAATAAATTCCTGTTACTTTAAGGATTAGCAGAGCGCTTACGAGTGTAAACCTTCCAAACAAAAATTAACGGGATGTTCATTTATAGTGTCCAACTATCTCTTCATAGCATGTTAACAACTTTTTCCTTTTCATCTTTATCTGGTTGACTGTTTTGTGGGTTCCCTACCCCTGTTCATAACTTAACAATGTAGCATTTTAGTGCTTGCAGTAGCCTGGAGCTGGGCCCATTTGCTCCAATGGGAGGTACGGACTTGACCTATCAAAATATCTGATTTTGCTTTGTAATAACTCAGGAAGGGACTAGTAAATATCTGGATGTTAACGTGAGTGTCCTGATGAGATTTGTGTAGCTATAAGGTTGTATTTCTTGAAGACTACATGGATTTTGTCCAAACAGTGGAAGGAAATGGTTTCAGAAGACACTAGCTCATACTTTTTTCCTTACTAAAAGCTCCCTCCATTTCCTTTATTCATGCCCCAAGAAGCATACAAAATACTTCGAACAGTCTGGCAAAGCTCCTCTGTAGCTGTCACTCCGAGCTGCCTACAGGTGCCTTTGGAAATGATGCATGCTCATGTCTGGGTGGTATGCAACTTGTGTATACAGAGAGCATAAGAAAATGGAGAGGCTGCATTGGTTTGTGGCTTACAAGAGGAACAAAAAAGGTACCTAAAATTCATTTGGAAAAAAGAAGTCAGTCTGACCAAAAAGCATCCTACATGTAAAGGAAGAATTGTGTGTTCTAAATGATTTATATGTGTAGATGCCGCTTGTCACTTTGGTCCTTAGAAGGTCATTCCCCTTGTTCTGAGACGCTGGCTATATTTTCCCTTGATGGCTAACTTCTGCAAGAAGCCTCGTAATTGAAATGTCATTATTGGTTATACTCTGATACTTAGATTTCTCATTCTGGAGGTTAGCATTGCTTTGCGCTGGGTATTCTGTCTTTCCATATTAAAAGTAAATTCCTTATTATGTGAGGCTCTTTACTGGCAGAAATTGTCTTCCATCCTGGTCTCACCAGGCATTGGTATGAGGGAGTTCATTTCTTAGTGCATTTTATGTGCCCGTACTGTTCGTGCTAGTACAGTGACACTTTGGTGCCCTTTGCACAAAATCTTGCCTCACCGCTCCTAATTTCAGCTATTTATTTACTAGGAGAACCTAAAATATCTATGAAAAATTGCACCAGCTGTTGAAGAGAAGGTTTTCCCACTAAAAATTGGCCATCCTGATCTTGATAGAATTCAGGAAATGTGATCATTTAAAAATCAAAATAGAAGCATTTGCAGAAAATCATATATTTTAAAGCATTTTTAAAGGAAAAGAGGACAGAAAAAATACCCATTACATAACTTCATTTATGGCTTTAGGCCAAGATTTTCCAGAGCAACTAGTGACTTTGGGTGTCCAACTTGAGATGCCTTAAAGGGGCCCAAATTTCAATAAGTCTTAAGAACCAATCCTTTGAAAATCAGGTCCCTTTGAGGGGTCTCAAGATGGGCATCCAAAAGCAATACTCACTTTTGAAAATCTTGGACCTAGGTTTTGCCATGGTCTTGGAAACGTAAAACTTCCAGGGAAGTGAGACTTTATGGCAAGAACTTATATTGCAAAACTCTGAATTATTTTGAAAAAGGAATTGAAGCTACAATTTTAGTAACCCCTCATTAAGAATATGGCTCCATCAGGAGCTCTTTAATGACCTGAAAATCAAAAAGGAATTCTACAAAAAGTGGAAACATGGACAGATTGCTACAGGTGAGTAGAAAAGAATAGTACAAGCATGTAGGGACAAAATCAGGCTAAGGCACAAAATGAGTTATCTAGCAAGAGACATGAAAGGCAATAAGAGATTCATAGAATCATAGAATATCAGGGTTGGAAGGGACCTCAGGAGGTCATCTAGTCCAACCCCCTGCTCAAAGCAGGGCCGATCCCCAATTAAATCATCCCAGCCAGGGCTTTGTCAAGCGTGACCTTAAAAACTTCTAAGGAAGGAGATTCCACCACCTCCCTAGGTAACGCATTCCAGTGTTTCACCACCCTCCTAGTGAAAAAGTTTTTCCTAATATCCAACCTAAATCTCCCTCACTGCAACTTGAGAACATTACTCCTTGTTCTGCCATCAGCTACCACTGAGAACAGTCTAGAGCAATCCTCTTTGGAACCCCCTTTCAGGTAGTTGAAAGCAGCTATCAAATCCCCCCTCATTCTTCTCTTCCGTAGACTAAACATCCCCAGTTCCCTCAGCCTCTCCTCATAAGTCATGTGTTCCAGTCCCCTAATCATTTTTGTTGCCCTCCGCTGGACTCTTTCCAATTTTTCCACATCGTTCTTGTAGTGTGGGGCCCAAAACTGGACACAGTACTCCAGATTCTATCAGGACAAGAAATAATCAGCTTAATCTTCAACAAGGCTGAATAGGTTGGATATTAGGAAAAACTTTAAGGATAGATAAGCTCTGGAACAGGCTTCCAAGGGAGGTTGTGAAATCCCTATCACTGTCCATTTTTAAAAGCAGGTTAGACAAATATCTGTCAGGGATGGTCTAGGTTTACTTGGTCCTGCCTCAGCACAGGGAGCTGGACTAGACAACCTCTCGAGGTCCCTTATAGCCCTGTGTTTCTATGGTTCTATGAGTAAACTAGTATACAATGTAAAGGGTTTATCTTTGTAGGCAAAAAATGTTAGGAACTGTTACTGGTTTTATGATTTTAATACCTCAGAGCTGGTTATGAATTAGTATAATTATGAAACTCCCATTAATATACTATGGGGGGAGGAAACCAATATCTAGGTCTCCCTCACCAATTCTCCTAAAGCTTTTTAAAAAGTGAAGGTTATAACCTATTGGTCTCCCTCAATATATTCCTCAAAAGTGGCAAAATGTGGAAGGATGGGTATAGGGAGGGATTGTCTTCATAAAGAGAAGTAAATGGTAATTTAGTTCTAGCACTGTTTCCCAAAAGGTAATGTGCAGGAGGAAGTGAAGTCAGTGTAGGCCCCGATCCTGTTGTCTGCCCCGAGTGGCAGCCCTGTCCCGTACAGTGTTCCTTTGAAATTCGTGGACCTCTGCCCTCATGCAGGAGTCCACTCAGGCAGAATAGCTTTGCCTAGTGTGTACTGCTCTTCTGGTGAGCCGGAGAACCCTTCTTTGTGGCACAGGCTCTGAATTGTCACATTTCCTAAAGGAGGTGACAACCTAGCTTGGGTTCATTTCAGTGTGCCAGTTTATATACTTGCAGTGCACTCAGAAATAGGTTAGAAATCATAATGAAGTGGAATTTTGTTGACTTAGTTAAAAACGTTTCCAGTCTCTGTAATATCCTGGGATCGACACAGCTACAACTACACTACATACTAAAAAGGCAGGCATACTTAAAGTATTTCAGATTGGTTCAGTCCTCCGTATCTCCCTGGTTATTTCCATACACAAATGGACAGGAAAGGTCATGGATGGCTGGATTGGGTAGGAGGCGCATGGAATCTGATGCATCCAGAGATGAATAGAATAAAACTTGTTTTAGGCATATTAATAGCTGCCTGAAGCTTTCATATATCTTTTTACATACTAAGCTCTCATGTTCTGGAAAGTCCCCTTTGGTTTAAAAGTGCTACATTTGCATCTGGTTATTATGTTGCTTTGTCCTTGGGTACACTTTCCCTGTGTGGCCCTTCAGCAATGTTCTGTAAACTTATGTTCCTCTTTCATTTATTTGACCTTTTACTACTTCATGCATCCTTGGTATGAGAGCTATCCTGAGGACGAGGGAAACTAGACTAATGTTTCCTGTAATGTAATCATTGTTGAATAGCTCTTAGTGGAAAATATTATATGCTGAAAAAATTCTGTATCCAGTGGCAGACATGGGCTTGGAATTTTAAGTCACTTGCATGAGCACTGTCCTGAATGGGAATTGTATACGGATCGTGTAAAGCAGCAGTGCTGGTTTTGTCAGGCCATGTTCAAATTTTAAAATTGCTGCTTCAATTTTCTGAGTAAAATGCAGAACTGACTCTGTGGCGTGAACCTGGATGTGGAAAGACAGGTTAAAAGGGTTTTTGTACTGTATTTTTGCTGCCTGTGTGAAATCAGCATTTGATCTCAGTCTAATTCCTCATGGGTCAGGAGTCGCACATGGCTAGGTTCAGCCGAGACCCAAGATTCTAACTGGCATGGAAATCAAACTAATGCTAGAAGTGAACCCTCCTCTTGAGCCTGAAGCACAGTGGGGATGATGGTATGAGGGAGTTCAGCACTGTCATTGCTTCTGAGCTTTATATCCAGAATTTAGAATGAAATTAGAACTGCAGTCTTTAGTAACATCTATTTTGGGCAGCACAGGCATTTCCATTCCAATCTTCCTATAACAAGAGGAGTCTATTTCCCACCAGGAATGCAGTTGTTTCTTTTGATTGCAGGCACCCAGGAGGTTGTTTTGCTGTAACTTCCTTTTGCTGTCTTTTCAGATGTTTGTGAATCTGACACTGGAATTCTCCCTCCAACTCTCTTCTTGTTCATTACACTAAATAAGTTGGGGAAATTCCTAGAATGGGGGAACAAATGTCCACTCTTCTAGTTGCTCTGTTCTAACATATTTTATGCTTGAATAATGAATAGTTTGTGCACATCATATTTTCTTTCAGTAGTAATCAAAGTCGTTTGGTTATCTTTGGAAGAGAAATGTATTTAAACTTTTACAGGTGCTAAGGACCAGTCACTTTCTTGCCGGTCATGTGGCTTTTTTATTGTTCTTTGCTGTGGCCTTTTTTCTGTATTTCTTAAAAACAAAAAACACAGGCACAGAGACACATACACCGCTTTGTCCAGAAATCTTGAACTTCATATGTGAAACAAGGGGCTAAGATGATGAGTTAGTTTTAGTGCTGATTGGTTTATGACTCTGTCTTTGTATGAGCAGAAAACAAGCTATTGCATTTCATCTACATTGAACGATGGGAGTATGTAGCATGGGGAAAAGTATGACTCCAGACGTGTGTGTTAGAGTGAGAGTGAGTGAGAGAAATTTGCTGTGACTTTGGGAGAGTAGGGAAAAATGGATCCTTTTCTTCCTAGACTGCAAATCTGCAAGACATACGATCAAGTCAGCTCATGGGAACACCGGACGAAAGACTATTCACTTGTACAGTTTGTATTCCATTTATGGGAAACTACTGCAGTGCCTTCACATGTTTACAACAGAGCCTAGCGCCAGCCCAAGAATTTTTTTGTTACAGTCCGTTCAACCCTCTGTTGCTGCACATAACCTTGTTTGGTTTTAAACAAACTTTGTAAGACAGTATTTGTATTAATTTTCCCTGTTGGAGTGCTACATCACCTTTTTCATTCCCTGTACAGTTACTTATCTGGAACAGATTTTAAATGTACATTGTTCCCATATAGTAGAAACAAAAGTAAGTTATTGTTACTACTCTTAAAGGAGACTTTCATGTATATCTTTTGAGAATAGAAGGGTAATGGTAATACAAGAAACATACATCATCCCAAGAGAATGAGTAAGTCATAAAGCTACCAATCTCAAAACAAGAGATCAGCCACTGAAACAGAGGATTATAATGCACTTCAGGCAGCATTTCTTTAAGGATGATGGGAATATGGGATAAACAATAGCATGTACAAGATTCAAACTTTTATTTGTATACAAGTCCACCTAAAGAATCTGAGAATGCTTTTGTGGCTGTTTACCAGAGCCCCGGTAAGGTATTAGAGACCTGTACTCCAGTTACCTGTGTTCCATACTCTCTGGGATTTAGTGTCACTGTAGCCATCCGTGTGTCTGCTTGTAGAGCGACAGATATTAATTTCAGAAGAGCTACGTCTCAGCTAACACTAGTCAGGCTTGTTAACCACCAATTATTTGCAGCCCTCATCCTCTACCAATGTCAGTGCCTCTCTTTCTGCACTGGAAAAAAGACACGACCTTTTCTCAGTGGAAGTCACTGGTGGGGTTTATTCAAAATATGCAAGGAATTATATACGCTGAATTTTTTTACGAAATCGTGATATTGAGGCAGTCATGCAACTCATTCACTTCTGACCACATCACAAACCTTCCCACCACCAAATTACCACCAGGTGCTCAATACAAACAAGTTAGTATACTGTCAAATTCAATATTGATCTCAATTCTCTGCATCTAGTTTTGTGTACTAAACCAGTAACACAAGAATCCAATTTAGGCAAATTTATATGTTAGATCTGTCTCATGACAGGTAGTTCAATTTTTAAATTAAATTTCCATGTATTTTCTATAAACTTCTTTGATCCCAACATAATTACTTTTAATTTTATTTTATAGCTGAGAGTAATGGCTTTGTAGCTTGGCCTATAGAAAGACAACTCCCAGAGCAGCTTAATTTCAATAGCTTTGGAATTTCCCCTCGAAAGAGTGTCTCAGGAATAAATGTGACTTTAGAATATTCTTGTGAACCCTGATTTTAATGTTGTGTAAAACTAACTTTGAATACAGATTTAAAAAACTTTCCATGAGTCAGAGCAAGAGTAACTGGATAATGATCATAAGTCAGAGCATCAGGCATTTAGCCTGCACTACTGAGTTCCAAAAATGATAGAGGTGAAATAACATTTTAATAGGGTTGTCGATTAATCGCAGTTAACTAGCGCAATTAACTCAAAAATTAATTGTGATTAAACAAAATTAATTGCGATTAATTACACTGTTAAACAATACAATACCAACTGAAATGTTTTGGATGTTTTTCTACATTTTCAAATATATCTATTTCAATTACAACAGAGAATACAAAATGTACAGTGCTCACTTTATTTTATTTTTGATTATAAATATTTGCACTGTAAAAATGATAAAAGAAATAGTATTTTTCATTTAATCTCATACAAGTACTGTAGTGCAATCTCTTTATCATGAAAATGCAACTTACAATTTAGTTTTGTTTTTGAATGCATTTATGTTTATGTAACAAAAAATGTAAAACTTTAGAGCCTACAAGTCCACTCAGTCCTACTTCTTGTTCAGCCAATCGTAAGACAAACAAGTTTGTTTACATTTATGGGAGATGATGCTGCCCGCTTCTTAATGTCACCTGAAAGTGAGAACAGGTTTTTGCACGGCACGGTTGTAGCTGGCATCGCAAGATATTTACGTGCCGGATGCGCTAAAGATTCATATGCCTCTTCTTGCTTTGGCCATCGTTCCAGAGGATATGCTTCCATGTTTGACGTTCGTTTAAAAAAAAAGTTCATTTCCTGAACTGTTTGGGGGAGAATTGTACGTCCCCTGCTCTGTTTTACCTGCATTATGCCAGATAGTTCATGTTATAGCAGTCCCAGATGATGACCCAGCACATGTTTTTGTTTTACGAACATTTTCACTGCAAATTTGGCAAACTGCAAAGAAGGTACCAATGTGAAATTTCTAAAGATAGCTACAGCACTCGACCCAAGGTTTAAGAGTCTGAAGTGCCTTCCAAAATCTGAGGGATGAGGTGTGGCGCATGCTTTCAGAAGTCTTAAAAGAGCAATTAAGTAAATGGTATTGTTTAAAAGAGCAAGAACCGAAGCAGAAACTACAGAACCCAAACCACCAAAAAAGAAAATCAATCTTCTGCTGGTGGCAGCTGACTCAGATGATGAAAATGAAAATGCATTGGTCCGCACTGCTTTGGATCATTATCGAGCAGAACCTGTCATCAGCATGGAAGCACGTCCTCTGGAACGGTGGTCGAAGCATCTTTAGCGTATCTGGCATGTAAATATCTTACGATGCCGGCTACAACAGTGTCATACAAATGCCTGTTCTCACTTTCAGGTGACGTTGTAATTAAGAAGTGGGTTGCATTATCTCCTAGAAATGTAAGGAAACTTTTTTGTCTTAGCAACTGGCTGAACAAGAAGTAGGACTGATTGGACTTGTAGGCTCTAAAGTTTTACCTTGTTTTATTTTTTTGTACATAATTCTGCATTTGTAAGTTCAACTTTCATTATAAAGAGAACACTACTACAGTACTTGTATTTTGTTTTTTACAGTGCAAATATTTGTAATAAAACTAAATATAAAGTGAGCACTGTACACTTTGTATTCTGTGTTGTTATTGAAATACATATATTTGAAAATATAGAAAACTAAAAAATTAAGTAAATGGTATTGTTTAACAGCGCAATTAATCATGCAGTTAATCATGATTTTTTTAATTGCGCAATTAATTGCGATTGATTTTTTTAATTGCTTGACAGCCCTATCTTTTAATGCAATAAACATTTAAATTATATTCCATGGAAGTGATTACTGGGTGTCTGTTGTACAGTTGAACTAGTTGACACTCTTATTGTATTTCTTGACGCAAAGCAAAACAATCTCAATGGTAGGTCCAAACTAAAAGATGAAGTAGCAGATTCCCTGCCCCAACCACTCTCTTTGCACCACTCATCCCTTCTGATCACAGTCCTCACCCTCATATTAAAACAATTTCCTCCCATCCAGGACTCTTTCTAGGATGCTAAAGAGAAAATAGGAGTTACTAAAGCCTGGTCTACACTACGGCGTTAAGTCGAATTTAGCCGCATTAGGTCTATTTAAAAATGACTGCATCCACACAACCAACCCCATTCCATCAACTTAAAGGACTCTGAAAATTGACTTGTGTAATCCTCCCTGACGAGGGGAGTAGTGCTAAAATCGACCTTGCTGGGTCAAATTTGGGGTAGCGCAGACGCGAATTGACGGTATTGGCCTCGGGGAGCTATCCCAGAGTGCTCCATTATGACCGCTCTGGACAGCACTTTGAACACCGATGCACTAGCCAGGTACACAGGAAAAGCCCCTGGAACTTTTGAATTTCATTTCCTGTTTGGGAGCATGGCAAACTCAGCAGCACAGGTGACCATGCAGTCCCCCCAAAATCGTAGCGCGTAGAACGTTTCTGCACTCCCCCATCATCTCCGTCCCTGAGGTTATCACAGAGTAGAAGGCAAAAAAACCACACTCGCGATGACATGTTTTCCGAGCTCATACAGTCCTCCTTTACTGATAGGGAACAGCTTACTGCATGGAGGTGTTCAGTGGCAGAGGCTAGGAAAGAATTAAGTGAGCTCGAAGAGTGGAGGCAGGATGTGATGCTGAGGCTAATGGGGGAGCAAACGGACATGATGAAGCATCTGTTGGAGCTGCAGGAAAGCCAGCAAGAGTACAGACCCCCGCTTCATCCACGCCATAACCGCCTACCTTCCTCCCCATGTTCCAAAGCCGCCTCCACCCATATGCCCAAGAACGTGGGGGTGGGAGGCTCCGGGCACCCAGCCACTCCACTCCAGAGGATGGACCAAGCAACAGAAGGCTGTCATTCAAACAGTTTGATCTTTAGTGTGGCTACAATAAGCAATTGGCCTTGTCCTTCCCTCCTCTCCCACCCCACCCGGGCTACTTTGTCCGTTATCTTTTTTTTTAATTAATAAAGAAAGAATGCATGGTTTCAAAACAATAGTTAACTTTATTTCGAAGTGAGGAGGGTGGCTGGCTTGCAGGGAATTAAAATCAACAAAGGGGGCGGGTTTGCGTCAAGGAGAAACACACAACTGTCACACCGAAGCCTGGCCAGTCATGAAACTGGTTTTCAAAGCCTCTCTGATGCGCAGCATGCCTTGCTGTGCTCTTCTAATCGCCCTGGTGTCTGGCTGCTCAAAATTGGATGCCAGGCAATTTGCCTCAACCTCCTACCCCGCCATAAACATCTCCCCCTTACTCTCACAGATATTATGGAGCACACAGTAAGCAGCAATAACAGTGGGAATGTTGGTTGCGCTGAGGACTGACCAACAGCGCTAGCGAGCTTTTAAACATCCAAAGGCACATTCTACCACCATTCTGCACTTGCTCAGCCTATAGTTGAACTGCTCCTTACTACTGTCCAGGCTTCATGAGCCATGGGAGCAAGGGGTAGGCGCGACCGCGACTGTGCGATGCTGCCGGCTGGGAGAGCAGCCTGAGGCAGAAGCCTCCAGCTCACAGGAGAGCAGAGTTGCAGCGGAACCGGTGGACCCAGGAGCTGCTGCTGTGTAGCGATGCCAGCTGCTGCAGGTGCTTCTGTGTCGAACGCTTGGAGGTCCTGGTAGGGCAAGGTATCTCAGGCAAGGCAAAAAAGCAAGAGCCCTGGACTTGTTACATGTGTCAACCACAGAAGTGCTATGGGATGTTACAGCGCTGATCAGAATGGAATGTACGGCTGCAAGACTTCTTCACCAGTGACAAAGGACAGGAATATGATGCACCTAAAATCTAAAAAGGCCCGCACATTTCTCAGAGTCACTACCCTTGGTAGGTTAGACTGTGCCAAAATAACTGGGTGGTGCATATTCTGAGCTAGTGTGTATTTCAAGCATCCAGGGGAGGGTGGTAAATTTGTAGTTGCCTATAGGAACTGGAACTGAAGGGCAATAGGGATTTCAAAGCAGTGGTTAGGAAGAGATGGGACAAATGCTAAGCCATTGGTCTCTTTCTTTGAATCTTGCCTACTCTTCAGTGTTTCGCTAGCAGACTTCTAATTCTCTTCAAAAAGACTTTCCCACTTCTCTCTTTTCGGAACAGTGTTCACAGGTGTTGTGGAGTTGGAGTTAGATAATCTGTGCGTCGTATGGGAACATCTTACAGACTGTTTCCAGCTTCCAGCACTGCGTCCCACTGACAGTGAAGGGAGTTTGCAGGGTTGTTGTCCAGAATAGATTTCTTCTGCTGGCTCCATATCCTTTGAAGACTTCTAATTTGCTCAAGGCTTGATGTCCTAGGAAGGGTATTTGTCTTAATGAATTATCTACGGTGGAAGCTTTATAGCTAAAAGATTTACATTTTTCTAACTGTTTGGTTAAGGGTTTCGTCGTCGTCTTTCTGGTACACGGTGGTGTTGGGTTAGAGTTCATCACGCTTTCCCCATTAATTATGTATAAGTCCTCTCCTTTAATCAGATCCACACAGTGGTTTGTAGGTATTGTTTGTACCCAACTTCACTTTAGCCTCTGGCCGCTCCCTGAAATACTTATATAGATGGGAGCACAAGACTGCATGAAATGGTATGCTGTCAGAAGCAGCTGGGCGTAATTAAGACTGCATTATATTTATACTTCAGGAATGATCTGAGTATAAAATCTTTTTCTGTTGCGATACTCAAGTGCTGTTGAAATGTTGTTGTAAAGGTCCTGTACCTGTCAGGGCTGTCTGTCAGTAGGGGCTGTTCATGACATTAGCAGAAACATGTTTTCTCTGAAATGCCTTATTCTGCAGATCACTGTAATTGTAGCTGTGTAAATGTTCCTAGTCACAATCAAATCACCGTGGAGAACAACACACATAGATACATAATACAAAGTATTGCTGCTTACACATGAGCGTATTTCAAAACAAACCAGGCAGAACACACAACCAGTCAGGTTGAGGCAGCAAGCCCAAACATTGAAGCATAAGTCTCTATCAGAACATGGTGAATAAAGTTAAAGTGAAAGCAAGTTAAAGAAGTATGGGCTGGATGAATGGACTATAAAGTGGATAGAAAGCTGGCTAGATCATCGGACTCAACGGGTAGTGAACAATGGCTCCATGTCTAGTTGGCAGCCCGTATCAAGCGGAGTGCCCCAACGGTCAGTCCTGGGGCCGGTTCTGTTCAATATCTTCATTAATGATCTGGAGGATGGTGTGGACTGCACCCTCAGGAAAGTTTGCAGATGACACTAAACTGGGAGGAGAGGTAGATATGTTGGAGGGTAGGGACTGGATACAGAGGACCCTAGAGAAATTAGAGGATTGGGGCAAAAGAAATCTGATGAGGTTCAACAAGGACAAGTGCAGAGTCCTGCACTTAGGACGGAAGAATCCCATGCACCGCTACAGACTCGGGACCGAATGGCTAGGTAGCAGTTCTGCAGAAAAGGACCTAGGGGTTACAGTGAATGAGAAGCTGGATATAAGTCAACAGTATACCCTTGTTGTCAAGGCCAATGGCATTTTTGGGTGTATAAGTAGGGGCATTGCCAGCAGATGGAGGGACGTGATCGTTCCCCTCTATTCGACATTGGTGAGGCCTCATCTGGAGTACTGTGTCCAGTTTTGGGCCCCACACTACAAGAAGGATGTGGAAAAGTTAGAAAGCGTCCAGTGGAGGACAACAAAAATGATGAGGGGACTAGAACGCATGACTTATGAGGAGAGGCTGAGGGAACTGGAAGAGAAGAATGAGGGGGGATTTGATAGCTGCTTTCAACTATCTGAAAGAGGGCTGCAAAGAGGATGGATCTAGACTGTTCTCAGTGGTAGCAGATGACAGAACAAGGAGTAATGGTCTCAAATTGCAGTGGGGGAGGTTTAGGCTGGATATTAGGAACAACTATTTCACTAGGAGAGTGATGAAGCACTGGAATGGGTTACCTAGGGAGCTACCTACCTACCTGACAAAGGCCTGGCTGGGATGATTTAGTTGGGGTTGGACTAGATGACCTCCTGAAGTCCCTTCCAACCCTGATATTCTATGTTTCTATGAATAGCAGAACCACAAGGGATAGATTCAGTTTGGATAATAACACTGGGGAAACTTAAAGGGAAACAGTCTTAAAAGCTGGGAAGAAATTAGGTAACTGTGTGTCTGAATGTGATTACACCTTAAAGTAGTCTCTTGCTTCCCTCCCTCTTTCTCCCCCGCCCCCCCCAAAATCCACTTTGCTCTGCTTCTCATGGGGTGGTGGAGAGTGATTCTCATGCTGTCCTTTCTAGCCAAAAATTAGATCTTGTCCAACAATTTACACTTTTTCTGTGCTAGTCCCACTTGCATTCTAGACGAGTAGTTAATTTTAATTGGCATATGTAGAAAGCACGGAACTCAGTGTTTGTTTTGGTTTTAATAATCAAGCTGTGAAGGTCACTGCCAATCACTGTACTGCACTTGAACTCTCAATTCAGAGCTTCCCCACCCCCTCCAGAAGAATATGGCCACGAATGGTTATGAATCACTGCATTGTTCCCGTGCAGTGTATCAGCATACGGTGGGAAATGAAGAAACAACAGAGTGCAATTCAGAGTTCTTTAACTCCACCTTGGTGACTAACATGGACTCCTTCAGACTTGTTGCTGTTATGACACCCTCTTATTGTGGTTGCTACACAGGATAGGCTAATCTGAATCACTGTATACTGTTTTGGAACCTCAAACTGCAAGACTTTGTAAGACAAAAACAGATGTGCCAGAGTTCTATGACCATCCATTCAGAAAACTGAAATAGCACTATTGCTAATTGTGATAGAAGCTTGGGAAATCACACATTCTCAAACACATGCTGTGTTTGACTGAGATCCTACTTAACACATGAGAGGACTTTAATGATAGAATCATAGAAATGTAGGGCTGGACCGAACCTCGGAAGGTCATCTAGTGCATCCCCCTGTCCTGAGGCAGGACCAACTATAACTAGGCTGTTCCTGAAAGATGTTTGTCCAACCTGAACTTAAAAACCTCCAACGGTGTCAATTCCACAGCCTCCCTTGGAAGGTTATTCCAATACTTAATTGTTATAGTTAGAAAGTTTTTCCTAATATCTAACCTAAGTCTTCCTAGCTGCAAATTAAGCTGATTACTTCTTGTCCTACGTTTAGCGGGAATGGAGAGCAATTGTTCCCTATTCTCCTTATAACAGCCCTTAACACATTTGAAGACGCTTATCAGATCCCCGCTCAGTTTTCTTTTCTCAAGACTAAACATACCCAGTTTTTATAACCTTTCCTCATTGGGCAGGTTTTCTAAACCTTATCATTTTTGTTGCACTCCTCTGGACACTCTCCAATTTATCCACAACTTTCCTAAAGTGTGGCATCTAGAATTGGACACAGTACTTCAACCGAGTCCCCACCAATCTATTTCCCACGTCTTACATACGACAGTCCTGTTAATACACCCCAGAATATTAGCCTTTTTGGTAACTGCATCACATTGACTGATATTCAATTTGTGGTGTGCAGTAACCCCCCAGATCCTTTCCAGCAATACTGCCCACTAACCTGTTTCCCTGTTTTGTAGCTGTGTATTTGATTGTTCCTTCCTAAACAAAGTACTTTGCACTTGTGTTTATTTAATTTCATTTTATTGATCAGTTCTCCAATTTGTCAAGGTCTGTTTTGAATTCTAATCCGGTCCTCCAAAGTGCTTGCATCTCCTCCCAGAGCACCTCAGGGATGCTTCATGTGTAGTTGTTCAAATAAATGGACGGTTTGTGCTTATTTGATTTGGATTTGAGTGGCATTTGCTCGGTTTATAAAGTGCATTTATTCAAATGTGCAAAGTGTTTTTTTCTTTATTTGCCAGCACTGAAAATTCAAAAACAGCCTTCCTAACAGACCAGTTTGTGCAATAAAGGCTGTATCCAGAACTGACAAGCCGACTGGGAGCATGCAGGGCAGGGTGCATGAGTTTGGAGGTTAAAAAAAAATCCAGGGAGAAGGGGCTAGCCAGCTACACACCTTTACATTTATTTATTTTATTTATTTTAAAAAAGCCTGTTTGAATGGCAGCACATCAGACAGCTCGGCTTTGCCTGCTTCTGTCTCTAACCAAGCTTTTAAAAAAAACCACTTGTCCTCCAAGTGCTGTTGTGCTCTGTGTAAGCCTGCATTCTGTCTAATGGTAGCCTGAATCATTATTCTGTTACCGTATCTTCCTAAGTAAGCAGCCTTTGACCTAGCCAGCTACAAAGTAGTAGCTTGGAATTTAGATTTTGCATAGTGTAATGAATTTGTCTGACCTCCAGCTCTGAGCTCTCTTCGCCATGGGAGTTTGCGTGTTTTCTTCTTCCTACAAGTGGCAGCCTAAATCCCAAGTTGAAAGTGAATCTTTGCCTTTGGCCTCCCTCCAGCATTCCTTGCTGAACAAGTAAGGATTTGGAATGTCAGAAAATAGCAAGAGGGGAGGGAAGATTGTGTGTGTGTGTGTGTGTGTGTGTGTGTGTAAAGGCTTCTGTAATGAGGAGGACAGAACAAAACACAACTTCATCTGGACTGCCCCTTTCTGAAACCGTGCTTGTTCCTGATTTATTCTGTTTTGTTTCTCTTAAATCATGCAGCTCAGCTCTGCTCTGCTGCTACAGCAGAGAGCTATCGGCCGTGCTGTGGAGTGAAAAAGGTTTCTTGCAAAAGCTTCCTATTTGGATAAAACTAGCTATTCCTCTGGCTTCACCCTTGTGGGACTGGAGGAGTTCTACCTACTGCAGTTATTGCGGGTCATCAGTAACATTCTGGCTTTGGATGATCCAAAGGAAACATCCTTTTGTGGAAGACCTTAAAGCAGGCTTTTATTCTGAGGGCGGTGCTGCAACACCCTGGACTGTAACGCAGGTATTCCTTAACACTTTCCCTTCAGCTTGAACAGGAAGAAGTGTTGTGGGGCAGCATTTACTATAAAACTACACTCTGATGCCTAAAAGTACCACACTGCAAACAGCAGGCTTTTTAAAATTACCATAACTGCATTAATGATTTAATTTGTTTGATCTGACTTGGGAGAAGGAACTACCCAGCAGCACATAGCGGAAGGAAAGTGAAGACTTGGACTTCATTGCTGCTTGCAGAGGTGTTACTATCCCCCTCCTGCCTCGGAGGGACCATGTCGTCCTTATACACCAGGAGCAAGGAGTTCACCCGAAACAGGAAGTCTCAGTCCGACTCTCCCCCGTCGTCTCCCTCCCCGATTGCAAAGACGCTCAGAGTAAGCAGCGTTTTCGTTACTGTATTCCATTGTGACCTCCTCAGCGCTGGTTACAGCCAGAGATTAATGATGTCAGTCTGTCCTCTTGTAGTGGGAGACCTAAGTACATGGTTTACTTCTCTGCACAGTGTGACAGTATGAAATAAACTCAGGAAAGCTCCTGTGTAGCAACAGGTTTGAATCCTGTAAAAAGGTATTCTCCGCAGTCCCCATGCGGTAGTTACTTGGCTGAATAATTAGAGAATCTTTGTCACCCTATCTGTGTCTGCTTTCTGTTTCTTCACAGTGGGCACAAACCTTTGTACATTAAATGGCTGAAAGCTTTGCTAGCAAAAAGTGTTTGAAGTGGAAATGAGGCAAAACCTGAACAGCTTGTTAAACTACACTTCATTTTTTCACATGCACTTAAATATTGTGAATGCACTGAAGTTTGCTGTACAACTGGGCTCAGCCTCTTCAGCTCTGTGAAGTGAGACATACCCGAGTCATTTTAAAAAACTTTGAAAATAGTCTCCTGGTGGAGATGACTAGGTGGAGGTGGCTGTAATTTTGCACTGTCCCATTCCTTCTAATCGCTGCATTTGGAGATGACCCCTCTGACAGCTTTTAATAATACTTTCAAAATTAATGTAATAGAAACTTTTACAGTCGCATTGCTAGTGGCTTTGGAGTTGTGTGAAAAATACTCTCCAGGGGTCCACATTGTTAGGTAGGCAGCATGCCCTTGGTCTAAAGATTTTATGCACACCGTATCTAGCAGGAAAACTTTGGCTGAAGAGGTGAAACGAATCTCTAGGTAGCCTGAAGTGGTCACAGAAGACTAATATGCACTTGTCTCTCTACATTTTAATGACCTAATAGCTCTTCAGAAAGATGGGAAAGGCCATTGAAACCACTATCTCCTTATGGGAAACAGTCATTGACACTATAAATCTTTAGCTGCTTGCCCCGGGTGGTTAAATTTAATCCTGTAGTGCTGGGAGTCAGTCTCCAATGCTGGCAATCAGTTCTATTACTGTATCTACTGGGACCTTCTAGATGCTTATTGTCAGAGCCAGAGCGCTAGTTTGGGAGCTCAGGGAGTATCTTATCTTCCTCCAAAGCTGCATGAAACTGAACGGGTCTCTTTTCAAATGTTCAATTTCTGCAACTGCATCTGCACAGTAAATTGATCAATTGGCAAAGAGGGGAAATAGTGCGTGGAGAGCCTCTTAAATTTTCTTCTAAACCGGAGACTGAAATGAATGGTTAAATACTCCAGTCATCCACTTATTAGAGAAGGTCAATGTCCACATTGTTTCTCAGACCCAAGCTGACTCATTCTCTCCTCCTCAACCATTTGTGCTGGGAACCATATGACATGCACATCTGGCTGCAGCTGTCAGTGCTGTGGTCACAGACACTCGAGCTACCTCTGGCTACCTAACCCATAAGATTGATTAGGAACTCCTTGTTTTATCTGGAGTAACCACGAAGAGGAGCACAGCCTCTTTGGGTGGCTCAGCTGCAGATCACAGAACCGAGTGGGAGCTGACAGGTGGCTCAGTCTCTGATCTAGAGTCACTTGCCCCAGAAGAGTGCTCACTTGGGATTGTAACACTAATCAGAGGATTTGTATGAGGGGAGAAATGCTCTCATAGCACTAGTGAGGCCACTGCTCCTGCTAGAGCACAGGGATACTTATCAGTGCAAAGATTTCTGACTGCAAGTACAACAGCATTATTACAGTTCAGCGTAGGACAGTCAGAAGTAACTTTGTCTCGTTACTGCAATGGATGTCAATGGTTAATTACTGAAGAGGTTTCCGATGAAGCATAACAGCCCCAAACAAGTTGGATTTAGCTAACTGACTTGGCCTACTTTGGGTATTTCTCACAGTACCGCTCCCAGACTTGAAAAAAAAATTGACGACAATCTTAATACAGCAGGGAGCACTGCATGATCCCCTCGGTTTGTCTAATCTTAAGGCCTTATAGCTAATGACATTTGAAAAGTGAATTTATCAACACCAATACATAGTTGGCTTTATGTTCATCTGAGATTCTGTGGTCTCTCCTTTTGTATTATGATACCGTGTCACCCAAGTTGTCTTTTCACCCTTAATTTGGAAGACCTCTTGTAATCACAAAACAGAGACGTGGGATCACATCACTTCATTATAAACTTTTACAAATAATAAGAAGCGGAACATACTGCAAAACACAGAGCATCACTGCAGTTACTGAAAAGACTGTAGAGGTAATTCCGGATTAATTCCAACACTTAGTTCTCAGCTAACCTATGTCAGCACACTGTGTTATGGTATGCAAGATCATCCATCGTCCTTATTCCCTAGGCACATCAGTGTCGTTCAAGGACAAGTAATCCTGAAATGTTTTATTTTTTGTTTCATATACTAAGACGGTTCACAACAGTGTTGGAGTGGGAGTAGCCAAACAAATCCTATCAAGCCTTCCAGAGTAACCACAGCTAACCTCAATGTCCCAGCTTGCCAAAAGAAAATTAACTGTTTAGTTTTACTTTAATTCAGGTTTTGGTGATCTAAATTAATATCCCGTTGGCATAACAGTCCAAAGCTTCAAATTAAATAATAGTGGGAATTGTATGGCAGCTTCTTCATGGGGAAACTTTGTACCAGATTCCTTCTCCCCCAGCAGAACCTTCTTCATATAAAGTATTTGCACCATCACTGACAAGAGTTTGTTCTAGGAGAGATCTAGTAGGTTACTTCAGTGTTAGATAGCTCCACAATATCAAGGGGCTGAATATTACACGTGTGGAAAACCTGCGCAGAGCAAGACAGGCAAGGTTGGAAACATTGGGGCTTAAGATTTTGGCAGTCTAATTTAAAGTCTTTTAAAAGTTCCTGGTATGCTGTTTGAAGGCCAAAATGGCCCACCTCTTTTTGTCCTAGAGTTAAACATGTCTTCCAGCTCCCTGGTACCTGCTTCTCTGTGATTTTCTTTTTCCAGAAATAATTACCAGTTAGCCAAGTCTTTCAATGCCCAGGGATGCATATCCTCCCAAACTGCTGACTTAGGTATATTCAGCTTTTTCAGGTATTTCCTTACCTGTATTAGCTATATCAATAGCTATTTTCATTTATAAGGTCCTCAATACTTTCTAATGATCCACGCATCTTGTTCAAGACTCGCTGCAAAAAAGCATGTCAGTAGCTCAGTGACTTTAAATCCATCAGTTATGTTTGTACCCCTCATTTAATCATGTGGTACTTTCCCTGACTAGCATTAATCTATGCTGTCTTTTTGCTACACATTGTCCATAAGGTACTCCATATTGGTTACTTCCCAGATTGCCAGTCGCAGTACAGGTTCCTTTTTCCTGTCAGATCTTGGAATAGTCCTCCATATTGGCCACTTAGTCCTTGAAGTGTCCAGCAGAATTCTCATCTTCTTTGCCTTAATTATGACATTTCAAGATGCTCCAACTTTATTCCATGCTCACTGATTTCAATGTACCTCTCTGAAGTGGTGACCATCTAAAGTGCTATGTGCATGCTAAGTATTATCATGGTGGGGCATGCACTAGTAACTTGGTTAGGATCAGTCTCCACCGTGAGCGGATCATATGCTTGATCTCAGACTCTTGATATGGTGGCATCTGGTTGGGAGGAGAATGGCAAAGGCTCTCAACTTGCTCCCACCCGTATCTCTAGAATTCTCCCAGTTCAGCCCTGCAGTTCTCTTGAGCAGAGGCTTCTGGGTGTACTGAAGTGCACCAAGCTACATGGTGGTTTAGTGATGTGAACAAGTGATTCTAAACTCTAACCCAGGTCTTAAAAGGAGAAAGGCTTGTTCATGGACTTATTAACGACTCAGCGTGCAAACGTGTTGCACAGAGACAAGAGCAGCATATTTTAGATATTAAAACATGAGCAACAGCATAAAATCTTATTTGTACGAATATACAATCAAAACCAGAGTTCTGTCGCTTCTGATCCAGGATCTCTGTCCTTGTGCACTCAGACATCGGTAGAAATGTTTGACTGGATTACAGCCTTGGAATAGCTTTGAGTACAAACAGGTCTGATGGTCCCTTTGCACTGTTCGATTTGTGAGGGCTTTTATTCATGTGACAGTTTTTTTAATCCTGTTTCAGATATGAATGGTTACAGGTTTATTCTTAGGTAAAAACTACTTAAGTGTCACTTGAGTTGCTTCTTAACTGCAAATGAATTATAGAAAAGGCTACTTTGTGTAAATATTCCTAGAGAGAAAAAATCTCTGGGTTCTCTGCTAAATGGTTTGTTGGATTATTCTAATTGCGATAAATTGGAACTAGATAAAAAATAAATGATCTCCTGACATTTTACCCCGGGAGTGCTGACTGATTAGAGGGCAGTAGCTTATATGCTATCTGCAGTTATCCTGTTAAGTGTCAAATACAGTAACCTGTAGCCTTTCTAGAGAACTAACTTGGTCAGTGTTACTTTTCTGCATCCTCGTTGGCTTATCTCTGGTCTAGGAGGCGAGTTTATGGATATCCTTTCTCAGGGACGTTGAGCCAGTCAGAACACGGTCTCCTAATTAGAGAGTGCATCGCCCAGAAGATGTACAAACGATATTAAGATATTCCTGTGTTCAGGGCGGGCTCCAGGCACCAGCGTTCCAAGCAGGTGCTTGGGGCGGCCGTCAGAAAGGGGCGGCAATCTGTGTCCTGCGGCAGCAGTTCGGCAGCAGCTCCTCGGTTCCGCCGGCTGCAGCAGCAAATCGGCGGCAGCTTCTCCCTTTTGCCGCCCGCAGCGGCAGTTTTTTTCACTGCTTGGGGCGGCAAAAACTGTAGAGCCGGCCCTGGCTGTGTTGCACTAAGAACCTGCAGCCTGAACTGTTCCAAGATACTCTAAAGACCAAATCTAAGACACAGCATGATGTGGTGGGCACAATTAAAGAATCCAGCACTGCATGTGAGAGCAACAGTTGATTCGGAGAGACTCGTCTTATCTGGATGTGTGTCACAAAATGAATCCCTTTTGTCGGCCTGTACGGAGACTGATGATAGAGGTAGATTTGCAGGGCTCCTCTGAGTCACCAGAACTGGGTTTTGATATGAATACTGTCAAGTCGTGCTCATGGATCCAGTTAGCTCCATCAGGGTATAAAGGGGGATGAGAGCTTTTTTGGAACCAGAGGTCCTGGAGTGAAAGTCTAGAAACAGACTAGTCATAGATTGAAGCTATTCACTTATTTTAACATAAAACAAAACTCTTCTTCCTTGGTGTATGTACCTTTGCTCCTGTACACCAGTGAACATTGCTCAATTCCAATTCTGCTGTTCCCCAACAAAGCCGGTGCTGAGATGTCTGAGTAAGGAATTGCTTCACACTTAGTCACTTTTCCGATTCCTGAGCATTGCACTAGCTTTTCCATGTGACTTTCCATGTATAACTTGGCTGTATCTGGAAATGTTTGTATTGGCCTTCTAGCTACCTATAATCCATCTATCACTTGAATTGCCACTATGATGTTCCCTTACCCCTTATTGGTGAGAGCAAGGGAGGAATAATGGGAGACTTTCTGATGAAGTGTGTGAGTCTTATACAAATGAGCAAAATCTAACAGGCAGAATTCTAGTCTGGTGTAAAAGTTTGTTTTGCTGCCGTAGTCAGTGATTGGTCGCAGAGTGGAACCCAGCATCCTATCTCTGATTTTTAAAATTCTCCATTTGACCTGCCATTTTTACCTTGGCTATTTGCTGCTGAAGAGCCTGGTGGTTCAGTTTTAGCTGTCAAGCAGCTTGCCTATAAACTGGCCATTTAGCTTTCATGCTCACCACCTAGAGAGAAGCAAAAGAGTTTGTTTCAGTTCCTGTTACCCCAATCAGGAGACCCCTCCAACCTCCATATAGTACTGTAGTCCCTAACCAAAGTAACATGATGAAACGTGCATCAGTTGCATCTTCATTGCATGTCTGCACATTTCAGTGATAAGTGTATGTATTTTATCAATTTTTCAGTCATAAAACAGATGATAAAAGTAAGATTGCTTTTGAATGCCACAAAATGCATAAGTTGCTATTGCATTTTATTTTGCCTGATTTTTAACTCCAATTCCAGAAATAAATACTGTCCTTAATTCGCTTAGCTGCCCACTAAAACTACCGATGCTAATCTTGTGATCTTTAGAGCAGTGGTTCACAGACCTGTTTAGGAACCTCTTGTGATCCAGAGCACTTGCTGATGGTCTGAACATAGCTATGTGGTAACACTGTGCTCTCAGCGGAGAGAAATAAAATGAACGAAAGGGGACAGTGCGACCAACTTATTTCTAAAAGGGAAAGATATTTAGTGCTTTGAAGGCAGCCAAATGTACCCAGTATTCTCCGAATTACTTTTCTGTGTAATTATTTAATGTGATCGTTGCAGTTGCCACAGTTACACCTTTGCAAAAGGTAGGGGAAGTGTTCGTAGGGCAACATCACGGAGCGTGCGCCACCCTCTGAGAAAGCTGGAGTAGCTCTGCTTTAGGCAACTTGAATTCTGGCCAGTTTCCGGGTGCCATAAATGCATGGTTAACTAATCCCCCATACTAAAACTTGGAAAAGCCCAGACGTGGTGTTGGGAGGGGAGGGGAGCAGAGAAGAAGCAACAGCCTTACAAACCTATGACCTTGTGAAATTTAGAAGCAAAAAGCCTTCCCTCTCCTGTGTCAGCTGAGTGCCTGCTTTTTATTTCCTCTTGAAGCTGCATGTCTGGAGGGTTGTGGCTAAGATTGTATCGCTTCTCTGCAAAATTAAATTTTTCACCAATAAAATCTGATCTGCCTTCAAAAAAAAAAAGGGGGGGGGGATGTGGGGGAGAAAAATTAACAGCCACAAAACCAGGTTTCTGAATTGTGGCCTTTACTAAATTAAAATACAATCCAGCTTGACATTTTACATGCAGACTTTTATCCCTGTGGGTTTGTGATAATGAAGTTCAGCTGTTGTAAAGCCAAAGGGCCATGCAAGAGAAGAGACCGGGAACTGAGGGTAGGGGCTGGAAGTCATGCAAACTGTAGTATTACTGTTGAATTTTAGGCCCAGTTTGGGGTTGGAGCAGTGCACTAATCACACACAGTTGTCACCCAGAATTATGGTCGTATGTATTCGTCTCTGATTTACAATGAGGATAGCACATGTTCAATTATCTAAGGTGTTCAGCTAGTCTCTGAAGCCGCTGTTCGTTCTTGGATGATCATCTGATGTGCTCCCATAAGAGCAGCTTTTATTAAGCTAAGCCTGCTGATTTATAGTTTGGGAAAACATACTTTGCATCAGGTTTACTGGGGGTTGGGGGTTATTTGGGGGGGTTTGGTTTTACCTAAAATTGGAAGGCAAGCTGTTCTTTTTCCTCCCTAGCTAACAGGAAGCTCCAGAAGTATGCAGCTGTCATATCAGTAGGCTTGTTTTTCCAGAGATACCATAATGTCAAGAAGCATTATTAAGTACTCTTCGCCAGTAGGGAATTCCTTTAAGAATGGATGTCCTTGTTATATTGCTCCCATTCTAAGACTGCACTCTTCAGTTCTTGAGTAACGTATGTAATTCCAAATAAATCCGTGGGGTAAGAGGCATTAAACTGAATCATATACTTGTCCGATCTGTATATGCATGAATAGGGGTGTGAGAACCTACAGTACGGTAATGTCTTGGGTCTTTTCCTCAAAGCTACTACTAGTGCAGCTCCTCTTTTGGTAGGAATGGTGGGAGAGAGCTCTAGTGTGAACAAGGCATCCGTGGTAGCTGTCGTTTTTTACCACCATCATACCAGAGGAGCGGCACCAGTGGTAGCAACTGTATAAAATCTTGGGAGTGGGAAGCGGGCACAGACAAGGTGAAAGGAGGGGGTGTGTTGTTTTCTTGACAAACAGTGCCTCCTAACTCTTTGCCTGTTATGCATATGCGGGGAAGAGGGAAATGCCCCTAAAAGCAGGTGACTTCTGTTTTTTGTTAATGTGAGTGGTAGATTCTCTGTAACTTGAAGTCTTTAAACCATGATTTGAGTAACTCAGCCAGAGGTGAGACGGGTCTATTACGGGAGTGGGTGGGGGTGGCTTTGTGGCCTGCAGTCTGCGGGACCAGATGATCATGATGGTCCCTTGTGACCTTAAAGTCTATGAGTCTGTGAGCTCCAAGTTGTTTTAAAATCCTAACTCATGAGGCTCACTGGGCGGATACTTGGCAACAGAAGATTAAACTACAGGTGGTGCATAAAACGTGGCCTTTTCATTGGGAAAGGTGATGAAGGGGGTATGGCTTGAGCTATGCTCCAGGATCTCGTTAGTGGATAGTCATTTTATCATGGATATTCACTGGACACTATGACAAAATACAGCAAAACAAATCCTGTGCAAAACATCCCAGAATAGCCCAGTTTTTCCCAAGCTTGACGAGTTGGAGATGATACAGCATAAAATGTTCCTGGCCCATGTATTTTCTTTGGAAGAAATGTAAATATTAGATGTTTTCCCGCATCCTTGCAGGGTCAGGGCCACAGAAGAATGCAATTGAAGGCAGTTAGGCCAATTTCTGCTTTGGCAAGAGAAAAGGTTGATCCCCTTCTGGCACTGCCTTTTAGGGCTGCATTTTATCTTAAGCCTTCTATAAGGAGGTTGGTTTTAATTATACTTTACTAAACTTCTAATATCTGTAAAAGCTTTTGAGTTTTTTAAAGGAAGTCTCCAGTGTTCCATAATCTGAACACATTTCTAAAATCGAAACCATATGGCGTTCCGGGCTCTTCTCAGTCTCGTTGCCATCCAAACTAATAAACTGCTGATACCTAGCTCTGCTTTTTAATTAGAAATGGGAACAGAGTAAGAGCTCAATGAAATATCCTGGGGCAAGAAGGGTTGGAGAGAAATAGCTTCATGTGGGAAAGTTCAGAGCAATATTAGAATAACTAATACTGCTCTGTTTGCCTCCTTGGTTCCTTAGCAGTAGCCCACCTCAGAGGCCCTCCGTTCTGCCAACCAATCAATCTCCGCTGGATGAGATTCCCTCTGGGCCTCATTAGTACCCTTTCTGGATTGGCTAGACAGGTTGCTGAAGGACAGTATAATGCATCCTCTGCACTGTGCCCGAACATGGTGCTGCTGCTGCTACCTGACCCCAGGATATGATGCTTTGAGTAGTTCCTTTGTACGTGACCATATAGTGATTTCACATCTTAACTCTACAGGGGAAGAGGGCAAGCATAGGGCTTACCAGAAACTTGAGTGTGTGTGAATATGCTCTCCTTTTCACCATGCTCTGGTTTCACATTTTTAAAAGACTGCACCTTCTAGAGCTCAGTGCTTTCTGAAGAAATGCTGGCATATTGGTTTAATACCGACTCAGGGAAGCATATCACCATCCGTATCACTAACACAGCTCCTTGGTTTTCATTGTTCTCCTATCTGAATACTGCCCCAACCGGATCCTGTTTGGCGTGTGAGATGTATGATCTCACAGTTTGAAGTTGTAAGGCTGCAATTGTTTCTAGTTAAACTTCAGCAAGGCCTGAGGAAAATGGAACGAAGTGGACAAAACGGACAATATAGTATCTGAAAATGCAGTGTTAATGGCCAAGAAAAAGGACAGTTAAGGTTCTGATAGTTATAGCTGCATTGTACTCCTGGGCATACTTTTAACATAGCATAATGTAAGGCATCTATTTAACAAAAAATAGGAATGGAAAATACCACACTTGCATGTACATGTCTTACTGAGTGACTCTCGTACAGTGGTAACCTTTTTGTCCTACTCTCCTCCTCCTCTTCTCTTCCCGCCTCCCACCTCTTTCCTCTTTAGGAGGTTAAAGTCTTCAGCCCTTACTTGTCATGTGTGAGTTTAGATTTTCAACTCTTTGGGGCAGGAGCTAGGTCTCTGAAGCATGTACCACACTCCACTGCTCATGTATCATGTATGCAGTGAGGCTGAGTTAATGCTCCAGGACCCGTAACGCTTGCATTTTTACTTTAAAAATAATGTTTAACTATACAACTTCATTGTTGCAGTAAAAATTTTTTGCATTTTTCCTACAACTTTTTCAAAAGGAAAACTGGTGGAGGGAGAAGCGCTGGTCAGTAAGACACTTGTCCCAATGCAGTTTTGGGAAACATGTGGCCAGAATTTCAGACGAGCTCACTGCCTACAATTGGGCCAGATTTTCGAAAGAACTGGGCATGTTGGGAACTGAGCTCTTTTAACAAGCTGCCTCCGTTTTGGGGTGCTGACTAGTACATCTGGATGTCTGTCTTTGAACAAGTGACACTGGCCCAGTTTTTGCCTCTTAATTTGCCCTGAGGTTTACTCTTCCCAAGTCATCCCTGGTGTGTGTCTCCTGAAATGCGCAACTGAAAACTTAAAGGTTCCACTGTACGTTCTCAATCAGCAGTTTTAAAAGACTCATCCATTTGTTAGTGTCAAAGCTGCCTCCGTGAGGGTTATGCTCAGACAGATTTTCACAGTTCAGCTCCTTTGGCTAGAGCCCATTCCAAAATTTATGCTTTGACCTTTTTTTCCACAATGGAGGAAAATGTATTTTCTTCCACTATCTTAAAATTATGTGAACCTTTTCCTCTGAAACTTTCACACACACAAGATTGGCCTTTGGACAAAGACCAGCCATTGAAAAAGTCAGTCCCAAAAGTGATTCCTTCCCTCCCATACACACCCGAAAGCCTGTGGTCAATTGTAAGCATGGTTTTAGGAGGGAAAATGTTTTGCAACTTTTAATTACAGTAGGTTTATAGTGCCAGTTCCTCCAGGTTTGGACAAACCTGGAACTTAATGATCTTTCTCTCAAAATAGGACTTGAACTGGATCACTCTGAGGGAAAGCGTCCAAGGCTTTCAGACCTTGGGAATGGCATACTTGCAAAGTCAAAAAGGGGAGCCAACCCAGCAACGTTAAGAGCCACCATACTTGCACTTCGCTATTCAACCGCCAAATACGCTCATCCCATGTGGGAAAGACTGGCTCATGCGAAGAAGCTGGGCCCTGTTCTGAATGACAGCTGCTGTTACATCCCAGGACGTCTAAAGCCACCAGATGCGAACAGGTTCTGTGCACTTGCCAGAATTGTTCCCCCGGATATCAGCAGATCAGTCACAAGCAAAATAGAACGACTGCATCAAATCGAAGGTACCAGACATCTGCTACATGTCAGTTAGCTGCCTGAAATAACCCACTTTTTCTCGTGCCAATGGAATCGCTTAGAAAATCATCGATGGCCACGTGACTGGAAATGGGGCACACGTCGCTGGAAATACTCGCTGAGGATGTCAAAAGGCACACCAGTGTTGCCGAATGCCTTCCAACAGGTGCAAGGAAGGACTGGTTGACCTGGAGATGTTGTTTAAAGCACTTCCAAATAAGAGATGGCCGTTCAAAAGTCAGTGTGCAGAAATGGGGCTACCTATGACCCAGACATGGGACTGTGGTGAAACACAGGCCATGGAACATCTGCTGATCTGCCAGCTCCTGGAGGAACTGTGTGTGACGAAGTGGGACTGTTCTTAATGTTTCCTCTGAATACTGTAGGGGTGCCTCAGTTTCCCCTATACATTTCTTAAGTCTCTAGGTGGTGGGATAAGGGGGTGTAATTGTTGCAGAGCAAAGGGCCACTGTACATAAATGACCGACGCTCTGTCTCCTGGCAACTGATGGCCTGGGCCTTTCCTCCCTGCAAAGTGATAGCTAAAGGTGAGAAGAAAACAAAGGAATCAGGTGACCTCCTGGCCTGGGAAAGGGACAAAGCCCAGAGGAGGAGGGGGTGGAAAGTGAGTCAGTTTGGGCTGGCTGGGGACATGGAGTGAAGTGCAGACATGGTTGTCTGGCTCACTGCCCCCCAAAATGGACCCAGCTGAGGGGTCCTGTTCTCTGTACCTACAAGCTCTGTTTTAGACCGTGTTCCTGTCATCTAATAAACCTCTGTTTTACTGGCTAAGAGTCATGTCTGACTGCAAAGTTTGGGGGCAGGACCCTCTGGCTTCCCCAGGACCCCGCCTGGGCAGCGCACAGAGGGGCAGAGGATGCTGAATGCTCCAAGGTCAGACCCAAGAAGGTGGAAGCCATGTGAGCTTCTTGCCCTGAAGACAGTCTGCTCCCAGAGAGGAGACTTCCCCAGAGTCCTGACTGGCTTCATGGGGAGCAGTTCCAGAGCATCACCCAGGGACTCGGTGCACCATGGAAGACCTCTCCAGGGCCACAGATCGGGCCATATCGTGCCCGATACAGGGGAAAAAACCTATGATTGTGGGTGGAAGGACACAAGAGGATGACCTTGGAAAAGACGCCAAGCTTTCTGCAGAGCTGCAGTCTGGGGTACAAATGTGAAATCCAATGATTTCCTGCAAATTATGAACTTCTCATAATAAATAGGATTAATTTAACAACACATAGCCATACAGATTAAGTGTGTACCCAGACCCACCCATCAAGAAAAGAACTTGGCTTTGTAAGTTGTGGTATAAAGATGTTTTTAAAATAACCACTGAGGGAGCTGTTTGGCTGTTCCTTTCTCCTCAGTTCCTAAATGTCTGTTAGGCTGGTGGGATGCCCTGCAGTGTCCTTCCTAGCAGTAATTTTGGCCATACTGAAGTAAGAAGAGCCCTGCCTGAAAGGATGCGACCTGATGCTCTCGTGGAAGGGAGTAGAGCTGGAAGATGACACAATACTCTTGTCTCTTTTCTGCCCCTTTCTGTCAGTACCTTTAAATCTTTTTTCCCCCCCAGTCTCATTCAGTCTCTCTCCCCTCTGCCTGAGAGAGACTTCCCTGGTTTGTGAACAAAGTGACCACATTTTGCTTTTCATAAGGTGACCATGTGATTTCCCCCCTCTCCTCCATTTAAAATGGTTTCCCCCTCTTCCCCCACGCTGCCCTCCAGGAAAGGAGACCTGTTGTTTGAGGACTTTCTCAGTGCTGTTAAAGAACATAAACAAGCCTGATGTAATAGCTGCAGAGCTTCAAATTCAGTGGATTATTTCCATGACCGGTTGCCACTGTAGGAAAAGCTGTCACTGAAAGGGATTAGCATATTGGTCTGTAAAACACTTGGATAATTTTCAACAAGAGCGTTGTTAATCACCCCCTATTTCCTCTACCCTGCTGAATGGAGAAGATGGGGCCGGAAGACATTGGGTAGCTGTCTGACTTTTGTGCTGAAGTGAAATACTTTGTTTTAAGAAGCAAGTTTTACTAGAACCTCTTACAAAAGAACAGGGAGGCTCTGTTGTGTCAGGCAGTAAGGACAGAAGTGGGAAAGCTACTTAAAGTAAACATCACAGTTTGAGATGCCAGTAAAATGTGGAAGTTTTCCTCCTTAACTTACTGAAATTCCCTGCAAGGCCTCTTAATTACAGCTGCCCGAACCGAAGGCTCTTAGAAAAATAAGGCACATGCGGAAGCGTAGCCTTGTGGTTAAGGCAGTGAACAGAAGGTCAGAGCTGGGTTCAATTTCCAGCTCTGCCAAAGACAGCTCAAGCAGTTTAGGAGCCGAAGTTTCTCGGAAGGTCAGTGGGATTTGGGCCCCCACGTGCTCCGACACCTTGAAAATGGGATAGTCTCCTGAATCACTGAGGTGTGTTCGAAAATGTCCTCTTATCCCTCTGTGCCTCAGTTCTCCACCTGTATAATGGGGCAGAACAAACTTTCCTTATCTTGCTGGCCGTCAGAACAAAGTAACGGTGAGGTAACTAAATGCTATGGTTAGGGGCCCTATCAAATTAATGGTCCATTATGGTCAATTTCATGGCCATAGGAGTTGAAAATTGGTAAGTTTCACGTTTTCAGATGTTTAAATCTGAAATGTCACAGTGTTGTAACTGTGGGGGTCCCGACCCAAGAGGGGATTGGGGGGGTCACAAACCTGTGTAGGGGGGTCATGGGATTGTCACCCTCACTTCTGTGCTGCCTTCAGAGCTGAACAGAGTGGGGAGGAGGGGGTGCGGAGCTATCTGCAGACAGAGATACCCAAGAGCAGCCTTGCAGGGAAAGAGCAAGTCCTGTCCTGCCCCAGCCCTGCCCGGACTAGCAGCTAGGAGCCCCCTTTGCTGGAGCGCTCCCAGCAGCACAGGGAAGATCGGATCCAACTCCACAAGCCTCTTCTAGCTGCAGGAACCTCTGGGGCTGCTGCCCAGCCCCAGAGCGCCCTAAAGCAGGGGGAGGCACCCAAAGGTGGGTCTGGTCCCCCTGTCCCCCTCACCGAGCAGTTGTGCAGGGGATGGACAAGTCCTGTCTGTCCCCAGCCCAGGCAGAACTAGGAGCCCCCTTTGCAGGGGTGCTCCTAGGAACAAGGGGACATCGGATTTCATGGGGAAGGGCTTATTTCATGGCCCGTGTCACGTTTTTCACCGCCATGAAATTGGTAGGGCCCTAGCTATGATGATGGGCCACACAACTGCCTGCATGGAAATAGTGGTTAGCTTTTCTGCTCATTTCCCTAGCAGCAACCACACTAAGGGGAAGACTTTCAAAAGTATAAATAGCAGTTAGGTGCCTAATTGTAATTTGTCTCTTTTGAAAATCTTCCCCTCAAACTTTTATGGCAGAGCTACTTCAGGAGTTAGCAGCTGGCCCTAAACAAGGGCCAAAATATGGTCTGAGTGTAACACAAGGGATCCGGCAGCTATAACTACAGAAAGAAGACAGAGCTAATTGATTCCAGCTTTTTTCCATTGCTGGTGAACTCAACCAACAAAGCAATTTCTGTTCACTTATCAAATGCGGTTTCACTGTTCACTCCCCCAGCCTTGAACTGTTATATAGAGTTGCTTTGTACAGCTAAACACTTGCCAGGTTTCACTCCAGAGGTGCCTGTGTAATGAAGTGGTCCCTGTGTACTGTTTGCACAGTGTTTTTGTTTGCAAAGCACTTCAGAATCCTTCTCTGTTGCTATAGAAATGTGAGATTAAATTAGGAAGCATATTTAAGAACAAGCAAATGTGGCAGTGTACACAAGCTTCTGATACACCTTAAGGTTGTACTTGAGTTAAACTGGATGCAGGCCTCATGCTGCTGGAAAGTTGACAGAATGATGTGGTGCTTTTCCCAGTTGCTCTGTTCTTGCTCAGTTTCTGATTTTTAGGTTTTTTTCACCCTGCCTGCTCATAAGAATAGTATAGCCAAGGAGAGTATATAGAACCCTTTGCTGTGTATTTCTCCATGAACATGGAGAAGCCCCCTGGACTTCAGACATTGCTAGAAATGCTGAACAGTCTAACAAGACTGCAAGCCTAGTTTTGAAGCCTAGGTGGACTTTTCACTATCAAGCAGTTTGAGATAGGGTTGCCAATTTTGATTGGACATATTCCTGGAGATTTAATTTCATGACATAATCTTTAATTAAAAATTCATCTTTAATTGGAGACTCCAGGACAATCCTGAAGGGTTGGCGACCCTAGTTTGAGAGACAACTTCAAGCTAAATCCTGGGTCTTAGCCCATGACACCCTGAAAGTCTTCAGATCTCACCTCTTGAAAATGGACAAGTTATCCACCCAAGTGAGGCTTTTAGCATTACATTTTACAGCATATTTGATTAGCTCAAGTCCAACAAAGGAGAATTAACTGGGGGGGCATGGGTTTAAAACAGGGCCCACTTCTGTCCTGCTTTGTGCTGTCACTTGCACTAGTGCAATGGGTGTAAAGCATTAATACTGTGATATAGTAGCATTTTACACCCATTTTAGAGGTGGCAAAACTAACACAAGGTTCAAAACAGGGAAAATTGTGGTCCAGTTGGCATTGGATTATATAAATTAAAACTTTGATAAATGTCTATAAAATACACACAAGGGTTACAGAGATGATGGAAGGACGTGTTGGGACCATACTTGTGATGGTGGATGCTGTGTCATCTATGCCACTACTGTTTGACTTCTGCACTTGTATGTAATGGAGAACGTTCTAACCCAGAAGACTCTTTTTAGCAAGCGTGGCTTACCGCAGCTAACCTCTAGCAGACTGTTGTGCCAAGCCAAACTATGCTCTGATTTATTTTATGTATAGGTTGGCTCAGATTGTCTTCGGTTTAAGAGCACAAGTGGGCTGCAGCAGATGCAGTGCTAAGAATAGAACTGCAGGGGTGGTTTGGAGGTTGGTTGAACTCGCAGGGAAATGCACTCTGCACCGAAAATTCCAAACCATCTCGCCCAGTGCTCTGCAGCCAGGGTCCCCCAAAGTTTCACTATGCTCAGGTACTGCTGTGTCCCCTCAGCACTCTTGAGTAACTTCTGAAAAGAGCATTCCTTCTGCTGGAAATTTGCTTTATGTGTGAGATGTTCAGCCATGAAAACAATGCCGATTTGCAGATTTTCAGAGTCTAACACAAATACGCAGGGGGAAGGAGAGAGGGTTGTCTTTGTGTCATACTTTCCCATGCTGTTCTCATCTATCTCACTCAATGGACGCTTCTTCCATCAAGGTTAGAAGGCATGCATTCATACCTTTGGTGTGAATCGAAGGGAGATCTGACAACCAATGAATTATTCGTTTCATGACGAATGTCCCTTCCATGAATGAGATTTTGAGTGCAGTGCACACACAGTCGCAGTCTTCACTAATGGATATTTTAGGCTTGCATTTAAGGATATGTAAAACGTAAGCCATCACTGGTCTTGATAGGGTCAGAATTAAAGTCAGCCTAATGCGAACTAGATGGAGGAAGTTTAACATACAGCCAATGGATTTAAAACTGCCTCCATGTAAAGGAATCTCATTGCAGTCTTTATTACAGACAGACAGACACACACACTCCTGTCCGACTCCACTTTCCTCCCTGACAGTCATCCCCACAATGTTATGATTTTAGAAACTTGGATTTTGCCCAGTGTCTTCAGTACCTGTCATTCCTTCTCAGTAGGTTGAAACCTGAAATGCTGCAGTGAAATCATAGCAATTGAGAGGTTATGGGAAAAGATCAGAGATTTGTGGTTTGGATACGTGAGACAATACAGTTTGGATAAAGCTTGTAGCAGTGTTCTTGGGGCTTGATTTCAGAGTTGGAAAGTAGCTCCTAAGTGCTGTGGCTGCAATTCTTGAGTTGACGTGTTAATGTTGTCTCACTTGCTAATCCTGTTTTCTTTTGTCTCCCTCTTCCTTTAGCATGAAAGACTTTCCAGGTAAGAGCTTTACCATACACATTTTCTAATTAATAGGTATAAATGGTATATTTGTCTTGCCTCCTACATTCACAGCACTCTAAATGAGTAGCATTTCCTGCTTATTGGAGATGAAACAGGGATCAGGGTCCAGGACTACGTCAATTCCAAAAAGGGTTCCCTTGGTATAAGTACTTGCCTCATGCAAGTTTTGGAACCATTCTTCTCCCAGAAAGAAATCACATAGGCAGTGACTCAGCAAGGGGAAAGAAATTATCCTTTTCACTGCCGTTTGAGTGGGTGGGGAACCTCTCCGCCAGCAAGGCAGAACCATACCTTGGGGGAAAGGTTGGCAGAAACCGCTGACTTGTATATCCTTGTTTGGCGGGGATGGGGCCAATACCCCATTTTCTGAGTTTCCAAGCTGTAGGTGACCACATTGTCCAGGAGTTCCTCATGTGAACTTCATTTAAGCTTTGCACTGAGCTCCAGAATGATAGCAGTGACGTGTTATCAGTGAATGTTCTGAGCTGCTTCTGGTAGGTATTGAGATGTTTCTTGGAAGGCTTGAGTCCTGACCAGTCACGGTCACACTGACCGCATCTTAGCTGTTCCCAGGCTGATCTCTACTCTTCTCTACTAGAGTTGGATCTTGTTTGTTTTTAGGTTGGAATCAGCAGGTACAAGCCCTACCTCCAGTGACTCGTACAGCGATCGTGCCGCCAGCCGCTCCGGCGCTTACACCAGAAGAGAGAACCGCCTGGCTTCCCTCAGCAGTAGAACAGAGGAGGACACTAACAGGGACTATAAAAAAGTAGGGCTCTTTTATATGTAATATTTCTACCCCATCTACCCATAAGAGCTGCCTATTTGAGCTGTAGCCTTCTTGCAGAAACCTGAGGTCTGCTGGGAGGAGCTGTGAAAGATTAAAAAGGGAGAGTTTTCAGGAATCACTAAGTTACCTTGCAAGCAAAGGGTTATTTTATCAGCCCAGCCATCTCAGGGTTTGTTTCTCCTGACTTCACTGTCTGTTGGAATCACGCTCCTTCAAAGATATAAAAGAACCATGGACTCAGGGAACGAGAGACGACTGAATCCACAGGAAAGAGGCAAACAGGCTGAAGAAGTGCTCCAGCTCAGAGTGGTTTGCTTTGTTAACATGCAGCTAGTGTACGAAGTTCCGTCTCAGGGGGATTTCTCAAATGACAAAGATGAAAGCATCTGAAAAGTAGCTACACAGTCTGAATGGCATTTCGGAAGGCCTTATCTTGCATTATTGCTGGGTAATGTTTGCTCGGTGTTTATAACCACTGGTTTTCATTACAGTCTTCATCTGCTTTGAATCAGCACCAGGATGAAACCTGGAATGCTAGTCGGCAGGGAAAACCAAAATACGTTGTTTGGTATTATGAGCTAAGGGGAGCGTACTATACGTCCGTGGGTTTTAAGCTACCACCTTATATAGCTATTTTGGAAGAACCTAATTTAACTCTTGCCTTAATCCTTCAATAACTAAAGCTAAGGGGTGAAATTATTCTTTAACCTGATCTTAGAGCAGAGAGGAACGTGTGTGTGTGTAAAATAAATGAAATAAAATATGGTAATAGCAAGTCACAACTGTTGAAAGGTGAACAGATTAAGGTGATCTTAATTCCCAGGGATGTGAAACCCTAGAAGGTACTTCAGTTTAGTTTTTTAAACTAAAAACTAGTATGGTGAGAGAGGACTCCATCTGAATTAGAAACCAGTGTCTCCTTAACAGCCAGTCAGCGTGCAGGACTATAATGTTCCAGCACAGTTTGCCTAAAGGCGTTTGTCTTGCCTCTCTGAGAGGTGGGAAATACTGATGGACTCAGGAATTGGTGAGGCTGGTAATCTTCCTCCCTGGTAAAATTTCTTGACTGTTATTTCTCTTCCTTGAAGTGAAACCATGTAAGAGCAGAGCAACACACTCTCAGCTGAATTATAGGTTTAGGTCTGGTCAGCCAACTCAGTGATGTTGATTGAACATCTGAGTTCTTTATTATATTAAATTATTAAGACAGGCAAGCCATTCTTAAAAATGCCACAGGCAGTAGACAAAGAAAAGGGATTTTAAGAAACTACAAAAGCCACAACGGACCTTCTTAATTTCTTTTATGGAATCAGTTTATTAGGACTGGGGAGGAAAAATCAGCGCAGAAGAGTTGAGCCATTCTTAGAAAGTGGTGGCAATGCAGAAACGGCTCTAAAACCTGCTACTGGTGTTCAGAGCTGTGGAGCAACACGTCTCCGTGCAGTTGTGACGGTTAGGCAGGCTCATACGATAGGCACAGAGCAATTCAAATACCTGGCTCCCTGTTTCAGCTCTACGAGGGCGCGCTGTCTGAAAACCAAAAGCTGAAATCCAAACTGCAGGAAGCCCAGCTGGAGCTGGCTGATATCAAATCAAAACTGGAAAAAGCAGCCCAGGTAAGGAGGAAAGGGGCTCCAGAACTGGGGAGATGAAGACAGGAGGGAGGGGGTGTTGGCTGATGAACCTATGATTTGGAGGTGCTGGTATGGTTTCCATAAAAGAAAATTGTGCTTGCTTGTAAAGTGCTTTGGATTCTCTGAAAGCTGCTATTGAAGTAGAAAGTATGATTGTTCATGGTAACTACATTAGGCTCCTTGTAAAAACAGCTTTCTTAGGTATGGAGGTTCTGGCCATTCCCTTTGTGCTGTCCCTGTGCATGCCACTCTGTTTTAATAACTTTCTATTTTTAATTGAAATAGCAGAAACAGGAAAAAACCTCTGACCGATCGAGTATGCTGGAAATGGAGAAAAGGGTATGCGTTTGTGTCCCATTCTTTGATTCTTATGTCTCTGATGTGCATGTTAGTTTCCGGAAGGCAAATGTTAATTAAAAACATGGGCACATTTTGTTTCTGCTCCATGGAATAGTGCTTGCGATAATACAGGAGTTCTGATCTTGGCTCCCCAAGCTTTTCTGCTACTGTAAAACAGTTAAACTTAACTGTCTACCTTAACACAAGATGGTACAGAACCACAATTGACCTTCCATGGTGTTGAAGGGTTATTGGCCCAGTGTGGCAATTCCTTCTACATCCTCCTCGTCTTCACTAACACAAAGGACCATCTCAACAAAAAACCCAGCCCTTTCCAGTCAAGTGGGTAGTATCTTATACCTTGAAATATGAGCCTCTGAGCACTCCCTTCCCCGATCTGAGCAGTCAAATTCACAGCAGTAGATCAAAGATTTAAATTGCCATTCCTGGCTAAAGTGATATTTTTATCCCATTGTTTACCCTGTGTTTGATTCATTAGATTTTGGAGCCTTCTGCTAGTTGTGAGGATGGGGTTTAAGTCCAATTCCTGGAGTGAAAGACCTGAGCTACTTGTGTGCAAACACATACCAGTGTTCAGAGATAGTCACATTCAAGCATCCTGAGTTTGGACAGTAGCAAAGATTCTTTCTCTTTGGCCTGCAGCCTGTACTGTCTTAGGGCATGGCTACACTGGACACTTCAAAGCGCTGTCTCGGCAGCACTCTGAAGTGCGAACGTGCTCGCATGCGAGTGCTGGGAGAGAGCTCTTCGCATGCGAGTGCTGGGAGAGAGCTCTTCGCATGCGAGTGCTGGGAGAGAGCTCTCCCCACGCTCCTGGTAATCCACCCCCACACCTTTAAAGCGCTCTGACTTGCTGTGCTCGGGGGGGAGGGGGTGTGTGATTTTTCACACCCCTGAGACAGCAAATTAGAGCGCTCTAAAATGTAAGTGTAGCCAAGCCCCAAATCTCATCAGATCTCTCCAGTTAAGCAGGGCTGAGCCTGGTCAGTTCTTCGTTGAGGGCTCTTCAGCAGACCTGTAGGTGCTGCAAGCAGTGGTGGTAGTGTTTGAGTCAATGGCTTTCTTCCCCTCTTCTGAGAGGGCTCAAGCCAGTGCTGCAGCAGGAAGTCCTGAACAATTGTGGATACTAGAACCCATAATGCAGTTTCATAAAGGGGGCATAACTGGGTTCTAGTTCAATTCCAGTTCATTGGCGGGAGGGCAGGTAGTTCTGCCTCCTCAAACTCCCCCTGCAATTTCAATCACATACAGCTTTCTTACATCCTGTCTTTAAAACGGTCTAGTAACACTGCATGTGAGTTTAACAGCTGCCATGCTCCACCCCACTGATGGCTACACTTGACTGGTAGAGGAAGTAATTCCTGCTTTTGTGAAGTGCTTTGGGATACTTTTCTATGAATGTCACTATAGAAATATAAGCTGCTATTTTTTTCTTTGAAGAAAAAGTATTGAGTTTTCCCCAAATCTGCCGCATGATCATCAGTGTTTTGAATGTTTCTAAACAGGGGAAACGAGCCCTCGAGCGGAGACTTTCTGAAATGGAGGAGGAGATGAAGGTATGAAAGAATTTGCTCACCCCTTTTTCCCTTCTGTGTTTAGGATTAATAATTGAAGAGGTTATCATGCAGGAATGGAGTATGTTGTGTGGGAGGAGGTGCCCAATGTAACCCTCTGTGTGTGTCCCTTTATGCAATCTTGACTTGAGTTACTGACCATGTTCTCAGAGCATGGTCTGATACTAGAATTGCTGTATATGATCACTCAGTCATTTGCACCTCACGCTGGATCTGTGCCCGTGCTGTTTGATCCCACAACCGTGAAAGCCATTTCTCCCAGAGTGCTTTCAGAAACTGACCCTCTGTGATCTCCTGGGTGAGCTTTGGTGTGCTGACCCTGCATGCCCTGGAGTAGTAGGCAAGCTAAAGTAAAGCCCTCAGTGTTTCATTTCATGTGAACTGGAAAGGCAAAGGAGTTTGTCAGGGAGGTGATGCTGGCTTTGAGAAGTCTCACACAGCAGCCAGGGGAAAACTTAAAATGATTGTACTTCTGCCCTCCCTTCCGAGAGCACGTTGCTGGAAGGAAATCTCAGTGAGTCATCTTGGAACAGAAGATTGTTGTCAGACTTCCCTATATTTGTTCCCTCTTACCCCCATTGAAATCTACAGGGATGCTCAGTAGCATGTGCCCTCTCAAAGCAGCGACTGCCCCACTCAAACAGCTCCTTTGCTTTGCCATTTCTCCTGCCAGTCAGCTGCATGGAAGGACTGCCATCCTCGCTTGAAAGCCCTGAGCTGGCTGGCACTGCTCTGGAGTCAGCTTATTCTGATGTGGGGGAGGCAGCATGTTGTGCTGTCCCAGTGAACCGAAGGCTTTAAGCTGGTTTTGCAACGTTACATCATCTTCTGTAATACGCTCATGCTGACATTGATAGAATGCACCTCTTTGTTCTCTCCCCCGGTTCGTTTCCCTTTGAACGCAATCCAAGTGGGATGTAGCTTCACCACTTTAAACAAAAAGAAGGATTCTCCTCGTGAGGGTTAAGAGCTGCTGAACCCCCCTAACCTATTGCAGTGATGAAAGCAATTTCCTGCCTTTCTGGAGATGGTTCCAATTTCACATTTGCTCAAAGGAGCTTCAGATTTTTACTGAGCACAATGAGTCTTTGAAGTAAAGCTCCAGTTGGCTATTCCTGTATCTTAAATTCAAATTACTAGAGGATCTTGATTCCCTGGTTGTAGACAAGGGCTCAGAGATAGTCCTACAAAGTGAGGTTCTGGGCACAGTCCGGAGATGTCAGTGTCCCAGAAAGGCCACGTTACGACACTGTCACATATAATTGCATGCTCACGTAGGGAGGCAGACATCCTGCTACCATGTAAGAACCTGAATAGAGTAGGGAGAATGAAGAACTTGGAATGTAATTGTTAATTGTGGGTAAACAAAGCTCAGCTGGAGTCTTTGTGGATGGACCTTCAAACAGCAGTTTGATTAGCAGAAAATAAGTTTGAAATCCCCACTTACTAGCTGGTGGGAGAAGAGGGAGTGGAGGCTAGATGGTCACATGTATACATTTATTTTAAATATAAGCACCAGAATAGTGAGCATTTCATCACCACAGAGACATTGTTCTTGCTTGTAGCCATGAAAATGTGACTCTCAGGGTAACCGTGTTCCCCTATTTTTACAGCAGTCACACTAACAGTGGGCTTGTCTGTATGAACACTTAGTTTTCAGCAATCTGAGGTGTAAATCTTCCTCGTGGTAAGTATGCATGTGGACCACAAAGCAGCTTAACCTGCAGAGTAAACAGGCCAATCAATGGCCCGTCAGTTCTGTGTGCTTCAGTGCATTTGATGCTGACAAACTACTGAGACTGGCCTACCAGAGCCCCTGGACTGACACTTACTCTTTTCATCAACTGCTTTTACCCATTCATAGCCTCACTTTACTGTGCTCCTCCCGAAGAAAGCAGCCAGAGTGACCTGGTGTTAATAGAACAAAGATAGATTCACCCTGACTGCAGCTCCTCTGTGCTGCCATTACGTTTTGACTTTGTTACTCTTGCAGAAAGTTCATAAGAATGCTGTCAGACCCTGCTGTGTTGTAGCATTTCTTGGCTGCCAGCCACTCATTAAGAGGGTATAAATTGCTGAGCTAGAAATGTTAAATGAGGCAATGCTTGTGAGCACTCAGGACTGTTAGAAAAGCAGACTACTCACTATTGTCTTACATCTTTCCTGAAAGTGAGAGAATCGACACTGTCTTATCAGCTGAACGAGAGAGTTAAGAGAATAAGCATTTTAATCGCTAATGTGTGAATGGCACTATGAAAACTAAAGCATTTACCTGTGTGCTTGTGTGTCACTCCCAACACTGCCACCAGAGAGGAACCTGCTGACCTCCATCTTCCCCTTGCTTGCTAGTCTTGTATATTCTCTGCCTAGCGAACTGAAGTGGTGTCAGTTGAGCCAGTTCACTAGGTTTCCTTTACACGGAGAGCATAGAGGCGTGGGGTGTTCCAATAATCCAACATCTTGGGTCACTGGCACGAGAGTTAATCCTGTAATTTTCAGAAGGTTTCCTTCCATTAGTCATAACAAGTTTTGAGTTAATCTGGGTCTGACCGATTTCCAAGTTCCCTGTTCCTTTGGTATTTGTCTTGCTCTCCTCCTGCTCTGTGCATCAGGTGTCCTTCAATAGACTGATCCCAACCAGAGTGAATAGAGAGGACTTGAATCCCATTTCGCAGACTCTCTAGGGCTAGAGAAGCAGGTGAGGATCACACACAGTGCTTGGGCATACCGGGTAGAAAGCTTTTCTGCCCCATCTTGTGCTTCAGAATACTAGTTACTTGGCTCCCCCAATTCATGGACTTAGCCTGATGCTAAGGTAGCAACCAAAAAGCAGGGAATAGCATAAAGAAGAAAATAGCTGATCCTGAGAAACCTTCAGTGCGTGAAGAGAAATGTGCACACAGACACGCTCTTGCTGAGGTGATAGAGCAGTGCAGAATGTTTCCCTGACTAAATCTAAGGTGTGCTGATCTGACTGAAGGTGCAGGAACCTGGTTAGTGAAGCAGAAAGAAAATTACTATTTATGATGCATTGAATTCAATGCCCAAGCTCCCAAGATTGCTCCATTCTCCTAAAACAGGATACAGGAAACTTCCATTGAAATCAGTGGAAGCTGCCCATATTGGCAGCGGAAGAGGGATCCCAGCATTTGGTGAGATATGTTTGCACTGAGCCCTCTTGAAATAGCTGGATGCTCTAATGCACGGATTCTCAAACTGGGGGTCATGACTCCAGGTCATGACAGGGGAGAGGGATAGCTCAGTGGTTTGAGCATTGGCCTGCTAAACCCAGGGTTGTGAGTTCAATCCTTGAGGGGGCCATTTAGGGATCTGGGGCAAAAATTGGGGATTGGTCCTGCTTTGAGCAGGGGGTTGGACTAGATGACCTCCTGAGGTCCCTTCCAACTCTGATATTTTGTGACTCTTCAGGGGGTTGTGAGATTGTTATGTTGGGGTTGCGAGCTGTCAGCCTCCACCCCCAAACCCCGCTTTGCCTCCAGCATTTATAATAGCGTTAAATATTTTTTTAAAAAGCATTGTTTTATTTTAATTTAAAAAGGGGGGGGGGGTTGTCGCACTCAGAGGCTTGCTATTTGAAAGGGGTCACCAATAGAAAAGTCTGAGAAACAGTGCAAATGCATTGCATTTGACTGATGCGGGCCCAAGATGCTGGAAATTTTGTTCATGGACAGCTGGATTGGACAGCTGTTCTGTAGCCCAAGTACCTAGAAAGGCAGTGAGCAATTATAGCAGTCTCACTCAGGATCTGGTATTTGCTGTTGGCTTTGGGCCTGGCTCTTTGGCCATTACCAGGCTTTCTTTGAGTGTAAGAACTGGAAAGCTGGCTTTCCCCGCAGTGCTTCACCTTGCTGGGAGTGTACACGCATCCACACGGTAGTCTACCCCAGATGATTGTAGGTTGCAGTGCTGCTGAGGCCAGGCTGTGCTGAGATGCTGGCATTCTGGGGTTTGGATCCAATGTCTGTACTGGAATATGAACATTGTCTCTAAATCAATATAATGTTTTCTCTCAAATACATGCCTCTCATTTTACAGCTTAGATCTATTTTATGTTTGTTCTATTCTTGCCAGCCATACAACTCCAATGAAACACTGCAGCTTAACTAAAATACCAAGAGGGGACGGCAGTTCTCTTGGTGTCTGCTTTGATAGCAGTATCGTAAGCGTATCAGTCTCTCAATATTTGGCAATTGACGACATATTTGAGGCTGACTGCTCTGGCCTAATAAAGGTGCATGAATATTCATAGTGAGAGACCAGTTTGGCCTGGACAAATTAGGGATAGACTATGACTCATTTCCCGAGTGTAGGATATTGCCTCCCTGAGATTCACGAGGAGATTTCTTTCCAATTCCATTACACATGTTCATTGCAATGTGCTAAGGCCATTGTTTGTTCGTTCATATTGATGTGTAAACTGCACTCATTTTGCCAATCAGCTGAATGCTAAATCCTTTTGCAAATCCTCACTAATTTTCTCCTTGCACCAAATGCATAACTTACTCTGCCATTGACACCAGTGATGAATTTGGCCCCTTGTATCAAATGTTCAATGCTACATAAAATGAATCGTGCTGGTGAATGTAAAAACAGACTGAGTAGCAGTAGCTGTTTTGTTACTTGTAACGAGCACATAATTTAAGTTTGACAACACTTACATTAAGCCACTTCCCTCTATTCACCCCTGCTGCTTATGTTTATCTTCCAAGGCTTTAGGGTTAGCTCTCCTGGTTCCTGACTTGTTCAATAAAGTACTTTGTCCCTCAGTTCCATCTTAATGGTATTTGCTACTGGTTTATGGCATGGGGATCTCAAATGCCCTTTGCAGCTGCCCTTCTCTTTAATACACAGGTACAGCCCTCAGATGCTGCAGGTCCCAGCCTGCAGTGGCCCCTCTGGTGACTCTAGTCAACACTGGTTTATGCAAATTAGGTGTAGTCCTTCAGCTCTTGCCTGTACAGTTCAGGAAAGACCAGTTGCTCCAGTGAACAGAGGTCTCCTTTTTAATCCACCATATTGGCTAAACTGCACAAATGGCATTACCTTTCCAGTGGCTGCCTCCCCTCGTAACCCATCCACCGTATGCCCACCCACTCGGAGGAGCGTTCGACTCTTTGAATTTTCAGAGAACACAAGATTTTAAACTGACGTGATCAGGGCCTAGATTTTTTTCACTTTTGAATTTAGGATTGTTCTTCTCATGCCTGTTTCAGTCTCTGCTCAACTTCCCTGCACCCGTCTCCACGATACAGCCTTGTATCTAGCACATGCTTTGCCTCTGTTGGACTGGCTAGTGGTTGGTCCTGCTGGGAAAAGGAAACTGTCAAGTCCTCAGTCACTTCCTGTCACTTGAACTGGGCATGTGTGTTGCCATTCGTGGCATAAGAAGAAGATCATCTCTGAATAATGGCTGACATGCAGCTAGTGTCTGTGTTGCTCTCACTGGTTTTCCTTTTACTGTGTGTCTTCCATGCTTTCCTTCATCTTGCCTTTTCCCTCTCCTGTAGCAGCTATAACCGTACTAATCTCTCATTTTAACAGGTTTCAGAGTAGCAGCCGTGTTAGTCTGTATTCGCAAAAAGAACAGGAGGACTTGTGGCACCTTAGAGACTAACCAATGTATTTGAGCGTAAGCTTTCGTGAGCTACAGCTCACTTCATCGGATGCATAAGTGAGCTGTAGCTCACGAAAGCTTACGCTCAAATACATTGGTTAGTCTCTAAGGTGCCACAAGTCCTCCTTTTCTCATTTTAAGGTATTCATCTCTATATTGCCCTGGGTCCATTGATTTCTTTTGTTAATTGAGAATGCTGTGTTCCTAGTATGCCTGCTGTTTAGTGTGGCATCATGAAGAAATATATTTCTCTATTTAAAAAAGACTAATTCATTGGGAGCTGGGTGGCTTGAGGCACTGAATTTTCACTGACTGAGATCGGGGCTCAAATTTAGCTTGAGTGGCTGAGAGAAGAATTGAGTGGTGATCTCGGAGGGGATGCATGAACACATGCACTTTGGCACAATCGGTAGATGACCAGGCACCCGAGTAGGAGATGCTGCCGTTCAGGGTGGCAGAGTGGTGAGGGACACAGGATGGAATTGCAGGTCTGCAGCAGATGCACTGATAAAACTATGTATGTGCCTTAGTCTTCATATGGGGATGGATGGTACTTGGGTAGAGAGTGAGGCAGATCAGAGGACTGTAAGGTACAGGTTAGCCGTCCCTTTGCTGTTGGAAATAGCTCTGCAGGCTGGAGAGTGTAGGACAGTAGAGGTAGCGTGTGTTGCAATCTGTATTTTTAAGATTCCTCTACGCAGCTCTACTACAAGAACCCGCTTCACTACACAAAGCTGCTTTTGTTTGGGCAGGAGGTCACGTGCAGAGGAAGAATTCGAGATTCTTAGTTGCCCCGGAGCTGCTTTCAAAACCATGGTCCCTGTGGCCAATTGATTGAGCCATTGATGTCAAACTCTCTTGTAAGGAAAGTTCAGGTACTGTGTCCAGGGTTACCATGTGTGGCTTTCAAGGACAGTAAGATGGAACACAGCCTACAAGAGAACTCTGCCATTCTTAATAAAACAGCTGTTTGAGTGGGTTTAGCCTGTAGCAGAATGAATGGTGCCTGAGGCTTCCTTTCTAATACTTCAATGTGTTGTCCAGCGTCTTGTGTGCTTTCACATCTCTCCACTTCACTCACATTGCTGTTCTTTTTTTTTAGTGCTTGTGAACTAAATTCACTCTTGTGGCCTCTTATATCCTTGGTCTGTTTTGTCTGTCTTTCTGTCCACTCTGTCTCACTCTCTGCAGAACCTCCATCAGCTCAAACAGATTCACGCCCTGAGGCAGATGAATGAGCAGCTGTTGGCCGAAAACAGGGCCTTGACCCGGGTCATAGCCAGGCTCTCAGCATCCACCGAGCCCCCAGAATCAGAAGAGCTATAGCTTCTTCTCCTCCAGTTCACCTCGCCTCCTTCCTCTATTCCAGGCAGGTCTTTACTGTTGTTGTCTGAACTGTCCCTTGCCCCTTTTAACTCTTCATGAAGGTGTTTGGTAAGCCTGTGGCTCAAAACACAGCATGTGGCAAAGGATTCCCCCCACCCCCTCTTAAAAAAACCCAACCTTCCAGCATGACATAGTTCTGTGTTTGAACCCAAGGTTTTAGAGTACACTGCATTTGGCTTCTCTGCTCTTTGCCCCACTTTGGAGATGCCGGCCTTATCGCTTTTGCAAATCACTCATACTCCAGGGATGAGGTTTCCATGTGTGGGCTTGGGATTGGAGAGCATAGTCTTGTGTAAATGGAAAACTTAACACCCAACCCCACCCCCCACTCTTTCTCAAAAACTGCTCAGCAAAGGACACAGTAGGGGCTGGAATGGATAACAAACTGCTACTCAAAACCGGAATATTTGTCCTCATGCTCTCCTGGGACTCTTCATGCTGATAAATGGACGTTTTCTAAATTCCAGTGAGTTTGCCAGCACTGTCCATTATATCTTAAAGTGGGAGTATTTATTGCAGCGTGTAATTGATCATACCAGGTATTATGAGTTGTTATTTCACCTTGGTATAGCTGTATCAGAAGTCAGTAGCTAGCAACTAATACTCACTGCCTGTGACACCAGGATTGTCTCAAGTCAGAGTTAACATCCTCCTGGGGAGATTGTGAATAAGCATTACACGTCTTAAATGAGAGAGCTGTTAATAAAAGTCTGGCACTTAGCAGTTGAAAGCTGTGTTCTTTTTAACTTTACTTGTATAAGGAAACAGTTTGTCCCCCTCTGTGTTTTGAAAGGCACGCTTTGACTGGGACTTTAATGCAGCATTTACAATATCCCCCAAGCAATCTGTTTAAAGGTTAACATGAGCAGGTAGGAGGCATGCAAGATGCATTTGCTTTTTTCACAATTGTTAAATTTACTGCAGAGCAATTACTGTTAGAAAGCCCCAAAGTTGTCTGTTTTGATCAGCTTTCCTCATCACATGCCAGGCAGTTAGGTCTCTTCTGTCTTGCTTTTTCTTGCTCAGTGTTAAAATTAAGAGAACTAAAAATGTAAATCCTAACTGTCCCCTTCAAGCCCCTGTCAGTCTTGTGTCAGGTTAGTTCAGAGGTACATGGGCACACTCAGATATAACTAGGGAGGTAATGTGTTCCAGCCCTTGGAGCTAGGAGACTTATCCGTATTAGAAATAAGGTACAAATCTTTAACAGTGTGGGTGATTAATCATCGGGAGAAACTACCAAGGGAAGGGGTGGAGTCCCCATCTCTTGAGATCTACACTGGATGTCTTTCTGGAAGATGCATTTCAGCTAAACCAAAGTTTAGGCTCGGTACAAGCGGCGTACCTGGGCAAAATTCTCTGGCCTGCGTAACAGGATGACTAGATGATCTAGTGGTCCCTTCCTGGCTCTGCCACTCATTTATCACCTTAAACGGGGAACCGAGCCTCAGTTTCCCATCTGGAAAATGAAGAAAATGATGCTTACCCTCCTTTCTAAAGTACCTTGATCAACGAACGAAAACTGACAAGTATTTTCATCCCCATTAACCACTCCATATGCCAGGAAGACGGTGCCATTTCTCAAAGGGTTTTATTTAATCCCCATCCCTTCGAAAGGTCCCCATCATTTTCTCTTTCCAGTCACACCCTCACTTGTACCTGACGTGTGACAGATAAGGGAAGTGCATATGCAATACTTCAACACGTGGGATTCGCTTTACCATCTTGTTACACCAGTCAAACAACGCTGGAAGGGATGGCCTGAGGACTGAATTCCCGCTGCTGTGTTGTTTCCACTCGTTTTGGTATTGTATTGACCATAAAAGTGTTCAGCTGCCTGTCCTAATCGTTGTCAATCTGCTTTGTGTCTAACTTACTTTACAAAACTCCAGTTTCCTTTACAGTGAAACAAATAGGGAACCAGTACATTCAGCAAGTAAGGGTGAGGAGGGGGGGATGGTATTTTAAAAGCTTGGCTTTCTGCAGTCAGGTCTGCTCTACTTTCAGAAGCTCCCTTGGGAGTAGTTGATCTGTGTGCAGGGCTGAACCTTTTTAAAAGTACTTGGTTTATTGTTAAAGTTGCATTCTTACTGGTGCAATAAATCACCAAACCTTGGTGGACCTTGCTTGTAAAACATGGCCAAGGTCCGAGCTCCCTGTAAGCAGTGAAGATTGAGACACTGCTATGTAACCTCTTCACTCCTTTTGGGAACCCATGACAGATTTATCTGTTCCCGAACCAGGAGACACCAACTGGAGGGTCCCTGGCAGCCATTTGGGTTTGTTCAAGACTTCACAATACACCAAACAGAGATGTAGAGAGGACACCAGCTTCTGGGAAGCATTGCTTGTCTGGAAACTGAATCCTGACATGCAAAGAGGAACCAATGTGATTAAACTGCCTAGGTCTGTTGACCCGACAGTTTGTGTATGGCAGTGCTGAGTCTTGCTTGGGCTGCCGATTGAGTTGGAAGGCAGGAGAGAAGCACTCAGATAGTAAATGCTTTCCCTGTGTCACATGGTCTCTTGGGACTACAGTGATGTACAGTATTCTCCATCCACCTAACAGTGGCAAATTAGTTGTTTTTTTATTGGTAAAATTGACCTATTGCTTAAATTCCAATAAAAATACTCCAAACAAATGCTTGCCTTTCAAACCAACACACAGCCCACCAGCACAACCGTTCAAAACAAAAGATCACTCGTTAAATCCCCACCCTACCCTTGCAACCCACAACCACATTACGTGCACCTCCTGCCCGCATACAAACCATGCAGCCTTTAACTCGGACAATGTGGCGTGGTTACCTTCTCTTTGGCATGTTGAATGTCATTGTGCAGTGGTAGACGTTTGTGCGGGCAGTGTAGATTTGTAGTTGTTTAAGCATGCTTTGTTGGCTTCACTGTTAATGGAGGGAATTGCTTAAGTGGAAATAGTGTGTAATAGTGTGTTTCACTTTTGGGAGTTGTCTGTTGACAGTGTTAATGGAGGCGATCTAATGAGGAAGTAGGGTGGTTGTTTTTCCAGTAGCTGTTTGTGGTATGAGCTGAGTTTGCATGTAATCTAGGGAATTCTTGGCTCCTTATGGGTGTGCTGGATTGTCCGCACTTGAGCAAAATCAGCCGATTCTTAAAGATTTGTGATTTTGTTTGGGGGACTTCCCAAGGTTTTTAAAGTCCATCTGGACATTGATATTAATTGACATGGATAACTTATCAGTGTTGCCTATTGTTGTCCTTACCCTATCCAGTTTTCAACCGATTGTGGCAACCATGAGTCCAGCTATCCCAGCTTAGTCTATACCAGTGTGATCCATGAGAATTTTTTTGTGGCACAGCTTAGTGTAGACAAGACTAATCTTGTTGGATGTAAACTGCCCTGTCCTCTATCTGGAATTTCTGATTTGGCCATTTAAAGTTGACCTGCAAGGGAAAAAATGGGTTTGTGCCTCTTTCAGCTTTGTGTGGTGGTACCTGGAAGGCTTTGAACAAACATACTGTTTACCCTGGAGGACTGGTGCACTGACATCCCAAGAGGGGAAAGGAAGAGCCTGCCACTGTTTTGATTTTTAACACCTGTGAACTGAAATTACTAATGAACACTGTGCAGGAAGGAAGGATTTGCTCAGTCAATGTCTTCCTCACCCCTTCAGGTGCAGTATGAAAGCTTGCAGTACACAGCCCTGAGGTCCTCCAGAAAAGTCAGGGATGACCAGACTTGCGTCTGAGGTTTTTACTAAGGGCTTGTCTACACTTACCCAGCGATCGACGCATCGGCGGTCAATTTAGCAGATCTGGTGAAGACCCGCTAAATCGACCACAGATTGCTCTCCCGTCTATTCCTGTACTCCACCAGATCGAGAACAGTAGGGGGAGTCAACAGGAGAGCATAGTGTGGACACTATTAACATAAACCTTTCCGGTCTCCTTTGTCTATCATAAAGAGGCAAAAACAGGGCATGTACGTAACTTTCTAAAAATACTTCAGGTCACCCTCAAAGTCAGTCTGTCAGTTGTAACTAGCCTTTGGCAATCGATTCACGATCTAATGGTCAAGCTCTAAAATGATTCCCTCATCCTAGCCCTGCTTTTTATCCTGCTGCTTTACCCATTTCATGTAGTGCTGGCGTAACTTTAAGAAAGAATGCTGTCTCTGAGCCTCCCACTCGGCGTCCTTTGGCTCGTCCCTGCATCGTCATTCCAAAGAGCTGCCTCTCTGGCCGCACCTGTTCCCATCTCTCGAAAGGGCTGATCAAAATTGCAGAGGGTTTTGGAAAATCTCATAAATGTGCTGACTGCCCCCAGCAAGCAGCAGATGGGAAGTGTTTGGTACTTGAAGCACTCCATGCTCATCCTCTGTCACTCCAGCTTGAGAAGCATGTGAGCTGAGTCTCCTGAAATTCTGTAATTCAGTGTGTATGTTCCTTTCCACTGGCCGCTGGCTTCCATTAGCCTGGTGAGGCTTTTGTGACTGTAACAATGAGCCGTGTAACCCTTGCCCTGCCTTTGTCTTTGTATAGGTTTTGACAGAGCTGAAGTCAGACAATCAGAGGCTGAAAGATGAAAATGGAGCACTCATCCGTGTCATCAGCAAACTCTCCAAGTAGGAAGTCGGAGGGAAGGAAGGAGGGGGCTTTTGTGCACAAGCTGCCAACCCTGCCACCCAACCCCCAACCACCTCTTGCCCTCCAATCAGAAGTACAGCAAGCCTTTCAGCCGTGGGAACAATGCGCCTCGCACTCCCCCCGTCCCGTCCCCTCATTGTACATTCCCTTAGCACCCCTCTGAATGCATCCCCCGGCCATTTTATTATTTTTAATTTAAGCATGTCGTGGTATCTTGGACATTTTATTCAAGGGGAAAAGAAACATGCGAACTGGGTTTGAGCTGCCAAAACTTCCTGCCACAAACCCAGCCTTGTCCACATTGGACTCCAGTCAGGAGCAGAGAAGCTTCTACTGTAATAAGTGATACAGAAATGACTCTGTCGAAGTGATCCAACGGGTCCAGAACCTTTGTAGCTGGGGGCGGGGGGACATGAGCGGGAGCTGTTACGCTGAGGATGTACGTCAGCTGCCCACTTGGCATTGGGGAGTCCGGTTACAATGTGATGCTGTGAAAGCCACGAGGGCTTGTTTCTGTGACAGACTGTGATGACAGCTGCTTTGCATGGAGACTCTGTTCTCCTATCGTCCCAGTAGCTGACTCTATTTAATGTACGATTTTAAATTGGTTTGCTATCTTCATTTCTGAATCCCAGTTTCAGACCCCCCTCTTTGCCCATGCTTCATTTCTGCAGCCCAGGTGATCGTGGGTCGCTCTGTACTCCTTCCACAGTTGCTATCTCAGTTACTATCCAGGTAATAGCATCTGCTAATTGCATCTGGGCTCTCTCCTCTTGGGGTAAGATTCATCGCTGGTATTGGCCGGGGTCTCTGATGAAGGAGAAACTGAAGCAGCAGAGGTCACCTGCTGCCCTCACGTGCACATGTAACAAATCTGGGTGTGAATATCCAGCAGGGAGGTACGCATGCACAAGTAACTAACCCCCATCTTCTTCCAGTAGCAACAGGATGAGCATTTGTCTGTTAGTGTTACTTACAGGATAGCACCCTGCAAAGTACTCGGAGCAGATGTCTGGTGTGCTCGTTTTCATTTCCAACAAGAGCAAAAACGAATGAAAATACAGGTGTATTTTGAGCTGGCTTTAAAGGGGGTGAGGGTGGCGAGGCTGTATTTGACTACGAAAAGGATAGCCCGGCCTTTGATGGCAAATCCTAAAAAGCTAATACAGCAAGGTTGAGGAACCTTAAGCAATGACCAGTTGCCAGCTGCATGTCATTAGAGGGTGCAACTGTTTTCATTTAACAGCGGCCAGAACGAGCCAGTGTGGGGTGTGTACTGGTAACCAGATCTGTGGGGTAAACTGTTTTGATTGCTGGAAGCTAGCAACAGGATTTGACCTGGATGAAAACCTCAAAGGACTCTCATGTCCTGTGTACTTCGAACAATTTGGAAGTGTTCACTTCCAAGGGCATTAAGAAGGTGACTCCTCCAGATGTTACACACGTCTCTTTCTAGCTTCCAGTGGAAGCCGGGCATTAACTTGTTAACACATCTGCTGAGCTTACTGTTAGAGGACTACTTGTGGTGGGTTCAGGAAGGGACCCTCCTTGTTTAGAGATTCCAGTGCTGGCGCAGATGATGTGAGTCTAGCCACTATGTTGACAGGGACATTATTCTCATCACAGGGTAAAGTCTGGCTCTGTCTTTAGCATCTCAGTTATTGCTTCAGTAGGTGTTGGCCTGAGGCAAAGTTTCTTATCTCCCTTCCACTTTTTGTTTCCAAAACTTTGTTTTGCATCCACCATCCTCTCAGCTGAGCAGGATGACAAGACCCACTTCGGAGCCTCAGTGCTACCCCTCAGTTGGCCAGTGGCATCACTTGTGGGTGACATGAGACACCACTTTTCCTCCCAACGCATTGAGTTGTTGCTACTGCAACACATCTAGTCTGGAGGGGAAGAGATCAAAACCAATAATGGCATCTGGGCCTTCTGCCTGCTACTGTCTCAGAGCCAGGGATCCATTTTATTCCTTCTAGAACTTCACAGCATCAGGAATTAAAATGGGGCAAATGCTTATCTGGTTTAATTCCTCACACCTTTTCCAAGCGCTGCTCTCCTCTTGTAAGCAGTTGTTCTCTGGGGTTTTCCCCATCCCCCTGGAATTTTCATTTCATGGCCCACTTCTTGCTTCAGATTTGGACTGTTAAGTCTAGATGTGACAGGAGCTTGCTCAGTTCCTATGTATATGGAGGTAGAGGTTCACCTGTCAGTGAGCTACTGAGAGCAATGCCTTTCTGCTGGCTGGTATGCTATTACAAGTCTCTCATCAACATGTTTTCCATTGGACAAGAACCACTGTCTGTTTTTTCAGCCCATTCTGCAGTATTCCATTCTGCACTATGAGTTTGCCACTACCTACCTGGACCATTAAAAAGTCTAAATTCAGGGAATCTTTCTTCTTTACTGCACTTGATCCTAACGAAGAATCTGCAATAGGTAATATGGGATGCAAGAGGCATGAATCTCATGTAGTACCATGCGAAGCCGAGACATTTTAAATTAGGTGTCTGTTTAGTACTAGGTTTATCATCCTAATCTCTGTCTAGGTTAGAACTCAGACCACGACCAGCCAGAGCTACGAGCGTTCCATTGTAATACAGTGCTGCTGTACACCAACTCGGTCAGAATGTTTCTTGGGCTCAGTTGACCTTTGCTGACTTAACTGTCCCACTGAGGAGATACGATGCGAGACACGTGGCTTTCTATGCTCAAGGCTGAGTGCACAGAAAGCAGTTTTTAAAAAAAAGTTTCCTATTTTAATCCATAGCATTTGCCAGAGGTCTCCCCTAGAACACACGAGAGCTTTTTCCAAGCAATTGCTTGGGGGTAAACCCGTTTTTATCCAAGAAACTTATCATAACTTGTAGCTGCAATAGCTGAGGGACAGTTTTAATGTGCTTCTTAATTTATATAGCAGGCTTTCCTGATAAATTATTTTCCCATAACAAGCAGAATTCACACCTGTCTTTTTAACTGGCAGTGAAATCTAGAGAAGTGTTTCTTCTAGATAAAAATTGCTCTGTTTTTTTGGCATGCAAGGGTTAGATTTTAGCCAGGTTGTATGCAAAGATGACCTGGCATTGCAGTGACTCCTAGAATTTTCTCTGTCAAATAGAAATTTGGTGAGGAGGAAAACATGGAAGTTTAGATCTGTGTGTTCTACACACACTTGGGAAAGGTGGAAAGTGCAGGGTTTGTGTGAGAATTCTGTTTAAATTGAGAGAGGAGTCCTCTGCCTCTTACAGCTACTTCCCCACCCACAAAAGACTTACATCAAAGCTGAACTTCAGAAATACTCTCGCACCTTTTGAAGTGCTTGCATATCTCTTATAAATCCTTGTGCTGCAAGCTCTATGCAACTCTGCCTTTGACTAGCTGGACCACGGAGGTAACAAAGGACCACAGACATAACCCGAAAGTAGGAAGAAATGTTCTTGAGCATGGACTTGGGTTTGTTTCATTGCTCACAAATTGCAAAACTAGGGTTTATTGAAGTGGGAGCAGGTCTGTTTGTCAAAGGTGAGTTTCGGGTGAAATCAAAGGCTTGCTAAGAGGTGTACCTGAGGTGTTGGAGTTTGCAAAAAAGTGCTCTCCACTTGCATAGGGAATGTAGCTAGTCTTGAAAGCTGCCAACGTGGGACGGATCTGGAGTGATGGGCTGTATTGGCTGGAGATTAAGGTTGGTGTTCATATTTTTGAGTAAATGTGAATGAATTGGAGGTCATTGCATGGGAGTGACCTCTGAGCTATTAAAGGACAATGCATTTTTTAAAAAGAGAACAGAGGCAAAGCTGAGTCTGTATAGGATAGGTGTATTGTCAGCGTGGCTTCAGTTCTGTTACACCGTAGGACTGGAGATTTTATCTAATGGATATTGATGTGCAACAGTAGTGACAGCAGCTCTCTGTACCAGTATTGATCTGCTGTGCGTTGACGTAGTGAATTGATTAGTCTAGAGAGCAGGCCAAATGTGCCTCAGCCAATCAGAGAGCAACTTATCTGCAGTGGTGCAGGTTTTTATAAGCATACTGCACTCTTACGAATAAGGTGGTTTCAGACTGGTTAAGGGTTTTTGTATCTTTTTAGTTTTGATCAGTGAATAAGTCGGCCATACAGAAATCGGATTGGCTGGCACAGTCTCCGGGTAATTTTACAGCGCTTCCATTTCATCACAAAGTGCTGTGGATAGTACCCAGTTGGTTTGGGCTTTCACCAGCCAGTACAGGTCTTTCTCCCTTACCGCTGTCAGTCATGATAAGACGCTGGAGCATGACCAATAATCAATCAGTTGACAAAGTGCATGTGACACAGGTATTGTACTACTCTCTTTGAATTGTGAAGTGTCTGTTGGTGAAAGGTCTGTTCAGTCCCAACTTTGTTTGGAAGGACCTGATTTAAAGGCGTCAGGATTATGTCCATTGTGGAAATGTGTCTCAGAATGAAGAGTCTGCTAATCTGGGCTAGTGACTGTTGTGCTCGAGTCTAGCTGGTGGGAAGCAAGTTAGGTTGTTTTCAAAGCCATTCTGTACAAAGCTTGTCAATCCATAACACATCTCAGCCCCCTGCAGGGGAAAGGACGTTCCAACCCTGATTCTACCCATCATTCTTGGGGATGAGCGAGCTGGTAAGAACTTCACCATGTTTGCACGGGATAGGTTGAAGAAATCTTGCCATTGCTAATAGAGGACATTCTCCTTGCTGACTGCAATATCTAGGGCTAATCTCCAGCACCTGATAACCTAGCCTTCATCTCTGAGGGCCTTTCTTGGGTTTGTCTGATTCGTCCATCGGCTAGGTAGAGCCTCTAACTTCCAAGGGTAACGGAGTCTCAGGCCACGCTTTGAAATGCTGGTCATATTATACATATGCTTTAAAGTTTCCACTTCTTTCTTCTTTCCTGTCCTCCTCCACCAAATGCCAAAGGCCATCGCTCCTATTGCTTTTTCTAGGCTATTGCATTGCTGATCTGTTCAAGGTGCTTAAATGTTATCTCCTTCTTTCTGGCTCTGAAGGGACAGCCCGAAAAATTCCGAGTGACCTCGCTGGGATAAATCAAGTGCAGATGTGCACTGAGCCAGCAAAGGGGCTGTCCTTACCACGATTGGGTGTTGAAAACAAATCTAGGTCTGGGATCTTTGTGGTGCTGAGCAGAATTCAGAGGTGGTCCACAAAATATGGCTGTGTGGAAAAGGTGTGTGTTCTCAACCATACCGGCCTTCCTTAATTCAGAGCCACCAGCATCGGTGTTTAGGGTTGCTTAGTTTCTTATCTTTGGCAATAACTTACTGAAGAAATGCTCCCTTTTGCTAGCTGGTGATCAGGTCGTTTGATGCATCGGGGAGTTCTCTTGCATAGACTTGTCCAGAGCCCATTTCAGAGGGAGGAAGAGTTGTCTTGCCCCCAGTCTGAGGTTCACTTGCAATTGTTCCGGGGTAAAAGGATCTGGTAGAGACTGATCAGCTCGTAAATGCAGGCTGTGGAAGGCCTCTGTCTGCCTGCTGTTGCTGTTAACAGGCTGATAAGCCATACTAGACTGCAGGAAGGCGAAGAGAATGAAGACTGTCTGAGCTTTGCAGCTGTCATTGGTGGGAGGAATCTCTGAAGCTGGAATTCTTGTCTGACCCTTCCAAATCGACTCTGGCTGTATTCATGATCCTTTGTTTTGCAGTAGGTTCCCTTTTTCCATACTTCCATCTTGGTTATGCCCTTTCCCACTGGACTGTTACCATCCGGAAGCACAGAGCAGCTCCTGAAGCATTCCTGGAGCCAGGCGTTTGGAATCAGTATTTCTCCTCGACTCTCTCTGCTTTCGCTGCCCTCTGCAAAGACGGATTGATGTGGGAGCTGAAGTGGGTTCTAGCTTAGAAAGTAAAATGGCCTTTTAAAAAAAAAAAAAGGAATTGAAATAGGGTTGGAAAAAATCCACAGTGCTAATTTCCTGAATGACTGCTTAGCTCACTGAAGTGTTTGTAGTTAGACCTATCTTTGAGGTACTGTGGAGTCTCCAGCCCCTGGGAGCATCCCATGAGCAGTTCACAGAAAGCTGCGCCTGAAATTCAGACCAGATTTAGGGTTGATTCTTCTTCCTCCTTCAGTCTCTTTCCCCTAAAGGCCAATCCCCTAATCCTGCCTGGGGTGAGAATTGGTTACTTGATTGATGTGGTTTTTTAAATAGTTCCCTGGGCAATGCTCTGGCTGCAGCAGGGCAAAACACCTGGTGAGCTTCGTTTTCCTGAGCATATCCTGTCGAGGAAGCCAGGCGTTTGCCAGGGAGTATGCTCGCTCCTCGAACGCTAACCCTTGGAAGAGATGAATTGACTGTGGTGTTGGTGCGTCACCTTTCCAAGCAGTGAGTGTGCTGTACTTACCTTTCGTAAGGAGAGTGTTACAGCTCGTTGTAAATACACTACTTGGAGAAAGCTTATGAAATGGTGGGGAAGAATGTATTTTTATGCAACTTTGAGTGGCCTTTCAAACCCTGAGACGAATGATTTGTTTTACTGGTGGTTGTTATATAGTATTATGTGTTTGAAAGTTTGGGAATAATATTCACAGCTATATGATGCTTGTAAACACAACAGTATTTATAAATGGATAAAATAAAACAGTGTTTTAACTTTTGCCTCTCAGTCTGTCTAGCAGGGTGTGGAATGGTGACTATGGATGCATACAGACCTGATGATTCCCCCCACAATCAATGAGACACAGGGTAGGGCAGACTTGGGATGGGTCTTTCCCTTCTGCTGAGCCTCTTACATTAAAGATGAAGTTAAAAGTACAGAAAACGTTCTGTCCCCTTTATCACTCTCGTGTATCTCAAAGGCTTACCAGAAATTTCCTTCTGGTTTTGTTTTTTTGCATTAGAAATACCTGGTCCTGATTCACTTGAGGGCAGGACAAACTTCAGTTCTGGCTTCAGCCCATTGTTACCTCCCTGGGGAAGACTGATTCATTTTTTGCTGTTTAATTTGATCTGGGGCAACTGACCAGTTTGTCCGTGTGTTTATAAAAAGGCTTCCAGAGCATTATATCGGGAGCACAGTTATTCTCGTTCAGTAACATTCTACTAACGAACAGTCGGGTCCAGTTCCCCAGCAAAAAGAGGGGAGTGAGATCACCGTCATTTTGATTTTTCTGTCGTTAAACAAAGCCCAACTTCTTACAACCAAAGGCCCTTAGAAACTCCCTCCATCCATAAAGTAGTAGCAAAGAGCACTAGTTCACCTTTAACAGTAAGATATGCGTTTGAGCTATGCACCATAAGCAGCTTCAAGGACAACCTCTGCAAAGCAGCTGCTCAGACCCTGCATACAAGGTGGTAAGAAGAGTGAGTAATGCCCGAGTTTGGGGGAGGGGGGAGGAGGAAATAGACCTGGAAAAGGTGGAAACCCATCCCTTACTTCAGGGGTAAAAGTGGGACTGGGGCCAGGCCTGAATGACAGTACAGCTGTTCTTCAGTGGGGAGAGGACAGACTTAGGAACACATACAAGGGAGTGAAATTGCAGCCGTCAGTTATTGACTGTGGAATCAGGTGGAGCAATGAAGCTTAAGGGGAACATGCAGCAGTTCCCAGAGGTGTCCCATCTTTGCATCAGCTCATGGCAGTTTGCACCCTGCACTAGGATGTTCATTAGCACGAGGAAATGGGCCACTAGCCAAGCTTTATGGGCCTGTCCCTTTTAAATACACCTCCTGCCTTCCTCCCCACCCAGCCCCCTAGGTCTAGATTAGACCATGACTACGTATCAGCGTAACAAGCATTTTCAAACCCAGGTTCCTAAAAATCCACGGGGAGGGACCTTAATAAAAGCAGCCTGTTTCTCAGAAGTGCTGAGTGCCTGCGGCTCCCATTGTCTGCAGTGGGATTTGTGGCTGCTTGGCAAATTAGCAAATCAGGCTGCTATTTTTGTGCCCTAAATATGGATTTAGGCACCTGGGTTTGCAAGTGGGGACCAGTAGCATTCAACTCGTATTCGTGCTAAGTGATTCCCAGTTGGTTCCTGGTTTCCATCCCCCTCCTCCTTCCCTGCTAGTTCTTTTCTCCCTCCCTGGAGTGTCTGCATCCCATTTTATTTTGCTTCTATCTCCTCTTCTTGTATCTCCCTTTTCCTTCCCTTCCACTTGCTTTCTCCTGGTTCCTCTTTCCACTGGAAATGTTCCTGTCACTCATGAGGTTGAAGAATTCGTCACAAGGCTGCATATGTTTGGCTTAAGAAGCCAGCATGCTGGTTACCGGCTACTTTTGCTGAGGGTTTTCATACCATGAGGTTACCTCCCTCTTCTGATCCTGAGGTACTGGAGTGAACCCTGCAGTACTGCCGACCCCACATGCTCAAGTCATGAGCCGCAACAATTTGAGATTAAAAATAAATAATTCTTCAGTGTCTATTTACCTTCTGTTTTCGGAACCTTTAAGGCACCCTGTTTTCAAGCCTTTCTGTCCATGAAGGCTAGAAACAAAAGCTGAGCTGCTTGTGTGATCACAAGACTCCAGAAGCTTGGGCTTTAAAACCACAAATATCATGATAAACCTGCAAGAGTTGGCAATGGTGTCCGCACACAGAGGTACTGCTGGGCCTGGGATCTCCCCCTGGCCTGGAGAGCTCTGTGGCTACGTCTACGCTGCAGCCTGTCCAGCGTAGACCTCAGCACAGGGTGTCCAGCCTTGTCCAGGGTACGTCATAGCTGGGTAGCTAGCCCATCTGAAGTGCATTTGGCTTTGCTGCTGTTGGTATCTGAGATGGTAAGACTACAGCTAGCTGAGAGATGAACGTGCTGCGGTCACACTCACATTGCGGTGTTGGCAGCTGCGTGAAGTACTCGGAAGGAAACCAGAGAAGCTTGACTTGGGATGTTGGTGGTGTGGTGTGAAATATCGTGAAGAAACCTGCACTTTTTCACAGGCAAAAATAAAACTATTAAGTGATTTACTCTGATTGGCCCAGTTACTGGCAAAACCCATCAACATCAGTGTGTGATGTCTCTTCAGATGGTCACTGTCCATATGTGAAAAGTGCTATTTGTGAGACAAGGTGGGTGAAGTATTCTCTTATTGGACCCATTTCTGCTGGTGAGAGAGACAAGCTTTCCAGCTACACAGAGCTCTTCTCCGGGGCCAGGAGAGAAACTCCGAGCGTTACAGCTCAATACAACATGGAACAGACACTGACTGCATTTAGGCTCCTACCTAGATAGTGAGCGGTCAGGTCCCCTTGACTTCACTACCACTCTGTGAAGCCATTAGCAGCTGCGGGTGCTTGGCATTTCTAAAGATCCGGCTGCTTCTACTTAGCTGCCTAAATATGGAAGTCTGAATTAAGGTACCTAAATGCAGAAATGTTGGCCTCTGCCCAAGAGCGAGGGTGAGGTATAAGTGAAGGCCCTTTATTCCTTAGTAAGGTGAAAGGGGTAATCCCAACACAGCAACGGCTGTCGACCGTCATCCTCCCTCCTGTTAATCAAGACGAGAAACACTGATGCCGTTGCCACGGGCTGAGCTTCAGCAGATCATGCGGGACCGAAGTGACGTGGGGCTCGGGCTGCTCCTTCAGGTGTTCTCTCTTGCTTTCATCTTCATATGCCTCACTTGGAAGGAGAGTAAAGGTATCCTGTGCCGGCCCTTGGGCAGCGACGCACCTGATGAATCATGATTTGGATCAAGCTGTGTCTGGTATTTTCCCTAAAAGCTGAGCCACATCTTGGGTGAGAAAAGGGAGGGAGAAAATGCCTATGGGGATGAGTTGCTGCTGATGGGTTTCCTTGATGGGTTAAAGCAATCATTGATCTGTAAAACGCATTGCAGTCGGGTACCAGTGCATCTGCAGCATCCACTCAGCGCAGTGAACCTCTAGAGTAACTCCCCACGTGGCTTCTGTCTTTCTATTAAGGGTTTTGCTTTTTTAAAATTCTGATAAAACCCAACTGAATCATAGAATCATAGAATATCAGGGTTGGAAGGGACCCCAGGAGGTCATCTAGTCCCACCCCCTGCTCAAAGCAGGACCAATCCCCAACTAAATCATCCCAGCCAGGGCTTTGTCAAGCCTGACTTTAAAAATATCTAACGAAGGAGATTCCACACCTCCCTAGGTAACGCATTCCAGTGTTTCACCACCCTCCTAGTGAAAAAGTTTTTCCTAATATCCAACCTAAACCTCTCCCACTGAAACTTGAGACCATTACTTGTCGTTCTGTCCTCTGCTACCACTGAGAACAGTCCAGATCCATCCTCTTTGGAACCCCCTTTCAGGTACTTGAAAGCAGCTATCAAATCCCCCCTCATTCTTCTCTTCCGTAGACTAATCATCCCCAGTTCCCTCAGCCTCTCCTCATAACTCATGTGTTCCAGTCCCCTCATTATTTTTGTAGCCCTCCACTGGACTCTTTCCAATTTTTCCACATCGTTCTTGTAGTGTGGGGCCCAAAACTGGACACAGTACTCCAGATGAGGCCTCAGCAATGTCGAATAGAGGGGAATGATCACGTCCCTCCATCTGCTGGCAATGCCCCTACGTATACATCCCAAAATGCCATTGGCCTTCTTGGCAACAAGGACACACTGTTGACTCATATCCAGCTTCTCGTCCACTGTAACCCCTAGGTCCTTTTCTGCCGAACTGCTGCCGAGCCATTCGGTCCCTAGTCTGTCGCGGTGCATGGGATTCTTCCGTCCTAAGTGCAGGACTCTGCACTTGTCCTTGTTGAACCTCATCAGATTTCTTTTGGCCCAATCCTCTAATTTGTCTAGGGCCCTCTGTATCCTATCCCTACCCTCCAGCGTATCTACCTCTCCTCCCAGGTTAGTGTCATCTGCAAACTTGTGGAGGGTGCAATCCACACCATCCTCCAGATCATTTATGAAGATATTGAACAAAACTGGCCCCAGGACCGACCCTTGGGGCACTCCACCTGATACTGGCTGCCAGTTAGACATGGAGCCATTGATCACTACCCGTTGAGCCCGACAATCTAGCCAGCTTTCTATCCACCTTATAGTCCATTCATCCAGCCCATACTTCTTTAACTTGCTGGCAAGAATACTGTAGGAGACCGTGTCAAAAGCTTTGCTAAAGTCAAGGAACAACACGTCCACCGCTTTCCCCTCATCCACAGAGTCAGTTATCTCGTCATAGAAGGCAATTAGATTAGTCAGGCATGACTTGCCCTTGGTGAATCCATGCTGACTGTTCCTGATCACTTTCCTCTCCTCTAAGTGCTTCAGAATTGTTTCCTTGAGGAGCTGCTCCATGATATTTCCAGGGACTGAGGTGAGGCTGACTGGCCTGTAGTTCCCAGGATCCTCCTTCTTTTTTTTGAGCTCAGGTCCTTCCTGTGGTGCATGCTGCACACGTGAGATAGTCCCTGCCCCCAGAGAATCTACACTCTCAAGAGAAGACAGGCCCAAGGTAGCAGAGACGAATTATCCTTGTGCTGAGGATAATGGGAAGTTCATGACCACCAGGTGCACGACTATGGAAACACCATGCACAGAAATAGAGACGTCAGCCCCCTTGGTTGGACCCACAGTGTCCAACTTTTCCATTTTTAGCATTAATAAATGGGAGCAGCTTGGCTGGTGTGAACTGACCCCTGCTGCTTGCTACCTGCGCTCAGTGCCTGAAAGTCTCATCCTGCAGCTACAAAACAACGGTTCAAAGCGTAGCAACACATAGTGCGAAGTTAGCTATCACGAATGGCTGCCTGCACTGGCTCTGTCACTGCGCATTGCCAATCTCCCCTTCAGGCCAGGGCTTTCTAGTGACCTTTCCGAGAAGTGTTCAGCCTTGGTGCAGAAATTTCAAGCCATTGGATAGTGTCTAAATATAGACACTACAGCTGCCTTTAAAAACAGTGGCCGTGATCTGATTCTTCTCTTGCAATCGCTGGGGCTTGGGGCTCCATTGTGCTGTGTACCCCCCCAGCCAATCCCTGCCCCAGACACAGTGCCGTTTAACAGCGCGGATGTGTATTTTGAAGGAAGTGTGCAAAACTGGCCTTGGGCTTTGCAGTAGCCCAGTGAGCACTGACAGTCTAGAGTTGTAGACGGGTTACCCGTCACCACGGGATCTGAACATGCTTTGGGCATCCGGGGATGCTCTACCGAGGAAGGGAGCAGAAAGCCCAGGATTTGCTTTCAAAAAACAAAATCCACATGAAATGTGACCGTTTACATTTAGGAAATGCACAAAGCAAAACCCACCCCAAATATCCAGCAGCCCCGGGAGCGGTTCCATAATGGGCAGCATGGCTAGACTGAGTCATTCTGAGCCCCGACAGCTCCAGCTGCAGTCAGGTGCAATCACTACCTGTTTCTATTCCTTGAATCCGGTTCTTACAAGCCCCTGGAAACTGGCAGCTGAGGAAATGACTAACAATCTTTGACTCTCCTGTAACCATCCCGCTGGGGGGCAGAAAAAGCAACTGCACCACAAACCCTGATCTCCCCTCATCCTTCTTGCAAGGTAACTTTGGGTGCTGAGCCTTGCGCTGCAGTGTCAATGGCAGGGGCCTGATCGTCCCACCAAGTCCGATGTTTTTCTGTAACGAGGCCCCTTTCCTGCGTGGCGTGTGACTATGCTGGAATCTGGCTTTGGGGGCTGGTGCTTGGTGTAGGATAGTTTACCCCCTACCAGGCTGGGGCTGTTGGGATCTCTCCTTTTATGCTCGGACTGCTTGGTGTGATATCGTTAACATCTCCCCACTTGGCGCAGCTGCTCTCCCTGTTCTAGGAGGCTCGTTAACACCAACGTTCTAAGATGACAACGTTTCATGACCATGCGAGCAAAGCTACTCAATGCACTGGTTTGTGCCAAGCCTCCCTTGGCTAGTCGGGGAGGGGCCTGGAAATTCAGCCCCTTAGCACATGCTATGCCTGGACATACCTAGGAGGGGCCACTTGCTACTTGGGTGACCCTGCTATGGTTAGTATAGCAGTCGCATCTGGATCCACGTTACGCTGTCCTAAGGAGGCCTGAGCTAAATCTGAGTCCAGCATCTTCACTCAAAGTAGCCCAGAGAGAGACTTCACCAGACTTCAGCCATTCAGGCTGAAATGTCCCTGTCAGGTGCCTTTCTCAGCTGAAACTTTAAAAAAATAAAATAAAAAAATTCAGCCTAAAACAGTTTCCAAGAACAAGGGTCTCAAATGAGACGAAGGAAAAATGCTGGTTTTGCCCAGGTGTTTCCAGAACCAAACCAGGTCTCATGGAGAAGTTCTAGCACTTCCGTGCTTGGGAACAGGAACTTAGTAATTGATGTTGTGGTTTGCCCTCGTGACAGGGATGGGCCTTGTGCTCTCACCATGAAAATTTGACCAAGATCGAAGACTCCAAATGGTCTTTCTCACGTGCTCAGAGACTTGTCCAGAGAATTTCTCTGACAAACTGAAGATTCCACCGGCAGTGAGCGAGCTCCAGGGGCATCCTTACTTCTGCTACTCCCAAAATTTTGCGCACTTGACTTAGCAGCCTTGCTGTTCTCCTGAGGTCGTTTATTTGTGTGTTGTCTGTAATTAAAGTGAGGAACCGCCATGGGAAGCCCACTAGCAGCCAGGTTCTTGTGGGTCGTGTCCGAAAGCTGAGCTACGTGAGCTACAGTGAACAATCTCCCCGGGACAGCAGGCCTGGTGCTGCCTCATGGCAGCGATCTCTGGAATGAATTCCATTCCCGGTGGGGGCCGTACACAAACGTTGTCTCAGCTCCACCACTTGCACAGGCAGGAATTCCTACCGCTGCGCTACGCCTGCCTGGATCACGAGCTCCATGCGGTGAGTTTATGAGCTTGGTTCTCGCAGCGGTGCAGCCAAGTGGCAGAAACCCCGTTGCAGGCAATAAAGGGGCCTCGTGTTCTCCTTTTCTCTAGTTCTTGCTTTTCCCTCTTTGAATTCAGAATTCTCGGTGGTTGTCTCTCTCCCTGACAGAGGGAGGGTTAATGGGAAGGGAGCGTTTTCCGGGGAGAGCAGCTAAGCAGAGTAGCATGCGCTGTATTACATCATGGAAGGAAAGCAGCAGATACGTGGGTGGGAAGAGAAATCCTGCCTGGAAACCTCCTGCAGTTAGTGGAGTGAGAGGGGAAGCTCTGATTCAGGGAAGACGTTGGAACCATGCTCACCCTCTGCCTGTTTCTCTGCTCTAGGGCTTCTGCCTGGAGCTGCCGTGGCCACAGCGAATGCCCCAGTCCCTCCATCAGGGCTATGAGACACTCCATTTCGCACATTCACTTGCACCCTGAGCTAAGGTCCTGGGCTGCTCCCTTGCCCCATTGACCCTTTATTGGCTCTAGACTGGCTCTAGGCTGCCCATTATGCGATAGCGACCGTTCTCTGAGGGTCTGTTTGGGCCCCTGGGGCTGTGCCGCGGCTCCGTTCGCTGAAGCCTGCGCACTGCAAGACACGGCTCCGGTGCCTGTATCCAAGTCCGAGCTCGCAGGGGCGAACGTGTCGCTGGCTGTCAGTGCAGCTCCCTTGGAAGCTGGGGTATTAAACACTCCAGCGAAGGCTCTTTTCTTCCTCCTCAAGAGTCCCCCGAGTGCCTGCTGCCTTGTCCTTGCTGCATCTATTTGTTTCAAGTTACCAGGTGTGGTGAGAGTTGCGATGCGGTTGCCCCCCATTGCTACATGTGGCCAGCAGGGGCAGCCCCCCCAGCTCCAGCGCTCGGTGCACCTGGAAGAGTTGGTTCAACTTGACTCCTGGCTCTGGGGGCTGCAGTGAAACCAGCCGCGTGTAGACTCCAGCCCCTGGGGATCGTGTGTCCCGCACCATGCCCGGGGGGGGGGGGGGGGCCTGATCTTGCCTGGGGCTGCTGGGTGTTACTGCACTCAAATAAGCAAGTAGCCCGTCACCTTCAGCCCCTGCGTAGCCTCTCTGAGCTAGGCGGAGACCCCCACCCTACACACTGTGGTGGCTATACCTTGCTGTAGCTCTGACTGGCTCCGCAATCACCCTGCCACTGGGCGCGGGGCTGGGGGGGATGTCCAGGCAACCTACTCCCCTTTGGAAGGGCCTGATTTTTCCAACCCCATTACGGCTGCCCAAACAGACAAGATCTCAGGACCCTCATTCTGGGATTTCTCCCATACGCGGAGCCATCTGCGGCCCCAGAGCTGCACCCAGCCAGCCTGGAGTGGAGCCTGGCTTCTGGGGGGCTCTGAATGCAGCAAGTGCCACCTGCTTCACATCTTACTGCAGGGTTTTTTCATAGATCCCAAGGCCTGAAGGGACCACTGTGGGCATCCAGTCGGCCCCCCAGGCCATAGGATTTCCCTGAGTTAATTCCTCTTGGAACTAGAGCAGATCCTTTAGAAAACCATCCAAGCCACCGCAAACTTTAGTAAATTGTTCTGACAGCTCCAAGTTTGTGCTTTATTTCTAGTCTGACCGTGTCTACCTTTTTTTTACTGTTTCTTTCAAACCTCCACCAACCAAACCCAGATCAATCCGTAAAAAGCTCCATGAGCTACTTGTGCATTTGTTACCACCTCTGTGCCCGCTGTCTCGGCCTTGTAAATCCTCAGAAGTGCTGGGGGGGCCCTGGATGTGACATGGGACGCAGGACACACCTGCTCCTAATATTTTTGTCTGGTGTTTACTGGCTGTCAATTTCATTGCCACGCCCAAGAGCTGGGGGAAGGGGGGTGTGGAGACGCAGCCCTTCAGCAGGGGCCTGTGCAACCTGGGTTTGAGCCTGTTCTCTCCTCCAGCCCCCCTTCAGCTCTTTGATTCTCACCTCCTTCCTGCTTTCTCGCTCCAGTGCTAGGACAACCACCCTGGAGCAATAGGGCCCGTGAGAAGCATCTTGCAAGGAATCCTAAGAGCCCCAGCAAGGGGGGGGGGGATTTGCATTCCCCCTGGGTTACGCTGCTGTGGGGCCCTGAGCCTTCCCTAGCAACCTCAGGGTTGGGGCAGAGCAGCTCTGTGCCCCCGGCTGCAGGGCTGAGGCTGCTCCTCATTGCTCCAGGTAGGAACAGCCCTGGGGGCGGCCGCTCGCCCTCGGCGGCACCCAGGGCCTAGAGGCGCTAACATACCAGGGACACCTGGCAGCTGCTTTCAGATCATTTCTTTAATAAGGAGACGGACATTGTTACAAAATAACAGTTTAACAATAGAGACAGAAACAACAGAGACCACACAAGGGGGCGGGTGTTAAAAGCAGTTTCCTGCCGGAGTTCAGTGCTGCAGAGACGGGTGCACTGCGAGAGATGCCAGGAAGGGGTTGAGACCTGGATGATCTCAAGATGGGAGGGAAGAGATTTGTATATAGACCCCTCAGGGGCAGAGGAGGGGGCAGGAAGGCAGGACCCCACCCTGGTGCTTGAATGTCCGGTTTTGAAGGCTGAGATCCCTTTCCTTCCCAAAGGCAGCAGAGCAGAGCCCCGGTGGCTGTTACCCCTGGGCCTGTGCTGGGGGCGGGGTGGACACTGAAGTGGGATGTACCCCTGTTGCGAGCAGGAATTTCCCAGCTTTTTGCAGCTGTGCATGCAGGACATGAAGGCCTGAGCCCTGCCCCCCTCTTGCCTACAGCTTCCCTCCCCTGCTGCTTGATCCCGAGACCCAGGCCAGTGGTCAGCCCTGCATCCCCTGCTGGGCTTGCTCTGGGGCTGAGGACTGCCATGAGCTGCTCCAGAGGGCGGGGTTGGATTCCCTTCGGGGGCTGCGATGGGCGCGCACATCCATGGGTTTGAGGGGCATAAGGGGCCATTCTGCTCTTCTCCTTGGAGCTCCTGCATAGCACAGGCCAGAGCACCCGTGACTTGTGGCTGAGACAGAGGAATCCTCTTAGGGGAACATCCAGTCTGGCTTGAAGCCCCTTAATGCCCCAGGATCTACTGTGCACCTGTCCCAATGACTAATAGCGCTCCTGCTGCGAGCCGGCAGAGCTGTGTGGTTGCAACAACCGGACTCACCTGGGCCTGGTCCCTCTGCCCAGAAGGCAGCAGAGAGCTGGACTCGAGGTCAGTGCATGCTCCAGCTCTCACTAGGGGGCATGATGCTCTGTCTGCCCCTAAACCCACGCCTGTCTCCCCGGGGGGCTTGAGAGTTGGCCCCAATGGCAGGAACTAGAGCAACTTCTATCCCATGCAGCGCCACATAGATGGCCTGGCAGCTGCCCTTGATCCAGAGGGGCGGTGGCCCTACCCATCCCTGCTTGTCACGGCGTCCGAAACCTGCTCCGTTGCCCCAGTGCCCCAGCTGGAGAGCCAGGGTCAGGCTGTGTCGGGAGCAATAGCAGGCCTGATCCCAGTTGCAGTCTCTGTCCCCCAAAGAAGCTCATGATACAACAGACAGGACCTCAGCCTCCATCAGACTGGTTAGGGCTAGCACCGAGGCGCTCACGGGGTTCGGATTCGGGCCACGCTCGTCTGCCGAAGGAGCTCCAGCATTTGCCCCTGGCGTGTAAGAACGGGATCCCAGCGTTTCAAACCGTGACATTCCAAACCCAGCTGTACGGGGCTCCAGCTTGGACGTAGCGCCAAGCCACGGTGAGGACTAACCTCCAGGCCGTGGCAAAGGCTAGCGTCCTGAGCCAGCCC